>NC_030678.2:122301353-122616103 GCF_000004195.4 Xenopus tropicalis | reverse complement strand
TTGCCAGAATAACAGGGGATTCCTGCAAGAGCTCTGAAAATTCGGTATAGATTGCCTGAGCACATAATATATCTGAATCCATTTAGTGCCATATCAGTCGCAGTTCTGCGCTGCTGGTAATATTTCCCATACAGTGATAGAGTCTGTGCATACAAGTAGTTGCACAAGTGTCCCACATCATCCCACACATGTGCCAAGGAGATCTCTGCCGCACCGACTGTCCATCTATAGCATGCAAAGTGGCAGGAGAGCTGTAAAGTCCCGACATACAAGTGCACAACTACTAGGGCCATTTGAAATGTTCTGTGCTAGGTGGTTTTTCTTGTTTTGTAGAAACCAGTTTGTACGAGGAAACAGAGCCAGTACTTGGGATCAGCAGCACAACACAAGTTCCTCCAAAGTTAAGGATTCCAAATGCAAACCACTACTCCACATAAACCAAGTGCGACTGGTCGCTTCTGCGACACATCTCACATGTTTCACTCATTCAGTATGTATTCACAGCATATTAAGCCAGAGTGACTGGTAATTGCGTGTTACTACCCGGGAGTTAGGGGGATCCTGTCCTAGGACTGTGTCCATGGGTCCCACATTGAGTTCCACCTGTCGGTTGCAGTGCCAGTGCCCTTAGTCGGGCTGTCATGCTGTCATAATGCGGCCGCGTAGGCTGCTGCGGGGTAAGGGTCCAGCTGAGGCTTCCCCATGCCTGGGAATAGAATATAAGCTAATGGGGGCTGCAGTCCTGGACTGGGCCATCCTGTACAGTTGCATGGGATCATATAACCAGGGTTCCCAGGAGAGGGGTGAGAGTGTGTGTGACCCCCACCGGCAGCAGCGGCGGCTGCAGCTGCGGCTGCCACCCCAGGAAAGGCGCCCCCACTTGCCTGAGGGTATCCAATGGACGAGGTATAAGGAAGAGATGAGGATGAAGATGTGATCTCTGCCATCTTAGAGCTCAGATCAAACAGAGAATAAGGATGATTTGCACCGCCGGCGGCTGCCGCAGCTGCAGCAGCTGCGGCAGCCGCAGATGGAGGAAAAAACACTCTAGCCGCTGCGGCAGCTGCGGCGGCTGCCGCTTTTTCTGGGTTGGAAAGCAAAGAGTCAGTGAGCGCCCCGGCCCCATGTAACCCAGCAACCTTCAGCCCATCATGGTCCCCTGTAAACCCATAGGGCATTGGGAAGGCAAACTTGTCCTTTTTGAGTAGGGTCTTGGGCTTCCTCCGGGGCCGGTACTTGTAGTCTGGGTGCTCCTTCATGTGCATTGCGCGCAGTCGCTTCGCCTCGTCAATGAACGGTCGTTTCTCGGCCTCAGTCAGCAGCTTCCACTCCGCACCCAGCCTCTTGCTGATCTCAGAGTTGTGCATCTTGGGGTTCTCTTGGGCCATTTTCCTCCTCTGGGCTCTGGACCAAACCATAAAGGCATTCATGGGTCTCTTCACATGATCCACCGGTTTAGCCATCCCACTAACTTGGGGTACCCCACAAGCTGCCTTGATACCCTTTATCACAACGATCGCTGTGTATCTGGTGCGGAAGGGACAGCTCCGCTCCGCATAGGCCGGTCTGATGGAAAGTCAGTGCAATTCTGTTTGAGGTTGCCTTTTTTATGCTAAATGCATATGGCTACTGCCAAGTCCGTGTAATTCCCTCGTTGTTATGATATCCAGGCGTTTAAGTACAAATAAGTAGAGTCCAAGTGCAGTTGCCTGCGAGAGCTTAGTCTGAAAATGCGACAAAGTTTGTGAGATGCAGCCAGGAGAGCAACAGCTAGAGCACAAGTGGGAAGTCAGCGACTTCTACTCCTGACAGCAGACGTGATGGCTGTAACTGAGTCCCCAGGCAGCAAGCAGTCAATCACAAGCAGCTCTCAAGCAGAACCACCACAAGTGAAATCCAATTCCATGTCCTGTTCACTCCATCAAAACAATCCCTGTGCTATTCTCTGCGCCCGGCGAGTTTATCGGGCAGCTCCTGCGTCCTGGCAGCGTTTGCGCTCTCCTGCCCGGGATGCACAAAGCCCCAGTGCAAATGACATGCTCGCCACTTGTGCAAGCTCGGATAAGCGGAGGGACGTGAGGGCAGCTTTGCTTTATGGTCGGGGCGGGCGAGCAAATCCCAGGTGCAGCAGCTCTTCAACTTAATTCTCTCTGCAAAGTTCCTCGCCTCTCAGCTCCACTCCCCTCTTTCTCTGCGGGAAAACGAGAAAGGGATTTTTTTTGGTAACTGAAACTGGGCGGGGGTGAAAGGTGGGTGTGTGAGTGCAGCAGGAGGGGTGGGGGAGAAGCTGTACGAACACTTGCTCCTCTGCTGCCCAGCACAACTTCAATGAAGAACAACGTCAAAAGTGACAATCGAGCAATCAGCATTTATAAGAACTAGGATGACACCTTGAGAAGTTGGATGCCCCAAAGTGCCCGGAGCCTGTAGGAGTGAAATGCGTTGCGCACCTCCTTTTCATTTACGTGAGAATTAAGTCCCGGTTTAGATTGTTTTTCTTTTCTCTCTGATGTTTATCTTGCCCGGCTATTAGTACCTGCACAATGGCCTTTCGTTTGTGTGCCCATATCTTGAAAGCATAGCACATGTCACAACTGTTTAAGTAACAAATTGACTTGCCAGTCAGGACGGACTCGCCTGCCTTGTTTGGGGTTTGTCAGTTTGGCTGTGGCGTGCCAGGTCGGTATGTAGCGCAGCGAGTCGCACACTTTAACCTGCTCATTGCCGGGGGAAGCAAGCTAAGCAGATCCAGTCCCTACACAATTGCAACTAATAATGTCATTAAATGTGCGGCACTAACATTCATACATCACAGGCACGTCACATTCGCAAACTATGCAGGATTGTTTAATCAAATCAAAAAAATAAATACATTTCGGATGCTAAAGTGTTAATCGCCCTGTAGAGAAGGTGTCGTCCCAAACAATGTTTACTAGATATGTTATCTGATGGATTCCATTTTATTTGAATATCCCCAAAACAGTGGAGCGTTTGTACTTACCTGTATATACACACACACAGATAACACTGAATTGTTTCAGTATTGATACATCGTTTCCCACGGAATGCGTTAAACCCCACATAAAGTCATTAAGGAGAATGATTATTTCCTTCTATATATCTGCACTGACTTAATCAAAACTAATATAGCGATTAGTGCAAAGTCTTCCCCAGTGCTACTGTCAGTGGGGAGCGCAGTAATGATCGAATCCTGGGGAATAAATCCCATAGGGAACACTTGGAATCGTTACAAGGGGAATCAAATACATTCGGATCTTTCAGTGGTATTTTACATATAAAACCCCCAAAAGATAAGTTAATATTAATTATTTCGTTTTGTAATATCTTGCTACCTTATATATATGTATTATACACGATTCTGTTCACTGCATTTCTATTGTTTTTTTTCTTCCAAAATGCTTTATATTGAACTTTATGAAATTGTGTATAGTTGTTAAAAAAACATTTTGCCCATCTTCAGATGTGTTACTTATCAGTGTTACTGCATGCACAACAATGTCTTAATTGTAACTGGTGCACAACAAGGGGAACCCTATAAAATACTGTAAAGGCAGCTGTTGCCATTTGATTTCAAGTTAAATCTCTATGTCATACATCTCCCATGCAACATCTATATCTGTACAGCCCCTGTCCTGTAAGGCAATATGGAATAATTGCATTCTATTACATTCTATTTTCCCCTCCTTTATATCACATTGATATGTTTTATTTTTGTTAAATGTAACTTTAGGTTTTCCTTCCAATGCACATATGACTTTCTCTGTAGATTGTGACCATTACAAATGAAGTAGAGCACAATCTGTTTCACCTGCCAGAATGGAGCTCTGCATTTACATTTAAACATAATAGACTTTTTATTTTTTATTTTAGTGGGATACTTACATAACTTGCCAAATGGTTGGGCTGCCTATTAGTTACTACATTATTATTAGTAGTAGTAGTTATTATTGTGCAATCTTGTAGATTGTAAGCTCATTTGGGCAGGGCTCTCTTCACCTCTTGTATCGGTTATTGATTGCCTTATATGTTAATCTGTATGTCCAATGTATGTAACCCACTTATTGTACAGCGCTGCGGAATATGTTGGTGCTTTATAAATAAATGTTAATAATAATGACAGAGAGGTAACAGCCGCCCAAAGAAACACATTCATTCAAAGGCATGCAATCAATTTGATTCACAAATTTGGCACAACTATTGGGCAACCGCTATTCCCAGCAAATATATATAAAGTAAAGTGGCTTGTAGTTCTGCTACCTCCCAGCAGTCAGGTAGCAAGTGAAAAGAGATAATCACTGACAGAACTGGTAGTTACAGTGAGATAAGAATCTCAAGGTAATCCTTCTAATGGCTAGGAGCTGATTCTCTGGCTCAACAGACTTATCACTAGTCAGTATTTACAGATCCCCATTGTGTTTTTATTGCTCTGTTTAGCTTTAAGTGTTTCTATAACTTGAATAAAAAGAGTGTAATTGGATCCTATTTATATAAAACAGTTTTAATTAAATTCAATGCATACATTAAGATGGCTGGCCAGGCTGTTACACATATAACAATTTAATAAAATCAATAAGAAACTAAATCTGTTGAGTTAAAAAGCCTGTAAAGCAAAGAAGAAAAAAAAAATCATTGGAATTCATTAAAGAGAAGACCAAGATTTTATCAAAGTCAATTATAATAAAATGAAAGTCCACTTTATGCAATATAGTGGAAGCACAGCGTGTGAGTTATAGTTCAACACCATTTTTTCTGATTCTCACAATCCCTTCATTGAGAACACAATATATAAATCCAGTGTTTCAGCCATGTTCTCTCTAAGTGTCACAGTTCCAAAGGAGAATATTGTGTTAAAATAACAGTTGTTAAGGTAAATTCAACTTAAAGCTTCATAATGCTGCAAATTTAATAACGTTCTTTATGTACAATAAAAGCAGATCAAAATGTTTTGTATATTCTTGGAATTAACTAGCTAACTAGAATACTGTTAACTAGTCAACAATTAGCAGTGGCTAGTTATCAGTATTCTAGTCAAAAGAATTTATTATACACTTTGATCCACTTTTATTGACAGAATATTACTGATCCATCCTAAAAGCATATTAAAGGGAGAACATTATTAAATTTGTAGTATGGTGAAGCTGTAAGTGAAATATAACACTACGGGCCTGATTCACTAAAGTCCGAAATAAGGAGTGCTATTTATAGCATGCATTAAAAATCTTATCACTTCTTATTTTTCGCTCGATTCACTAAAAGGACACTTGTCATAATTAAGAAGCAATGTTCTTGGCGTTATTTATCTTGCAACGACATATTATTAAGCAATATATTACGCAGCGCACAACATATTACGCAGCACGCGATATTTTACGCAGAGCGCAAAATTTTCAGAACGGTAGTCTTCAGAAAGTAATGGTTACATGGGTAATATATTGCGCTCTGCGTAAAATATCGCACGCTGCGTAATATGTTGTGCGCTGCGTAATATATTGCTTAAAAATATGTCGTCGCAAGATAAATAACGCCAAGAACATTGCTTCTTAATTATGACAAGTGTCCTTTTAGTGAATCGAGCGAAAAATAAGAAGTGATAAGATTTTTAACGCATGCTATAAATAGCACTCCTTATTTCGGACTTTAGTGAATCGGGCCCTACATCTTTTAACACAATATTCTCCTATGGAACTGTGACACTTTTGGAGAAGGTGGCTAAAAAAGTGGACTATATATTATGCTCTCTATGATGGCACTGTGAGAATCAGAAAAAATGTATTGAACTATAACTTACAGAACTGTGCTTCCACTATACTGGATAAGGTGGACTTCATTTTATTATTATTATTGACTTTGATAACATTTTGGTCTCCTCTTTAATGAATTCCAATTCATTTTTTTATCTTTTAAATTGATTTTTACTTCTTTGCTACACAGGCTTTTAAATTCAACATATATTTAGTTTCTTATTTATGTTATATAATTGTGATATATGTGATAGACTGGCCAGTCATCGTTATGTATGTGTTGAATTTAAACCTGTTTGTTTTTAAATAGGATCCACTTACACTGTTTTTATTTATGTTTGTATTATACCCATTAGGATTATTGTTGCTTGCTGGCTGAGCAGTCAGCAGTTGAGATTGGATCCTCAATTAGTTGAAAAAAGGCACTGGGAATTGGATTTATTATTTATTTGTTTCCATAACTTGATCGCTGACATTTTTTCTTTGTCTGAACATCACTCACTGATTTCCCATCACATTCACCTGTCAAAAGTTGCCAGACGCCGACTCCTGAAACCTGTTGCAGAGCGTATTCCTATTGGCTAGATGCACGGCCCTGTGCTAGACAATCAGGGAAGCAGGAAAAACTTGCCCTTAGTAAATCTGATGTCACCGTGTAAATCCAAGGCGCAAATACAATGGCCAAGGAGAGGAAATGCTTTTCTGCTAAAAGAAATCGAATCGTCCGTGGTTGCTGTTTGACAGAAATAACAGCATGTTACTTGCCTGTGGGGCTTGCAGCTCTTGTAGCTGATACCAGGTTGATGTGTGCAGCAGCTGTCACATCAGCTTCTTTGCAAATAGAGCTGTAAATGTAATCAAGAAAAGGCAGGCATTTTATTGCAGATTGTTACAGCATAATTACTATTAGTACTTAATACTAATGACTTTAACCAATCATTGGCTTGTGCACAATCACCATTTAAACACTGCTAGTTCCTCACCAATAATCAATGAGACGTACCTACACTGTGGTTAAATACACAGTTGCCTATAATTAAAGCTCTAGCAGCTCCGGCTATATATGGTGATCTGCATACATGTTCTACACATACACACAGCTCCATTAGATCACACATTATTAATAAAACAGGGAGAGGGATAGATGTGAGAGATGGGCACTTTAGGTCATGGACTGTATTTTTTCCCAGGGTATTTCAGCCCAATTCTCTTTGGTTCTGATAATGGAGCTGTGCTGGTACAGTAGATCTCAGATAGGTGTCTATGACTAAAGTAGGTGCTTAGTAGTGTTGGGAAAGCCCTATGCACTTGTCATCTTGCTCATAATTTGTCTCCAGAGTTGCTCATGTTAATTAATAACAAATATTACAAAATAGGGCTTCCATACCGGGGCAGTTTCCCTGAGCCCATAATGTACCACACCAAATCATATATTTTTTCCTTGTAGCAAATTACCTGCAGACACAAAGTTGCATGCAATAGAAGTGTCACAAATGTGCTCCCTGCGATAGAAGCAGAATAATAATGCATGCAGTCGATCCAATTTCCTGCTGTTATTATTAAGTCTATACCACTCATCTGCCAGCAATTTGCTACACAAAATATTCCTCAGCAGGGCAATGAACTGTGGGCAAAGAAAAGAAATTACTCTGTGTGAGTGCATAATGCGTGGCTGTGGTGGCTGTCTTGTAGGTGTTAGACCAAATATGCACCCAAGGCGGGATTCAGTGCCAGTGCATTATCTCTCGTAGGCCTATGGCACATGTGGTATTTTGTCTGCTGTGTCTCCTTCAAGAGAATCGCTGCAGTCACACCCCCTTTGCTTTGAACTATTTTCAATTAGAACCCAAGATGTAGAGACTTTACCATCCGCTTTCCACCCAAAAGCTGTTTTTCCTTAATAAAATAAAATATTATTCTAAAAAACTTTCTGATATATTTCAATTGAAGATTTTCAATGGTTGCAGTTATTTGAATTTGTGGTTCAATTTGAAAACAATATTTGTTTATCCCTTTGTTCTCTGTCCTTACTCCTGGTTCTGACACTGTAAACAGGTTTAATTCTGACTTGGACCTGAAGGAAAACGGACTTTTGGCGTCTGCTACAAAAGTTTCAGGAGTCAAAACCAGCAGTGCAAAGAATATATATGGCCTGCCAGATAATACTTTTACATTTACAAAGAATTTAAAAATAACACTGAAATATTAAAAATGTATCTTTTCCTGTTGTTATATTACAACATGAATCACATAAACATATATTATCTATCATCTATCTATCATCTATCTATCATCTATCTATCATCTATCTATCTATCTATCTATCTATCTATCTATCTATCTATCTATCACCTATTTATCTATCTATCACCTATTTATCTATCTATCTATCTATCTATCACCTATCTATCTATCTATCTATCTATCTATCTATCTATCTATCTATCTATCTATCATCTATCTATCTATCTATCATCTATCATCTATCTATCACCTATTTATCTATCTATCTATCTATCTATCTATCTATCTAACTATCTATCTATCGATCGATCTATCTATCTATCTATCTATCTATCTATCTATCTATCTATCTATCATCTATCTGTCTATCATCTATCTGTCTATCTCCCTCTCTCTCTCTGTCTGATAATATTTCTGTTGTAGTTAGTGAAAGAATTTAATTTCTCCCAAATACACACACACTTGGTCACGTTTAGCAGGTTTTCAATTATACAGTATACACTATTACACAATTATATATACACTCATATCCAATGTGTGGCTCCATTTAAAGCCCAAGGGCGTTTTAATCTACATTAACTACTAGAGACGCCACAGAAGTTATTTATGTGATCATTTCAAGTTCTGTAGCACGCTCATAATTGGACATTTTCTATAATATGTTAGTATAATTTCCATTTACCTTTGCTAATTTGTGTTGCATATTATTAGGTAGCATTACATTCGAAAATTGCTCTTAGTACTGCTTTTATACACAGCATGTATACCTATTGTGAGAGATACAAGCAGTAAGAACACTGTTTGGTGTATTTTCCTCCATTGTTTAAGGTGAGATACATGCAGGACCAGGGAAAATGCCTGGTTTAGCAGCAGCTAATGCTGTTATTCAGGGAAATGGATTAGGAAAAGCCATATAGGTGAATCCTATAGTAAATGGAGGGTTAATAGGTTAGGTCCTCCATTCCATACTCCAGGTAAGCAATTTGGTTTGGCCAGCTGTAAGTAGCTGCTTGATTAGGCTGCAGGTGAGCAGCACATAAACGAGCTGTGGGATTACACAGTATAGGGAAGAGAGGTGATGGTTGATTAAGGTTGGGGACTCAGAGGGGTTCACTCTCAGAGCAGGGCACAGGGCAGGAAGGCTGCCTGACTGTGTTAGGAACTCCCAGAGGAGCTGGGGGTGCTGCCTGCCACTGCAAGAAGCAGAGGGAGCTGTGACCATGTGTTTGAGTGCTGGAACGTTGAGGCTTGGTGAGAAGCCAGAGTGTGCCAGAAGCTGGTGAGCTGGTATCCCAGGAGGGGAGAGACAGCAGGGCTGAGTGAGTAGCCCAGAGTGTTCATGAGTGTGAGAGTCACCGAGGATGTGTGAAAGCCATTGGGGATGGTGAGAAGCCCCGGGTACAGGTTACAGTGTAAAAGTTGCCCTGGAAGGTGAGAGCCTTGAAGCAGGGACAAATCATAACCATGTTTGATGAACTGTTTATGAACTGACCGTTATGTTTATGTTGGGAGGAGTTTACCCCAAATAAATGTTATGTTTTGAGGAAAAAACATGATGTTGTCCCTGTCTCTTATGCTCCTGATCCTCTGCATACCTGCCTACCATAGCTAATTCCCACAAAATTGTGTGTACAGGCAGTCAGCATGTCACACTATGTACATGTATATTAAGAAATACATTTACAATGACAATAGATACAGCCAAGAAGGGCATCTTTTATTTACTTATTTTTTTAATTGTGTCAACATATTAGGTTACATCTTTTGATACCAGTGTGTGGGAGAATTATATGGGGCTCTGTTATATGTTTCTGAATGCTATAAAATATTTCTCTAAATTACTTTTTAGAGATAGCAGTGACATAAATAATGCTGCCGCTGTGGTCTAAGGGGACCTTACTGCACCATCCAACCTGTCAGCCAACCCTGCCTACAGCTTCCCTGTAATCTGAAATAAATCAAAGATGGCCACATGTACCAATGCAGAATACATGGCTATCTTTTAGGGGTTTTTTTTGTGTGTTGGGGGGGGGGGGGTTAGAAAAATAATTTGTGGTAGTCTGTTTGGTGAGGTATTGCTTTCAATCTATCAATTTATACAGTGCTCTTACTGGCATGTCTGGGGTTAATGGAGTGATCATTGGCAATTGTTGCAGTTTTGGGCATGAAATGCAGGTGCCACAGTGTGTCTTGGAATTTGGTGGGGTGTGGCCACAAAGTGGGTGTGGTCAAAAATGTTAATGCGATAAGCAAGGCAGATTTCTGTCTTTTTGTATTTTGTTGCAAGTTATATATTTGCCAGCCAGAACTGTGCTTCATTAGTCCTCCTCTATCCATCTTTTTCTACACTCAGTTATGCCTCTGAGAGAAAGGAATGAGGCCCAAGGTTTAAAATCAAAACAACTTAGGGTGACATAAGGTGGAGGTGGCTTTACAAGAAATCAAAGAATTCAAAACTGAGTGTTGAAAAGTAACTAGTTGAAGCTTACCGGCAGTATTGTGGAGCTCAGGCGTGAATGTACACTGTCTTCAGCAAAGGGGGCTGATAACCAAAAACCCATATAGGGGTAGGCAATAACTAGAACCATAACCCGCCCTATACATGAAAAGTAATCTTTATTGCAGGAAAAACAAGTCTTTTCATTTTGTGCTACCAGACACTTAGCTTCAAGCTTATTCACTAGCCTTGCCATTTATCCATTTGTCTACCTCTGTGTGGATTCCTAAATAGTAAAGAATGCATCTAATATAAATATGCATCAAAAAATGGAATATGCACTAAAAATGGAATATTCCTTCTCTAAGAACATGCAGATATCTTCCTTAGGGAAAGCTGGTTCAGAGGTAAAAACTGGGGTTGATTTCTATAACTGTATATGTGTCAACAGCATACAGTTCTGTTTCTTTTTTTTACTCTTTTTACTATTATTTTTGCCTTTAAACTGAAATAAAACCCTCATTGTATACTGTAATTTAACTATAAAACTATAGCACAGTAGCTCCATTAGACTTGTGTGACAGCAGGTCAACCAAGTGTCTTCAGCATGAGCTATAATGCACAGAAGTTACTTGTAAAATGCATGGGGCCCAATAGGCTATTCACTGTGACCACACACACTACCTTGCATATCCAACATCTACCATACACACTATATATGTACACAGTACAGTAAGAGTGATAAGGAGTAAGAAGTAACTAAAAAATGTTAAGCTAAGGTGATATTTGCTAGAAGTCTGAGGGGAAGGAATTATATGTGCACAGAAGCCAATACCTCTCAATTGCGATGCCCATACATCAGTTGCACATATAAGACAACACAGATGAATGGCTCTGGATGAAGTGACTGCGAATATCAATCTTTGTTGTGCAATCCCAGTGCTGTTATATTTTTTGTAAACATGTTCTTTGGTATCATACTTCCTCTCTCAGAAAAATCCTTCATTCCCGGGCCAGAGTCTGCACAGCTCTCTCCTCTCCCCCTTCTCCCCCCTCATAAAACTCTTTCCCCCTTTCTTAGGAATGTGTAATCTGAGCTACCAAGGCTAGTGCTGCAGCAGGAAGTTAGTTAAAATGGCAGCTTCTGTATTAAGCAAATGGAGAAAGCTTCTAGAGCTGATTACTCAGGTATGGTAAAGCTTTCTGCAGAATAAATATAGTGTTCTATGTGGCGAATCTATTGGCAGTAAAATGCCAAAATTACTTTACTTTTCCTTTAAGGCAAAATTGTAAATAGCATGCAAAGACATTGTTATGATAGATATTAAAAAGGTCTAATTTCTGGTGTCAGTATCTTTTTAAGAAATCAAGATGCAAAATAATAATGTGAGAAATTACTCTAGCTAAAAAAATAAAATAAACATAAGTAAACCGAGTCCAGCAAAATAAAAATGGTTGTTTTTTTTTTAAATTTTTTGAGAAATCTTCCCCACAGTCTTGAAGATAAAAAATGGTATGATGAGCAACTCTACACTATGCAAGAAAGAGAAAAATTGCAAGCGCTCAGTCATTTAGAGACCCCAAGGGATCACGCAATATATGTCTGATATTGTCCATATCTTCCTCTGCTCTTTATTGTTACTTGGCAAAGCTCTAGTCAAGAAAACTGGCTGAGTATAAATAGTGCATTTGGCACGCTCTTTCCACAGGTGTATTGGGTGCATTTCAAAATTAGGATTTTATTGTTGCTCATAAAAACCACACGCATTACAGAGAATATGACATGGCGTAATTAGAACGTTTCTCAACTTTATAGATATCTATGGATGCCAGTGGTACATTGCCACCTACAGTAAGCTGAGATAATTCTAAGGCTATCAGATCTGAAGAGAGTATGTTACGGCACACTGCCTACACAGTACATCCCATAGAAAAACCTGTGAGACAATAATTATTTTGCAAAGGTGTTAGGTGTCATATGATACTCAGTGGAACAAGGTTCTCAAGAAAGGAATGCAAATGAGGCAGTTTGCTTTGTATGTATAGTGCTGGCAGAAAAGAATTCTTCAGTGGGTCAGGGAAAGTAGAAATGCACATGCAGACAGTAGGGTAGCTGGAAAAATTACCCCTATGCTTATCTTCCCCTATAGAGGAGTCTTAAAGGTATTTGTGCTGTATTTATGTACTAGATGGAGCATCAGATGAATCATTTACAAAACTTACTTTGCATGTGTTTCCAATGAATCTGTTGGTATCAATAATCAGCAGTGCATTCCACTGAAACTTGCAAGGTTAAGCTTCCCACATAGTAGCACAGGGACCACCTCATCCACCTTTGACCAGTCTAGAGGACAAAAAGATCCATTTATACAGGGAATTTGCAATGAATTAGCACCATTTGCCATGTTATTGCTTTCTTTAAATATCTGTAAATACGCTATGTGCTTAAAGGTCCCCATACACGGGCCGATTATAGCTGCTGATATCAGTCCCTTGGACCGATTCGGCAGCTTATCGGCCCGTGTAGGGGCAGAACCGAGGGGCCTGGCCGACCAATATCTGGCCAATTTCAGGTTAGAAAATCCAGTCGGATCGGGGACCGTATCGGCTCGTTGATGCAGTCCCCGAACCGACTGCCCCATTGCCGCGTGCAGAATTTGATCGTTTAGCCCCAGGGCCAAACGATCGAATTCGCCTACATGCCTCCCCGATATCGCCACCCGTAGGTGTAGGATCTGCCCGTGTATGGCCAGCTTAAGAGTACATATACTAATTTCCCTCTAGTAATAGATATAAAACACTAATGAACTGGCTCACTTGCAATTACGTAAATGTCATAATTTTTTACTACTTTATTGACCACAAATTGTTATTCTAACAAAGGATTTACATATGGACCCATACATTAGATTTAAAGACTATTACATTAACTGCCTGACACTAATGGACTCATACGGACATATTGTTTCTTTTGCAAGTGGACCCATAAATTCACTGCGGGTTCCTTAAACAAACTTGAAATACCTGTAATTCACATTTATATAAAGGGAAATTATACTTAAAATAGACATGCCATATTTGGAGGCAGAAACAGTAGCAATAATATCTCATACATGAAAAACCAATTCCAGAAATTCCACTTACAGAAAAACAGAAATTGAAGTAAAAACAACAGAACCACCAGAAAAGGTTTAGACCATTCCTCTTAAAATACTCTCTTAGAGAAACAGTAACATCAAAAAATAAAAATGTATAAAAATAATGAAAATATAATGTATTACTGCCCTGTACTGGTAAATATTGTATGTTTGCTTAAGAAACATTACTATAGTTTGTATAAAATAAGCTGCTGTGTAGCCATGGTGACAGACATTCAAATTAAAACTAAAGGGCTAAAAAACTGAAAAGGGCTAATTAGCACAAGTTACATAGCAGAAAACGGATAAGCTCTTTAAAACACCATTGTATTCTACAGAGCTTATCTATAATCTGCTATGCAACCTGTGCCTTTTTCAGCTTTATTGGCTGCCTCTGTGACTTCAAAGCAGCTTTGTTTATATAAACTATAGTAGTGTTTCTGAAGCAAACACACAACTGTGCACATTATATTTTAATTACTTTACTTAATGGTAATTACTTTACCACTTTAAAGTTTTGGTATTACTGGTCCTTTAATTCAGGAAACACCTATTTGTTATCCTAGTTACCTGCTTTTGTACGTAGCTTTAAAGGTATTTAGTCTATAAAGCTTTCTGGTAGAAATCATCATGTTTGGTCAAACTTAGTTACATAGGGTTGAAAAAAGACCATTGTCCATCAAGTTCAACCCATCCGAGTAAACCCAGCACACAACCTATACTAACCAATCTATACACTCACATACATAAACTATATATATACAACCAGTAATACTAACTGTAGATATTAGTATCACAATAGCCTTGGATATTCTGCTTGTTCAAAAACTCATCCAGGCCCCTCTTAAAGGCATTAACAGAATCTGCCATTACCACATCACTAGGAAGGGCATTCCATAACCTCACTGCCCTCACCGTGAAAAACCACCTACGCTGCTTCAAATGGAAACTTGTAGGCCATATGAGCAGTGAATGCATTCAAATTTTCATTTGTTGAACAGTGAGGTTTTATCTTCTCCACTTTCTGCAGCTCCATAGAAACCCACATGGGTTTATGTTAAAAAGGTCTATAGTTTGCCCGCATCTAGTATCTTATAGCAGCTAATCAGAGCTGTGTTTTCAAATAGCTGACCAGTTAATTTGGCCTGCTAATTTGTTACTGTACTATACATGACTGTTTCATATAAAACCCTAAGGGGCATATTTATTATAGTGTGTAAGCCAACAGCGCCTTTAGGGTGAGGACCCTTACTAAAATCTATATATATATATATATATACCAGCAACTGCCTTCCCCTTATCTAGTTTAGTAGAAGCAAAACAGATAAATTGGACATAAGTAATCCTACTAAACCACTATAATCAATTTATTTCTTCAAGCATTTCCACCTACTAATGTATGACTTATCAGTCCAAAATGAATCTTCTTCAAAAATAAAAAATGGAGCCTGTGAGTATCACAGTAAGTGCACGGTAATAAATGGGTTGAATTTGAGCAGTACTAATCGGTGGGTTGCATAACTGTCTGGTGTTCATCATGTTATACTTATTGAGTTGTTTCTAGACTTCTTGTGTTAGAGAAATAATTTTGAATGGTGTACATGGGCTAAAGCTTCTGAACACATGGGATTTCCTGTCATTTGTCATTCGCTTAAAAATGAGAAATGTGTTCACAGTGTTACCTTTGCTCCTTATTCCCATTTATCTTTCTTTGTGACGGTAATGTTATTGGCCCTAGGTTTTACTTTTTTGCTGAACACCCTCTATGTACTGTATATGAAGATTATATTACTTTAGTGCCTGATACTACAAATATCTGGACTGCTAGGAATCCTTTGATAAATATGACCCTTAATGGCTGGAGTCTGATTATTCTGCTTTTTAAAAAACACTTGTTGTTGGCTACTTTGCATGTGGCTTAATTCTCTTACCAGACCTGTGGCCCACTGAGTCCCACTTTTTTCTGATTTTGATACCTTGGTCCAAGTACTAGTGGTTCTACTACTTCGAGTACCATACCCACTCCTTTAGTGTTGTGCCTTTCAGATTTATTGACCCCAGGAGCCTGCAGCTGGTAAATAGAGGGGTCCTGGTCTGGCTTTAGATTCCTTACTACATTGTTGCCTTAATCCTTTCTGCACTACTACATAAAGGCTTGCCTATATCTTTTCCCCATGGTATTGGTGATTCAAACCCTAGACTCTGTTTTAGTCCACATTTTTGCTCTGTTCCATCAACTTTTCAATTCCATTCCTGCTGCACCAGATAACAGCCTATTTTGCTTTATAGGTCCATCGCTCAGTAAGCAGAGAGTTGGCCAAACAGCCAATATAGGCAGAAGGTTTCCAGTGTTTCCCCTGGGTTTGTGCTTCTAAATTACTTGAGAAAAATGTAGCTTGGGCTTTTGTTTTTTAGTATAACCCAAGTAGAAATGCTAGGTATATACAGTAGTTGCTCTCAGAATGGCAGTTGAGGACGAGTCAAGGCATCACTGATAAGATTTTATGACTGCAGCTTGATAGGAACAAGGATTAATGAAAATTACCTAAAAATCATAATAATAAAAATTACTAATATGTATTTTATTGCTAATTAAATACAGTTTGACTATATATGCACCCATCCCCTATTGCACTCATCCCCCTACATACAAATAATGAAGTGAACAGGTTTTTTAATCACTTTTTTCAAAATAGTAAAGTTTACCAATGCCAGACCCACATATTTTTTACTTGTTGGAAAATGTACCTTCTAAAATATGTTTGTCAGCTTTATTCAGCAATCTCTGCAATATCCTCCTTCACAATTGTATTTGTTGTGTGTGTCATTGTCAGGTTTTTTTCTACTGCAAACAGTCCCAATAGAACTTTGTTTTGGCTCATAGAATTCACATTTCTTTTGTGATTTTAAAACCCAGATATTATTTCATTAATCCTGTAGAAACATGGTTCCTTTAACACATGACCCCTAGGCATTCTGTGAAAATGCTGGTACTGTATCCAGTTACTTCCGGATTCATTTCATTTTCTTTTGTGTTGCTGTATGGCTTGCCCTTTGGCTCTAGATTAAGTGAAGAGCTCTACTCGTTGCTGCCTTTGCTTTCACTATCAAGGTAATTTTGTTGATCCTTCATTTTTCATATAAAAGGAGCAGTATCAAATAAAATGTGCTCTAAGGATAGCTGCCGCTTTTATAATATGAATATAAGATTTTGTTTCTGCCCTGTAAAACTACAGAACTGGATGAAAACCAAATGCCCTACAGAACATTTTAACCAATATATTTAGCCCTACATAATTCAATAACAGTGTCCAAATATGGCTACCTTGGACTGGATCAGTTAAAGAACACTGTAAGCAGTAAGCAACGAGATTGCTGTGGTTTTGGAAATTGTCTTCTGGTGAAAACGTATATATAATGTATATACTTAGACATACAGCCATATGCAAATATATTAATATGATTATAATATCATTTAAATACCATTGGTGATAATGCACCACCTGGTATAATTTATAAGGATGAGTTATTTGATTATATTCATAAATTAAATGGAAATATACACGGTTTTATTCCCATGACCTTTTATTGTGTGTCTTGTTTTGCTGATTCATATTCCAACATGTCACTGTGTATTGAACTACCACATAATGAAGTTGTGATAATGCAAGAGTCAGAGAAGACAAAGCTTATAAGTTCAGAAGCTGCTTTGAGCATTATTAAAAATGGTTGGATAAAGTATATTGGAGAGCGAATTAAAATGAAATTCTTACTTTATTGTGCATTATATATTTACTTGCATTTGTTGGATAGAATGCCCCTCTAACTCATGGAGATTATCTTAAATCAGCCTTTACTGTACAGGTATGATATGGGTAAAGGCCATCTCTCATAAAGCCCGCTTTAAGAAAATAATTCTAACATTTCAAAATGATATGCTTTTTCTTTGTAATAATAAAACAGTACTTTGTACTTGATCCTAAGTAAGCTGTATGAGTCCATGTTGGTGGCAAAACTATCCCATTTAATGTTTAAATAAATTAGAGCAGATTTAAGGAAAGATCCCCAATCTGGGAAAATCCCAGATCCCAAGCATTGGGGCTAATAGAGCCGTACTTGTAATAATCTTCAATTTGTATTAGTGCTATACAATAACAACAAGGTTATGGTGCAATTTTGCATGGAAGGGGGTATAATAATCAAAAAGTAAAACAAAGTTCACCAGACTGTAATTCCCAACTCTCTATTTGCTTCCATAGACAGTTTTTCTTCCTTTTCAACCTTAAATATATATTCTCAAAAATTCAATACACCCATGGCATGAAATACAAAAGGGGCCTTCCATTCTGCCTTATTGTTCTCAAAGATGGTCACAAGTTTGCCTTACAAGATCCAGACAATGCAGAATTATTCCCAAAATTATTCCCAAAAAGACTGGGTCTTTTGGCAGATCACCATAGTTCCCCACAAAGGTCAAGTTTTGGGAGAGGTTTTTCTTCTCCAAAGAAGCCTACCTCAAGCAAATGTACTCCAGTGTGGTCCACAGTCTCCACCACCAATTCTTTTAGCAAGTCAACTTGTGAAATATTCATTTGACCATTCTCATTTTGTGACATTTTGTGTCTTTCCGATTCTGACCTCCAGTGCTTCATGTGTTGCAAACCCCCATTGTTCCCATAGGTTACTCCACTCCATGCTGGATTCAGGTAGGTGCCCCTCTCCTGCCAGCCAAATTAAAGCAGATGACTTGTCCCTGCAGGAAAAGAAAATATAAAGAAGAAATTAAGGCAAATAAAAAAAGAAACATATAACCACTGCAAAGCAAAAAATATTAGTCATCACACCACTTTTTTTCCAAGCCAGGAGATAATACTTGAGATTTACTCCTGCTATGCTGAAGTAGGGCATTTTTGGTTATTTTTGCTTTTTTTTGCTTTGCAGTGGTTATATGGTTCCTTTTTTTATTTGCCTAAATTTCTTCTTTATATTTTCTTTTCCTGCAGGGACAAGTCATCTGCTTTAATTTGTGTTTAACCTATGAGTATTTACAATTTACCATTATAATGCATAATGTGGAAGGTTTTAATAACCCAGTAAAGATGCATGCTACATTTAACGATTAAACATTCAATTCCTACAGGAAACACACTTTCATTGAGGGTCCACCCTGATACCCTGATTTTTCAATAAAGCCTATAAGACATATTATTTAACTACAGCACTCACAAAAACTAAAAAAAAAAAAAATATAGCCATATCTATCAGAAATGTATTGCCTTGACAAACCACAAAATGCACTAAAGATCCTGATATAAAATTTTGACAGGCTCTATAGATGGTCAACCCCAATGACCAGCCATCGTCCTTTATTCTCTCTTTCCTAGACACTGGAAAAAAAAAGGCAAGGTAAACTCATAATGGAAGGTGATTTCAATGCCGTTGCCAATTGTAAGATGGCAATTTAATATATTCATTTAGACCTTTTGCCACAATTAACAACCTAACTTTGTATCCAACCTGCTGCAGCATAAAGTTCAAGTAACACTAATAACTAGGCATCATACTGTATTTATTTCAATATAATGTAACATTGTCTTTACTTTTATAATCTTGTTGTTGCACTTGTCTTCTTTTGCTTGTGTAAAGTTGTTGTTCTCTTAAGCCTCCTACTTCTGCAGTCAGTTCTGCATGGCTGCTCTGCTGTTTTATGACCATTTCTCTAGAATTCTTCTTAATATACCACTATTATTTCCTGTTATAGTATTAAGAATACATGCTTCTGTGTATTAAAGTAATGTGTTAATGGGCAACCGACTTAGCATATAATATTCACAAGCAATGAAGAATATCACTATCAAGGAATAAAAGGGTAAAAGAATGAAACTATGACTTCATTATTTTGCAAATAATGTTGCATGTCCTATGTTTTTACTGTAAATCATAATGACAAAGCTAAGAACACATCTTTAGAAACCAGATCTGCATTTAATCCATCTTTTTTTTGAAGTGTATTATGGGAATAATATCTAATGCCTACAATACTCCATTGCACTATACTCAGTTGCTAATTCTCAGAATGTGCTCCTGTATGACACTCATATCACAATTCTATTCCATATCTTTTGTTTACTAAATATGACCATTTGTTTAGTAACATAGGCTGAATAGAGTAATGGCTCTTGCCCTTTTAGCATTCACCTCATTCCCTGCTATTTTTCATTCACAATTATTTGTACAGACATTTAATTCTCGAGTTTATTTTACATTAGATATTTCTTTATGAAAATGAAAAACTAGAATTACAACAAACAATGGCCAATAATTCAAGGTCTTAGACTGATGCTTGGAAGTGGTCATGTCGGCGAGCGTTCCGCAATTCATGAGGCACTTCAGCTGTACTTACATTGGCTGAGCAATGCATAGTAAATTGCAGAACATTACGTCTCTATGCATTATTCTCCCTGGTTGTCTATTATGCATTCTTGTGATATCGTAGAAAATAATTGAGATAGATCTGCTTTTTTTTGTAGACAGATGTGCCCTTTGTAGTGTAGATCTGAAATGAAATACAAAACCCCCATATTTGAAAAGCAATTATTATTTCTTAATAGCAGCAACAGAACAAAAAATCTCTCCCTCTGTTATGATTTTAATTATGTAAAAATGTTTCATAGGCATCAGTTTTTCAATAATGTCCTTAGATACTTCTGTGTTAGCCCCCTTTGGGCTCCTTATTAGGAAATATAATAAAGTGCTGATATGACACATTTTATATTACAATTCCTATTGATAATACCTGTTTGAAGAAGGTGCCTCTTAGTGATACTGAAAAATAAATCCATCAGATTCAACATGGTCAAGATTATTCTTTTTTTACTTTGAGTGGCAGTTACAAATATATACTGATACTTACAAAACTACATTTTTTTAAATGCCAGTCCAGAAATAAGCATCCTTTAGAATTTAAGGCCAAAATGCCCCTTACAGTAAGGGTCAGATGTATTAAAAATATGAGTTTAGAGCTTAATACATAAAAACTCACCCACACTCTATTCATTCCTATGGGATTTTTAGAAGCGTATTTAGCAAATAGTGTTTTCTAACTTTCACCCATTGATAAATACACTTCTAAAAATCCCCCAGGAATGAAAAGAACATGGGTTCATGTTTAAGTATTAAGTTCTAAACTCACATTTTAATAAATCTGCTCCTAAGTCCATCACAGAAGAACATAATATTAGAAGGTACACATACTCACAAATTTAAAATGGGTAAATATATGTTTCAGATATATCAAAAGTCTGAAGTTTCACTTAAATGCATCCTATCTCCCACATTTTCCTTTCTGCATCTTCTCTCTTATATGCCGTTAGGTACAAAGATCAAACATCCTATATAGAAGAATATGTGGCATGTACAGATCCCCTAACTGTAAGTTGACCTCAGAAAACCATTTTTTGGGAAAGTAACTCTTCAAATTCACTACAGGTAATTGTGTATTTTTACTACAAACTATCAAACTAAATAATAAATAAAATGTTTACAATTAATTGCATAGCTTGTTCCCCTCCCCCCCAGTTCATTGTCTACGGACAGGGAAGAAAGCAAAAGAAGATCAGTGGCACTTTTTGTGGCACTTAGGTCTCCTTTTCTACAGACTGTAGATTCCATATCTGTGGAACTTCCACCCCAAAAGTTTTTTTTGCACAATGAAAAGACTGATTTCTAAACAACTTTACATTATACATTAATTTAAAAATGACAATGAGTTCTTGTAAATGAATTTTTATATGCATTGGAATGTAACTCTGACACTCAAAGTTGATATAAAAAAAACTGCTATGTAGCTGTAAGGGCAGCCATTCAAATTAAATAGGGCAAAAAAAAGGCACAGGCTTAAGGTGGCCACACACGTGGCAATCTGGCGATGTTTCGTGCAACCATCGGTCGCACAAAACATCCTCAGATCCGACACACCGTCAGGGCTGAAACAGCAGATAAGGAGGTAGAAACAGCCCTGACGGCAGATTTTGCTCAGGTGCCTTCTTTGGCGCCCGATCAAAATTTTCTGACCTGGCCGATCGGCGAGTCAACCGATATCAGCAGCCTCCTGCGATACCGGTCGACTCACCGACTTGCCATACACGCACCGAATATCGTACGAAACGAGGTTTTGTACGATATTATCGGTGCGTGTATGGCCAGCTTAACATAGCGTATAACAGATAAGCTGTGTAGAATACAATGGGGTTAGTTCTTACACAGGAAGATAAACCAGGGTTGAATGACTCTTGAAACAATGTAGCAGAAGTCAGTTCTCCGGGTCTTTTAATCAATTTGCTTCTGCATCATTGTTGTCAGAACCAGGAGCGCAGACTATGTAAACAGTGAGACCAATGGTGCTTTTAATGGCAATTACATTTACAAATAAAAAAAATAAATAAACATTTTGTAATTAATGTATACTGGAAAGCTGCTTAGAATTTTATTTTTTTTATTGTGCAAAACACTTTTTGGTTGGAGGACCCCTTTGAAAGGTTAAACCAATTGTGCACTTTACACACTCTGTTTATTTCAGTAACTTTTAATTATTACTGGTACAATTCTAAGAATCTGAATACATTAATAGCCAAAAGTATATAATAACTCAAGGTTGTATGACTTGTAGAACAAGAGGCAATAACAATGCAGTACTAAAAGCATCTCAAAAGGGCTAAGCCAGGAATTATGTATTATGCCTCAACATTGTGCTCTAAAAACTCTACTTTTAATGAATTCTTTATTTAGCCCTCACTGGCAAATTCATACAGCAGTCAAAAAGTTTATCAGAACTGCAACCTGTGGCCTCACCACAAATCTGGGCCTGGTTAAGCTTAGCCCACAGAATGTCTAGTGATAATTGGTGAGGGCAGAGGGCTTCTTGTTTCTGTCTATATTTGTTTCTTTATTTTACCCTTACTATTCTTCCTTCCCCCTGTATTCTGGAGAATTTATTATAAAGAGGGAATACATTCCTTAGAAAGGAATACAGAGTGCTTTAAGTTTAACATTAATGCACTGATTAGTGCAAGAAATAGAAACCATAGTAATATATTAATGAAAACAAAGTATGTTTAACAAAACCTTTTCTTCATTAAACCCTTGTTAAAAACAGGTGTATATTCACCCTACGATTTCTGTATTTGAAATGTCCATTGAAAATGTGTCCCATGCATAGATTCTTAGTATTAGAGCACAAGATGGCCTAATGGCGTTTGCAAGAAGAAAAACAACAATTTATCACTTTTCAGCTCATTCTATATTGTTATGATCTTCACAAATGGAAATTTATTTCATCTTAAAAACCAACACTTCATTTTTGTAAAGGCCTGGTGCGATTGGGAGATACATTTCAATTAATTCTGCTACCAATGCGTTATCTCTTCCTCATCAGACCCTTTTATAGTGGTAAAATTAACAATTGTACAGTGATGGCTGGATGAATCCACAAGGGAACCTGCAAAAGGCCTCAGATAACACAACATGTATAAATCATTCAGGAGAACAATTCATGAAAGAAAAGTTATCTGTGTTTTGGATGACATTGGAAGAACTAAATAGGAGTCGATTTGAAGAAGGGACATTTCATTCCATTGTCCACTCTAGCTCTTTTTCTTTTTTTATTGTGTTGTAATATACATTTTCAAAATTAATTAACCATTAACTGCAAGATAAATGCTTTTCTGTTGTGCAAAGGAAATTCTGGCCTTGTTGGTGAAAGATTATTTCACATGAGCAGCATCTTTAAAGAAAGCTGTTGCCAGATAAGGTGGCAACTGTACTTTGAAGGAGAACAATGAGAAGTGACAGACAAGCTAGTGTTTACCAAATTGAATAGAAGGCCTGGAGGTTTCCACTCGCTGATCGCTTACATAAGCACACTGATTCAAGCCTGTTTCACTTTACAATATCTATAACAAAATAGAAATGGCATCGATGTAAGAGCAGATCGGGAAACCTAACTCCATGCATGTTTCAGCCAGAAATAGATTGTGTTGGCTTCTCATTTAACTCTTATTTTCACCATGAAAATTATTAATGATGTCTGATAATCTGATGTTTTACTTTAGTTTGTGCGGGAAGGGAAAATAAAGGGGTGTTAAAGCATACCCACAGTAGCTGGTATTGTTCTAAAGCTCCTCATTGTATAACAAGCAACAGGCTTCTGTTGTTGCCAGAGTAGTGTTTCCTGGGATGTGCAGTTGATTCTTAGTCAATCACAGTTCAGTACACTTTCTCAGGCTCTCTAGCTATGCTTGCATGTTGGTTCCAAGAACCCAGGATTCTGGAAACTAACTCATTGGTTCTGGTGTGTTTCTGTGTTAAACATGATTTTAACACCTTATTTACCAGAGAGTCCTTTTGTATTTTTTAGTAAAAGTTTACCTATTTGGCGGCTATTCAGAAGCATATGTAATCCACAAACTAATCCTACAATAAGGCTTATTGTTTTCATGTGTTAATCCCATGACTGCTGTAAATTGACCACTGGGAATACTATCTCTCAAGTGCTGATCCTTATTAAATTACAGTTAAATTAGTGGTTTCTCTAAAAGCTTAGAGTATTGAGCCAGTATATATGGGGAGTGCTTTGTGACATGGTTGTTACCTTGTGAGTGGACTGTTACCTAAATGTGGCCATACATGTCCCTCCAGACCAAGTCACCACTTATCAGACCATGTATGGGACCTGACAGGCCTGCTGACTGATAGCTGGCTGACAGTTAGGCAGATGTCATCCAGACAGGTTAAAAATTCCTGATGGATGAGGAGCACATCAGCAGGTTGATGACCTATCACACCATTCACAGTCACACTACCAAAAACAAGTCTTTGATCCTACCATACATATATGGACTCTAAGTCATGCCACTTAATTACATATTATTTTTACTGGGGTATTTATAGATAAACAAAAGTAACCCATGGTGGATTGCCGATTGCTGTTTTATTTGCCAATGTAATTGCCTTTAGGAATTATATGTTAATGCTTTTTTATATATGATGAAGGAAGCATGTATCTTCTGCTGGGTTTTGGGCATCTCGGATAATTTTAGTAAAGCATATAGGGCAATTTATTGCTTTATTTTATGTGGTATACATTTTAGATAACTATATTGTTCCTCCAACCCTTTGTCTTTATTTTTGTTGTTCTTGCATTTATGGGTTGGGTTTCTAAATAAACCAGGTCCCTCTACATCTAATCAGTGTAGGAACAGTAGTGTTATTCTAGGATTGACAGAGGCCACCAGAATCATTAAACATATGAAAATTCCTAATTCACGTGCCTATGTCTGGCATTACAAATGGATTTCCTCTCAGGGGTTTTCAGTTTTGCTTTCCACAAGGTTTGTATTGTAGGTGTGTTTTCATGATATGAAATATTGTGGTGTTTATTTAATTTATATGCCAGGAGTGTCTATGTAAGGGAGACTACATGGATATGAGTTGATGTAAACATCTTTAGTGTCCCTCGTTAATCATTAAAGGCTCTGTACAGTGTGACCTTACCAACATTCCATTCATCTTTACACCTGGCATTATATTTTAGATTTTTCATCAATGCTAGTGTCCACATCTTATTTTGCTTTAAAAAATGAATTCTAAATATATTTGCTTTGTCTAACTTGTTTACAGTCCTTGCTTTCATTTATCAAAGACATACATTGTACATCAGGCATCCTTTAATATCATTTTGTAATGTTTTTTTTTATCTATATAGGTCTTGTATTTTGGAGTCCAAGACAAATACAAAAATTATTAATTTTAAAGTTCACAATAAATCAAGAATATTTTGGTCTTTTGCTACTTTTAAAAAAATGAATGTAAATTGCAGTTTATCTGATTAAATATAACCCGACTTTTCCATTAGAGCCCCAAACTTTTACTGTGCAGAAATGATAAGTGGGTGCATATGTTATTGGGCCCAGATCCTCTTGGACGCCCTTGGATATTATGTCTATTCCTGTAGAACAACATGAGAAGGCTTCCCTCTTCTTCTTCTCCTGTAATGTCCTCCTGACTGTCAAGTCTATTGGCAGAACTTACCAGCAGATGTCCCTATTGTGTTCATTTCATTAAATTATCAGTTTCACTTAATGTCAGATATTTGAGTTTTTGAACCATAATTCGAATCGAGTTCTAGCACTAAAAAACTCAAATTGTGTAAAAAAAATTCGAACATTGATAAATTACCCTCTTAATCTCTGTTCTGATGGGCAAATTTGTGTTGTTCTACATGAGACTAGAATATAACAGTGTTGTCATTACCCAGAAGAAATCATTTCCCACTAAGATAAAAAAGTAAAAAAAAATCAAAACTGCTAAAAACTTGAAAATTGGAAAAGCATATTAAGATAAATTGCAAAACTGTTAAATTGCAAAACTGCAAAACTGTTAAGAAGAGCACTTTAAGAAGATCTGGGTGGATTTTACATTATGCCACCAAGCACACGTTACATAGGACCATGTGAAAGTTCACACCTTAGTAAATGGATTTTTAGCAAGACAAATTGCATGGAATGTGGAAGCAGAAAGAAGATTAAGAAACAACCAACAGAGGCAGATACAGGCAATGCTTCAGGATGTTGCTAATGTAGCCTTGAACTTAAAGGAGAAGGAAAGTCATTTTGGCATTTTACTACCAATATATTCACCACATTAGTGCCATGTAGAACACTACATTTATTCTGCAGAAAGCTTTAATATACTTGAGTAAAAAGCCCTAGAAGCTTCCTGTGTTTAAGATTGCAGATGCCATTTTAGCTTGGTCTTCATAGCCTCCTGCTTTAGCTCTAGAGGCTGGGAGCTCAGATTACAAATTCATAAGGGAGGGATGAGTGAGAATTCTTAAGGGAGGGGGGAAAGAGGAAGTCTGATACCAAAGAACGTGTTTACAAAAAAGAAGACAAGAAATCCTGTGTTTCTTTAGATAGAGGACTCAATCTTTTCTGTGAGTGGTTATGGCTGTATTTACATAGACCTTTTTGATAAAGCTTACTTGGTTTTTACCTTTTCAATAGGGAAATGGTCGTCCATTACTAGAGAAAACCTTGCAAGATATGTTAGCCAGGAAAAAGTGTCATGGCTGGAAAAAAGGTAAAATGATTGCCTTTTTGGCATTATAAATTAGCAAGCACACACAGACAAGTTTTGGAGAATTGTCTATATTCTATTGAGGAATAACATTCTCATGAATCTAACCAAAATTGTATAGTTTAACCTGAAACTAAACTTATTTTTATAACCCAGGGATAACTTATTGCTATTAACATAGTTAATGGATAAGCTAGGGCCAATAAAATGCATAGGAGGTAAAATCTACCTCTGTCTCCTAACTTCAGTCCCAGAAGTTTTTGACAAACCGATGCTTGGAATAGACAGAAAGTAATAAAGAAGACTTCTACATGCTAAGGTTAACATCACCTGCAGCGGTTTCTCTGCTTCCTAATTAACTGTGTAATTAAATAGTAACATGTTAGAAATCCCAAATGCTGATCTTCCCGATAGACCACAGCCTCAAAGGATGCTTCCCCCCCTTTTTCATGGACTAAATAGTACATAGGGTTCTATACACAGGGTGACACAGAAGCACCCTGATTTCATAATTACCAGAGAACTATATGAAGCAATAGTAACACAATGGAAATGCCTGAAGCTGATCTTCCTAAAAGGCCAAAACCTCAAAACATATTCATATACCAAATTCTTTGTAGAATAAATAGTACACTTTTCATCCAGCAGCTTCTTCAGTTCAAGTCAGTTGAACTGAAGAAGCTGCTCGGATGAGCAGTAAAATGAGCAGTAAAATGTCTTCAATGATTACTTAGCAAGTCCAGTTGCTTTAGATTTACTTTAGATATATGAATCAATAATAACACAGTGGAAATCCCTGAAGCTGATCTTTCTGATAAGCCAAAGCCTCAGAAGGTGTTCCCCTTCTTAAAGGACTATATTGTACACAGGGTTTTATGCACTGGGGGACCCAGAAGCACCCCAATTTCAGAATTATCACAGAACTATATGTATTTCAACTTTAATGACCACAAAAACAAATTAAGTTACATTTTGGCGATGTCGGCAAGCAAGCGGATATTCTCCCGATATCCCCACCTACGGGTGGGCGATATCGGGAGAATCCAGGGTAATTCAATCATTTGGCCCTGAATTATAATGACGGGCATAGGTAAAGTGGGTCGGGGGACCGCATCAACGAGCCAATGCGGTCCCCGATCCGACTAGATTTTCTAACCTGCCCAATCGAGATCTGGACGATTTTAGGCCAGATATCGATTGGACAGGCCTGTGGGAAGTGCCCATACACAGGCCAATTAGCTGCTGAATCGGTCCAAGGGACCGATATCGGCAGCTACTATCGGCCCCTGTGTGGGGACCTTTAGTCATAGTGTGCTATATCTGTCTGTCTTCCCTAACTTCGACTTCTCATCTATTGTTGACATGGCTGGGTCTGTGCAAACTTTCTAGTGAATAAGTTAATTTAGCCCCTAATTGAGGGCAAACTGATGAGTAAGCTATTGCCACAGGTGTGGGATGTTAGAGCAGATCAAGATCTAAGGTCTAAGGTGGAGGACAACTTCAACAATTCCAATTTCAGCTGCCATGGGATCGCTTCCCTTGGGTTGGAACAGCAGCTGTAATACATCATGAAATCCCTCACATTCTTTTAGTTTATACAAGTTAATCCTTTGTATACAATAATGTAGAACATCTTATTGTGAAAACCAGTTTTACATTCTTTTAAATATTGTTCTTCTTTTGCTTGCTCAAAATTCTTCTAGTAATCATGTGAAATTTAACCAATGCTATTCATAACAGCTATGTCAATAGTTTACCAATGTCTTATGGTAACATTTTTTTCAATAAATATATTGCACCCTAAAACATGACTTGCAGCTTGGATCCGGTTTGGCTGAACTTGCTTTTGCAAAGAAAAAAACTGAGATTCAGATGGTTCTGATCGCTTTTTCCGTTTAACTGAATCTTTTGTGCTCTTCTGAATTGAATCCAAACCTTAAAAACCATGTAATTTTAAAGTTGTCGACAACTGTAAATGACAAATTTTCCCCATATGTTGCATTTTTTATAAATTTGCTTAAATCTGAATATAAATATCAGGTTTTAGTTTGGTTTTAGTATTTGGCCAATTCATTTGTTAAGGATTCAGAGTTTGGCCAAATCTAATGAGTATTAAAAGGGCAACAGTGGTGGTCAAGACAACCTCCAGAAGATGGCTGCAGAACTAGCAATTACATTTATATTATAAGATGTCAAGGTTCTTTGTATTATGTAGCCAAGACAAGCTATATATATATTCAATAGAGAAGCACCATATTCAGGATTGGCACACACTGACTCAGTTCTAAATAACAGTTTTATATTTTAACAATGTATATAAATGTATAAAAATAATTAAAAAAAATGTTTTGCCCTTCTTTTTGTGAATGGCCAACCAATGTTACCCTATAGAATATATTAATCTTAATTTATAGTTATATATTTCTTATTTTTGGACTTTTATTTTTAAATCTTTACAGATGTAATGTAGTCTTCTACTTACTTGTCTTTCTTTTCTTTCTACAGATATTTCGACTGCTGCTGTGCTTTCAGGGAGAAACTTTGTAGTCTTAAAGAGATCACATAAGAGAGTGCTGTCCAACTGATTACATGTAGTGGGGCTATTATATCTCATACAGCATGTTGGAGGGCTGGATGTCACACAGTGAAGTCTATTGAGCTTCTGGGCAGGCTGGGAGCCATAGGCATCCTTTGGAGAGCCACATCCTGGCCTCTAGTTGGACAGCCCTGACCTAAGAGATCAAAGCTAAAATCAAATTAATCCTTGACTTATTGTAGCCATGAATTCCTTATAATGATCACTTCTGATTTCTGAAGCTAAGTTGAGCATTCCAAGGAGAAAAATGTGTACCTCATTTACCACTGCCCCAGTGCAAAAATGTGCCCTTTATGGCCCAGCTCTTACCTACTGCTGGTGTCAGACTGGGGTACTTGTGGCCAATCAGAGCCAAGAATCTGACCCAAACCCCCCCCTCTGCCAACCACCTACCCTGCCATACCAGCAGAGTCACCTAAACCAGGGTCCACAGATTCCAACCCTATAAATTGCTTCTGAATCAACAGCTTCTGCAGTCCATGCTTTGTACTTTGGCACAAGATGCAGAGCGCACTGACTTGGACACACAAGCAGTTGGTTAAGTACAGTGTTTATGAACCTTGCATCCATTGGCACTCCCCAGCTTGCACCTCTGAGTAGAATATGTTTCTATTCAGAGAATAGGAGCATCCTGTAAAATATATGCTATGGCTCCTAGTTTCTGTAATCTGCTGCTGCAATTTTCCCCTGTAAGAACTATTTTACATTCAAGATCTTTATTTGTACCACTGAGCTAACAGAAAGTTGAGTGAAGCATATAACAACTAGAAACAACTACAAAAAAACATGTGATGAAGTTGAACTGACAGGTGTGAGCATTACTTCTTGTATCATTGCATTCCCATTATCCTACAGCAGATATTGCAACACTAGATAAAGTGCCTCCCTTAAAGGAATACTGTATTTTTCAAAACACATCAGTTAATAGAGGTTCTCCAGCAGAATCCTGCATTCAAAAACACATAATTTTTTTATATTTATTTTTTAAATTTCACCCGCCCCAACAGCCGATCAGTAGAACAATGGAAATGTAGCAGGATAGCAGCTCCCAGTAGATATCAGAATAGCACTCAATAGTTAGAAATCCAAGTCTGGCTTGGGACTCCTCCAGTTACATGGGAGTAGGAGAAACAATAGGTTACCTGAAAGCAGTTCTAACGTGTAGCTCTGGGTCTTTCTGAAAGCTCAGACTCAGGCACAATGCACTGAGATGGCACCTACACACCAATATTACAGCTAGAAAAAAATCTATTTATTAGTTCAAGAATAACATTTTAAATGGTAGAGTGAATTATTTGCTATGTAAACAGTGTAATTTAGAAATAAAAAGGATACCATAAAAATCACAACATTATAATAAAGAATTGAAATCTGCCATGGTATATGCGAAGGTAACATCAGAGCTTCTAACAACAAAAAGACAAATGCAAACCTTTTGAGCAACTAATATATATTCAATTAACCCAATATTGTTATTTTGAACGTATATTGAACTTATCATTAAATTTTTATTCCAGCTAAATCATTTTTTTAATCTCAGACATATGTATTGCAAAATGATTACAATCATTGTTGATAGTATTGGCATTCTCATGAAATTTCACTCAGAGAAAAAACATTCACTTTTAGGGGCTGATTTACTTACCCACGAACGGGTCGAATGGAGTCCGATTGCGTTTTTTTCGTAATGACCGGTACTTTGCGATTTTTTCGTATGTTTTGCGATTTTTTCGGATCCAATACGATTTTTGCGTAAAAACGCGAGTTTTCCTATCCATTACGAAAGTTGCGTAAAAAGTTGCGCATTTTGCGTAGCGTTAAAACTTACGCGAAAAGTTGCGCATTTTTCGTAGCGTTAAGTTTTAACGCTACGAAAAATGCGCAACTTTTCGCGTAAGTTTTAACGCTACGCAAAATGCGCAACTTTTTACGCAACTTTCGTAATGGATACGAAAAACTCGCGTTTTTAGGCAAAAATCGTATTGGTAACGAAAAATTCGTACAGAATCCGAAAAAATCGCAAAACATACGAAAAAGTCGCAAAATGTTCGTTTTCAAGTCGGAACTTTTCCAATTCGGGTCGGATTCGTGGGTTAGTAAATCAGCCCCTTAGTGATACAGCTATATTTTAACTTACAATTAATAACAAACTGACCTTCAGAGCCTCTTCTAGAGGTCATATCATCTTCACATATCCCAGATTTCATTCCAGCTTAACTCTGTGTCCCTTTAGAAATGAATTTAAGAAGAGAAGAATAAAGAACCAAAGATATTTTTTTTCAGCAGTTGAGAAGTGAATAAGATAGTTGAAAGTCCCTCCAGGCGCTCAGGACTTGTGGGCAATGATAGGCTATTTTCTGCCATTTAGCTTCTACATTATCACTGCTCCCTTTTCTTCATTATTCTCCACTTATCCAATGCAGCATCACTACACAGCCGAATAGAAAGTTGTAATTACCCAGTCTGCTACCTGATAGGACCCTTTCTATCATCTTTATCTCTGAAGGCCTTGGTGTTTCATCACTGGATAAAACTTGCCTGTGGCAATGTCTGTGATAGCACATCTTGGAGATACATTTAAAGTTTCTTCATTTATCTCTGTAGAATGCTGAACCCTAGCAATTATTATACACACTTGATAGCATGTTTGTCCAGATATGGGACTTTTATTCCTATTTGAATCATCTTTCGCTCTCAGGGTTTTTCTTCTTTATGGAAAATGGAGGTCATTCTAAGAAAAAAAGAGAAAATCAGATTTTTCGATCTTCAAACCATTTCTTTATACCATAATGCAATTCCTTAACATGGACATTAGCACTGAAACACATTTTTAAACTTGATTTCCCAGAAGCACCCTTAGGAATACTGTCATGGGTAAACATGTTTTTTTTTTTTTTTTTCAAAACACATAAGTTAATAGAGCTTCTCCAGCAGAATCCTGCATTTTTAAAAACACAAACAAATGTTCTTATATTGTGAAATTTCATATTCTTTATTTCCCAGGGTGCACAGCCATGTGACCTGTGCTCTGATAAACTTCAGTCACACTTTACTGCTGAGCTGCAAGTTGGAGTGATATCACCCCCCTCCCAGCAACCAAGCAGCAGAACAATGGGAAGGTAGCGAGATAGCAGCTCCCAGAAGATGTCAGAATAGCACTCAATAGTGAGAAAATCCAAGTCTGGCTTGGGACTCCTCCAGTTACATGGGAGTAGGAGAAACAATGGGTTACCTGAAAACAGTTCTAATGTGTAGCACTGGCTCTTTCTGAAAGCTCAGGCTCAGGCACAATGCACTGAGATGGCTGCCTACACACCAATATTACAACTTTAACTGATTTTTAGTAGACTTAAGGTATGGAGATAATACAGAAAGAAACGTTATCCAGAAAACCCCAGGCATTCTGGATAACGCGCCATATACCTGTACAAATAACCTTGTAGAAGGCATTAGAAAAGTAATTATGGAAAGGTAGCCCTGTTTGTTACTGCTGCTAGTGGGCTATGGGGTTGCTTTGGGAATCTGAGCCTCTGGTTTAAGTGAGATGAAGAGCAGAGCAAAGGCCTAAATATGCCATTGTATTCCTGTTGGGGAGCTGCATAGCAGGTTGAGTTAAATTGTGATATGACTGTGATAACTGTATACATTTAGTTGGCACCACCCAGACCCAAATCAGTTGGTCCGTCAGAGACCTTCTCAGACTGAAAATAAACATCCCCTCAGAGGGTTTTCTGGAGTTTTATTTATTAGCTTTATTTAGTCAGTTTAAATGTTCCTACTTGGGAGCGATATCACCAGGGTCCTCATAACAGTAACAGCAACAAGTAAAAATTCTACAGAACTTGTCTGTTATCTGCTGTAAAAACGTGTGCCCTTTTGCACTATTTAGCTTTAATGGCTGCCCCCATGGCTACATAGCAGCTTATTTATATAAACTATAGTAGTATTTTTGTAGCAAATATGACATTTTTGTGCAGTGCAACAAGATATTATGTTTTTATGCATATAAAACACTTTCATTGTTTTTTGCGTTAATAGTTCTTTAAGGGGGATACTATTACTCTGCTATCAATGGGGTGCAGATTGTCAGATTACAAAAGTATAAGCAGAGAAAAAAGCACAAAAATATATATATTGCTGGTTGCTTTTATTTTCTGTTTTTATTTATTTACTTTTTTTAAAATTTTCTATTTCTTGTTTCCCTCTTGGATAACTAAGAGGCCAACTTATCTCTTTTTTTATGGTTTTAGAGGTTATTGAAACCATGAAAAAACTTTTCTCTAAAACCATGAATGCCAAGTGATTTATTAAAACAGCCTTTTAAAAAAAAAGCACAAATGAGAAAAAAACACAAAAAATGCAGATTTTTCATTTAGTCACTAAAATTAGTCAAAACTCTCTGAAAACCTATAAATCCTCAAAGCAAATAAAGAGTAGCCAATTTAAAAAGGACAGTTGCCATTGACTTCTACTTTTTATTAGCATAATAATTGGTGGGGAAAAAAATCACTTTTTTTCCATGAGAAATTGTATTTTTGCGCAAAAAAAACCCGAATTGTGATTAAAACGACCTTTAGTAAATGGGCCCCTAAGAGTATGGGGGTAGTTGGCATTACACATGATCTGCTGGTTTTTCAAGGTTGCCATTAAATGAATCTCCTTCCCAAGCTGCCCACCCACTTGGTGGTCCAAATCGAACTGATCTTATCATTTGGCCTGCATGCCAACGACTGGATCATAATGAAGGTTTGTGCAAACCGGTCGGGCAAGGACCACATCAAAAGCAAAATGCAATTGTAGCTCGAAATGATTTTAAAGTCGTCCTGATAGATATGTCAACGAAATGTACAATTTCATATGCCATATTTAAAAAATGTAATCACACCTAGTCAAAGTAAACAATTAAGTCACCTTCATTCTTACTTGAAGATATAGTGTTATTTAACTCTTACAATATTGGTCACTGAGTTACTAAGTAGCAATAGTTAAAATACAACCATTTTGGACAGAGTGCCTGAGCGGAACAAGTCAGGGGAGGCCAGAGTGGCATTTGCCATGTGGGTTTGTGCAGCATGTGACTGTAGCGACAGGTTGCAGCTGGCCTGCCTCTTACTGTGTGCCTAGATTGGCACTTTATTATGAGAATAAAACACATCGTGGCTAATGTGAGCAGAATAAAGAGTCCCAGGGAGCCATAGCTCCTCATTCTCTGTCTATTCTTTCTCGTTTTTCTGCTCTTGCTCTTTGGATAATTGCAGTTTAATTGGGTGACAAGAAATGAAAACTGTGTCCACATTATCCAGGATTATCTATTTTTCCTGAAGCCTGCCACCGATTGAAAGAAAGCCCATTTATCAGTCCAAAAGGATGAGATCAGTTGCTTTTGCCTGTCTTCAAATAGTGTGAGAACAGCGTAGACTGAGGATAAAAAGGAAGACTGTGACAGCTAAGAAAAATTATTTTAGTTGTTTATCATAAAGAAAGTTTATCTGATCCTGTATAGAATACTGCAGAGGCTCCGAGTGCCGTGCTATGAGTAATGAACACTGACCAAGTTTTGCTTCCTCAACTTGATTTGTTCCTGCGCTGCCTCTCTTTTGTGTGGGCACAGCTCGACTTTAAAAGCCTCTTTCAGTCAGCATGAATACACTTCATTTTACCAAAAAGAACTTTGTATTGATAGCTGGAAAAAGGAAGGTTGTTTAGAAAGGAACGGTAGACAATAAGGACAAAATGAAGAGCTTTCAGTTTCCATTATGAGCATGTCGCTCTATTCTTCTCAGCTGTTTATACATTCCCGGCACAATAATGCCTCTTTGCAATAATATGTTTCCCCTTTTACACTATTCACATTGAAAAAGGCCCTCACATCATGACCATGGCAATAAATACTATAGAAATGTGGGTATAATGTCGATTTGCATTCTGTGAGAAGATCAAGGTGAAACTAAAGGCCAAAAGAATATTCTGCTAATGCGTATTCATCACAGTAGACATCCAGGTAAAAGAAGGACTTTGCCTCTGCACCACAAGCCTTTTCAATTGCTGTTGCATTTGTGAGACTATTTTGGCCTAATGCACTGATTGTTAAATAGAAAGAGCAGTCTTTGGAATTGTCTCCTGCTCTCAAATCCCTAGCTGCACAGTGTCTAAGCAGGAGTGGCTTCTATTCTGTAAGAAATGGAAGGCTTTAGTTCAGTAAGCACAGTGTTTGTGAAGGTTAAGAAGGATATTGTGTGTTTTTAAATGAATGTTTCTCAAGGGGAAAAAAATCATTAGCCATAAATGTTCTGTAAGCAGAATGTTTACAGTATGTACTGTTTAGAACATAAACTCTCTTGTATGTTAGAAAGACAAAAAAAAATAGTATTTTACATATTAATAGTGGGTTTATATTTGAAATGTTACAACAAAACACAAAATAGACATAAGTATAACATTTAAACATTTAATTCATCAGCTATGAAGCCAATATAAAAGATATGGTTAATTATTTACAGGCCCGGACTGGGATTCAAAATAGGCCCAGGTTTCATGTAGCGAAAGGTCCAAACAGGTTGGCTCAGACTGCCAATCTGCAGATTTTGGCAAATGTCAGAGGGGCTGCTTTAAGATGTCATACACCGGCATTATTTATTGGGCTTAGGGTTGCCACCTCTCCTGCCTGGGAACTCCAGGCAGGGGGACAAGCCGTGCCGTTGGGGGGTGGCATGACATTGCGATCAACGATTGGCCAATCCCCACATCAGTCCTAGAGTTCCTGCCCAGTTTTCCAAATTGGGAAAACCAGCTATGTAGTTTTGGCAACCCCAGTTGGGCTGGTGGGGAGCTGTTTGGGCCCCTGTATACTGGAAATGCCAGGGCCTAAGTTGGCTCCATTGTGGCTTTTGTGATCTGTCAAAATTCCCTGCTATATGGGAAATGTCTAAAACTTCCGATCTGCTTTATAATCCATAAAGAAGTTCAAAAACCTTTTAATATAAATATACTGTATATAAAATAGCAAGAAAGAAACAAATAAGTGGCAACAAATACAATTGATATTTATTGTTATGCAAAGTCCAAATTTGCATTGGATTAAATAACACAGACCTTTGGGTGCAGAACTATTTTTGCATATCTATATAAGTTCAAAAATGGACAGCACACACATTAAAGTGCAAAACATGTATTATAAAAAATCACATCATATTCATACTGTACACAAAACGCGACATTTCGAATCCGGCCGGGCTCTTCCTCAAGGCTTGTGAGCAGTAACTCCATATGCATACTCCTAAAGGAAGCTATTTATAATCCACAAAGGGGAAGTGACCACATAATATATCATATACACATGGTACAGGGTTCCATCCCCATTATCAGTGATAATGCAGTTTATCATGTATGCAAAGTACAGGGTTCTATCCCTGTCATTATTCATAACATAATAGCAAAGCAATAATGTCCCATTATGCAACAGCTCTTTTTACAACAAATCCTTTAAGTTTTAAACAAACAGATATATATATATTTTAATCTTTATTGAGTCCATTTGGATGAAGGGAATTTAGTCTTTTAATCTACCATACCTCCCTCTGTTTAAGTCTTTAACCGTGCGTCGAACCGAGATAGGGAGTCAAGGTCACCCCGCCATAATACAATAATATCATCGATGTATCTCCACCAGGCCCCATAGTGGATCCGGTAGAGATCTTCGCGATATACATGGGGATGTTCAAACCATGCCATAAAAATATGCCATCATCATTTGGTATCAAAGTATATATCCAAAAAGTGACCACTATCTCTTACATAATAGTTAATATCCTTCTTATGTAAGAGATAGTGGTCACTTTTTGGAAAGGCTGGATGACATTTTTGTATTATGGTTGGGTGACCTTGACTCCCCATCTCGGTTCCACGCACGGTTAAATGATTTTCATCAAGCTTTCACATTTTCTTGTATGAAGGATTAAAAACAATATACACTTCTTGGATGTGGAAGTATATAGACAAGGGAGATTGCAAACTAAACTTTATTCTAAACCTACTGACCTAAACCAGATTTTACACTATTCTAGTTATCACCCAATCCATACAAGGGACTCTATACCAATCAGTCAGCTAAAGAGGGTACAGAAATTAGTGAGTGATCCAAAAGTTAGGAAAACACAGGTTGAACAGATGAAACACAAATTTTCCAAAAGAGGGTATCCAGCCCAAGTCTTTGAAAGAGCTGAGACTCAGATTTCCCAACCACGGGGGGTAAGAGATAGATCCCCCAGGGTAACCTTTGTGACCCAGTACGGTGCCTGTAGTAAACAGATAGCAATGAGTTTGTGTAAACATTGGCACATTTTACGAGGTGCCTATCCCCAAATAAAGGAATTTATGTGGCCCCCACTTATTTCTTATAGAAGGGGTAGGACTATTGGTTCCAAGTTGGTTACCTCCTCTGTCTCCAGAGGAGGTTGTAAAAATACCAAGGGAGTATTTGGATATTCCCAGAGTGCAATGTATCCTTGTTTAGATTGCAAACAATGCAAATATGTGATGCGGGAGAGAGTATTCCAATATCCCACGACGGGCGAAAAATTTGAGTTAAGGGGACATTTTACATGTTTGTCCATGCAAAAAGATATATGTAGGAGAAACAGTACAAAAAGTAAAATCTTGGATTTCACAATATAAATCCACAATTAATGTGGGGAATGGTATATTACCACTATCAAAACATTTTAAAGAACAAGGCCACACCCCCGAACAGATAAGATATACTGTTTTGGAGAGAGTTGGGAACTAAGACTTAAACAGAGGAAGGTATTGTAGATTAAAAGACTAAATTCCCTTCATCCAAATGGATAAAGATTATAATTTATATCTGTTTGTTTAAAACGTAAGGGATTTGTTGTAAAAAGAGCTGTTGCAAAATGGGACACTATTGCTTTGCTATTATGTTATGAATAATAACAGGGATAGAACCCTGTATTTTGTATACATAATGCATACAAACTGCATTATCACTGATAAAGGGGATGGAACCCTGTACCATGTGTATATGATATATTATGTGGTCAATTCCCCTTTGTGGATTATAAATAGCTTCCTTTAGGAGTATGCATATGGAGTTACTGCTAACAAGCCTTGAGGAAGAGCCCGGCCGGGTTTGAAACATAGCTTTTTGTGTACAGTATGAATATGATGTTATTTTTTATTATACATGTTTTGCACTTTAAAGGGTGTGCTGTCCATTTTTGAACTTATTTGTATATAAGGATATCGGAACCTGTTGGGGACGTGCACCACGTGTTGCTCTATAGCAAGTGTGTATATATATATATATATATATACAGTATATAACAGCCCCAAACCCAGAATGGAGGTTTCATGAGGCTTACGAACACTGGACACAAGAACCATGCACTTGGTGCTGGGGGAGGGCAGCTGCTCCTGTGTGCTGGCGATACTTTTAATGGTGCATAAGGCAAAAGGCGCAGTGCAGTAGTAACAAGTGCCGCTTAAGTAGTAGACATGCATGGTAATGCCCACAGGCAATCTGCACAAATTGCATGTCAAATTGTTTTATTGTTTTTTTTTTTTGTTTTTTTTTTAAATGACTGATATCCTTGACTTGTCCATTTGGTAGGAGGCATATAGCAAAGGGTAAAAATACTCAGGGACAAGATGCAAGAAAAGGCTGAAGTTCACACTCTCTTATGATACTTGATCTGTTGTGTCATAGGTCCCTTAATGGCTATAATAGAAAGTGCTTGCAATCAGTTTTGGGGTTTCTGATTGTCAATATTTCCCTTGATAAGATTACAAATACAAAAATGCCTAGCATGTCATAAGCCAACCAATAATTGTATTAAAGTAGAAATGAACACAAAGTGAACATCATGACCTCCATGATCAAAATATTTCTTCAGCTTTCATTTTCCTGTACTAGTGCAGAATGAAATGGTCACAATGCGCTGAGAAGTAAAGACATAAAGGAGAAGGAAAGGCAAAGTCACTTGGGGGTGCCAAAATGTTAAGCACCCCCAACATAAGGTGTTTCTTTGTGACTAATTATGCAAACGGCCAACCATGGCATTAGCAATCAGAGAGAATAATAACATAAACAATTAGTTTGTTGCTTTTGGTTGTTATAAGTGATGGACAAGGAGGAGATCTTGAACGGCAAAACATTTCTGCTTCTTGTGAGAATGAAATCAGTCTGCACTATTGGTATATGCATTGTTAGTTGTGTTAGTAGTCCCAAATTATTCCACAGACATCAGTAGTTTCTAAATGGTACTTTACTATTGGGTTACCGCTATTTATTGATCTTTTCCAATTGGATACCTATTTTTGGGGTCCTGACCACCAGTCTGCATCTGACTGTTGCATCCAAGACCTGAAGTGGGAAACACTGTCAATGAATTATTCTCATTAAAGGCTTCTCATTAAAAAAAAAAGCTTCAATCTGTCAACCAACAAATGTAATGTATGAGAGAGAAGAGTCGGCTCTCCTGTGTCTATAGCAGTGATCCCCAACCAGTGGCTCATGAACAACATGTTTCTTGCCACCCCCTTGAATGTTGCTCCCACTGGCCTCATTGCAGGAGCTTTTTTTAAAAAAATTCTTGGCTTGAAGGCAAGCTTTACTTGCAAATAAAAACATGTCTACTGCCAATGACAGCCTCATGTAGGCTGCCAGGCTACACAGGGGCTTCCAAATAGTCAATCACAGCCCATATTTGGAACCCCCAGGAATTTTTGTATGCTTGTGTGCTCTCCAACTTTGTGGCTTATGGGTAAAAAACGTTGGACCCCTGGACTATAGGTTTGTGCAGGCAAATTAAATTCATATATATAAGTCACTCATTTGCACAAGATGAAAAACATAGATGAAATCCACTATCCAATGTGGGTAAGTGTTTAGACTGTAAGCTCCATTCAGCAAGGCCCTCTTTACTTCTATTATCGGTTGTATTTTTCTATGAAATGTGTATGCTTGATGTATAAACCCTTGTTCAGTGTGGTGGAATATGTTGGCACTTAATAAATACATGCAAATGATAAAAACTGAGAAAATGACTGACGGAAAGACTCCTTCTGATTAGCATTTTAATCTTTGACTCTTCCATTCCGATAGGTGACACGATAAACAAACACTGGCTCCTGTGAGAATGTCTCATATGAAAGGAAGCACTTGTTTGTCAGTTTAATGCCTGACACTGACACAGTTAAAACACAAAGTTTACAATGAAAAAAAAGCAAAGACGAGCATGCCCTCGGGGGCCAGAAAGGTACTCCCAGGTGTCTGAGTCTGTTTCTGGCAGGATTTCAAACAGACAGGATAAAGAAATTAAAATCCGCAAGTACTTGAATGTTTGCTGACAAAACAGGCCTGACAACAAGCATTTAAATCTCTGGGACCCCTTTATAGGGATTTGTTTAAATTTTGACAAGTACTTAAAGGGAATAGTCTCTTTATAAGCAGGCTTTCTGACATTTACTTTAATATGAGTTTGATGAACACTGAACTATCTTAGTGTCATATCGAAGCGTTGCATAAGTGCACTCATATGGTTAGGTGGCTGCCATAATGACTGCGTCTGCAGTGGGATTTCCCATTGAAAAGGACTAGCTATGTAAGGCTGGCAAGTTGCACTGCCATTGGTTTCCATGAAAAGGCAAATCAAAAGTTCCTATTTAAACCTTATGGGGGTAAAAATCCATTCCTTCCTGAGCACTAAATGAACATTTGGAAAGACTGAAAAAGGTCAAATAAAATAAAGTTAGGAAATCTGCATTTATGTACAAAAAGAAAAGCAATATTATTTGGCTCCTTGTTCTATTAACACAGCAAGCAAAAGTTACTAACCAGTTCATTTATAGAGGAACAGGGGGAGTACCCAAAGTAGCTTAGTATGAAGTCCTTGGGCATCTAAAGACCAATCATCCCTTCATTTCTTTCATTCTGTAAATTCCATCCTCTCAAAGGGGAAGCAAGAGTTTTGAATCTTAGAACTTCTTTATTGTAATACAAGTATGAGATCTGTTATCCTGAAACCCGTTATGCAGAAAACTTTAAATTATGGAAAGGCCATCTCCCATAGACTCAATTTTAATCAAATAATTCAGATTTTTAAAAATGATTTCCTTTTTATCTGTAATAATAAAACAGTACCTTGTACTTGACCTCAGATAAGATACAACTAATCCTTAATAAAGGCAAAACAATCCTATTGGGTTTATCTTATGTTTAAATTATTTTTTCAGCAGACTTAATGCATGAAGATCCTAATTTAGAAAGACCCCTTATTTGGAAAACCCCAGGTCCTGAGCATTCTGGATAATGGGTCCCATACCTGTGGCGGAGCTTTTCTTTGCTTCTCTGCACTTCTAAATGCAAATAAAACAGAGAGGTTAGAAAGCACAAGGAAAAATACTATATACAGTAGAAGGTAAAAGGGGAGAAAAGATTACTGGGAGAGAAGTAGTGAAGAAAAGGAGAAGTATTATACTGGTGAGGAATGTGGAGGCACAGAAAGGGTTATAGAGAACAGGAGACAAGAAGAAACAGGGGAAACATATATGATATATATTAAATAATATGGGTTAATATAGAATATGCTGGGGTTGTGCTGAGTTACAGCACACAATACACAGACAGGGTGCTTTGTTTGCAGAAGCTGAATTGGCAGCCAAGAATATGTACATGCACTCTATTTTATTTTGGGGCCCTTACAGTCCACATAATTGGTAAATCTATGAATACTGAGCATCAAATAGTTCAGTAGAAGGAAATTACTTTGCTTTAAAGTGGGTGAAACCATTGGGCAGGGCTTATTTTGGCATTTCATGCATAGCATAGTATCCATGAGACCAACAATCTATAAGGCAGAAAATGATGCACTGTTCCAGACTAATATATAGGGATCATTAACGACTGCAACATCACTTGCACCTCTCCAAACTTCCCCTTAGGCAGTTGCATGTTAAACCTCATTCACTTAAGGTGCTTGCATTAAAATACAGTCTTTGCACTTTGATATAGTTGCACTCGCCGATGCTCAGTCATTCCTGCCTCCTATTCCAAATCCTAAATTCCAAATCTGCTCACTGCACTTGCCACCATATGTGACCCCTATAGTGTGCTATGGGAGACGGTACTGCCATATTTTAGAGCTTTACGGATAACTCCAGATCCCATACTTGTATAGTAAAAGAAAAGATTCACAGACTGGGCATCCCTGTCACAGATCCATAAGAACCACACCTTTTTATTTACTTAGTACATGGCATGACTTGAAAGTCTGCTACAGGGCATTTGTAATTATTGGCTAGATTAAGAGAAAATTGTCCTGCCCTCATCTCTCCTTATTGTACATGCACTGATTGCTTGATTTCTAAGAGAACAATTCCCAAACAGCAATTTGCTTCAATGTAACTGGAATATAACCCAATTAAACACATTTTATAGCAGCCACAAATGTAATTATGTTAGTGGATACATTCTTCTAGGAGACTGTATGCACAATTGGTAGCAATTTCCTCAGGTTAAAAGGATATGAGTGAAGTATTCCAAAGTAAAGATCTAAAGAACTGTATGAAACAATAATAGCTGACTATCCTCTCGCATAGTGCCAGTGGGCACAAGGTAGCTCTGTCCTTACCACCACCTGTTGGCATTCCCAAATTTGAAGAAAACCTGTCTCCTCTTGCCCCTAAAGCAGGCAGCACTGTCATTGTGCAAACACAGGTATTTCTCCCCTGTTTTGGAGCACAGAGACCTACAGAAATAGGGCACAGTGGAAAAACATGGCAGACCCTTTCTCTCTGGCATTTCTGACAGAATCAAATTACCGTTGTGACGCTCACCTTACGCACACAGGACAAATCCATGCTGGATATCATGAAAGACTAGGAATGTTACTTATTAGTGCTGTATCTACACCTAGTGGTATCCAGAAATACACCCCCCCCCCACAGGCCTTATACTAGTTATTATACATACATTTCTGGGATATTGGCAGTTTTAGACTGTTAATACCAGCCCTCTCTCTAGGAAAGACAGAAAGCCAGCAACTGACTATACAGAAAGTACATAGAAAGTGCAGTGTTTCTGACATTCTTACCTTAAAGAGATACTGACACCAGAAATTAAACCTTTTTTGCATATATCATAAGATTCTCTTTGAATGCTATTTATAATTTTGTTTTAAAATGACTTGCCGGATGAGTTTACATTACCTAGATCATCTTAGATACTTAGATCACCTTAGATACTTAGATCACCTGTGTTCTTCTATGAGGGGGCTGCCATATTTGTGCAGCAGGAGGCCGTTAGCATTAGAAGCTATAACTGACAGGCTGACAGTCAGGTTGGCGAAACAGTCAGGTTTAGGAACAATGAGTAATAATTACTTACAATAGACAGGACTTAACTTTTAGGGCGATCATTCAGCACAATTTTTATAATCCAGTCATGGCGACTAACCGCCACTGCTAAAAGTCCCGGCGATTTGTACAACGTAATAGCAGTGATTAGTATATTTTACATGGAAGTTAGTCTCTGCGATTACTCACTGTGACTGTGTTTTTAGACTGGGGTTTTCTTAAAAGTCGCGGCAACTAATTGCCCTGTCTGTCTTCATCCTTAATGTAAATTAATATTTTGAAGAGTAGTTTTTTAGTGTCAGTATTACTTTAAGAGAGCTGTGGAGCCAAAAGCTTGGCATTTGCAAAAGAAAATGAATTAGATAAGGTAAATTCTACATGTAGGTAGATTTTCTGTTAAATTGAACAGTAGTAAAGCCAGCTTTATCTTATTTCTCTCAAATACTGTGGTTCCTTGTGTTCCTCCATGTGGTACAGGTATGGGACCTGTTATCCAGAATGCTTGGGACCCAGGGCTTTCCGGATAAGGGATCTTTCTGTAATTTGAATCTTCATACTTTAGTCTACTAAAAAATCATTTAAACATCATTTAAACCCAATAGGACTGTTTCGCCCCCAGTAAGGATTACTTATAACTAAGTTGGGATCAAGTACAGGTACTGTATTATTATTACAGAGAAAAAGGAACCATTATAAAAAATTTGAATTATTTGATAAAAATGGAGTCTATGGGAGATGGCCTTTCCGTAATTTGGAACTTTCTGGATAATGGGTTTCTGGATAACAAATGCCATACCTGCACCTCATGGTCCAGATATGAGAGATGTTAATGGCCACAGCCTATCCAAAAATACCATACAGGTCTTCTGCATTTAATATTTTTAAATAAACTAGCTAACTTCAGAGATGGAGCTAGGCAAGGTTGCTGAAGGTCAAAGACACTTTTTATGGAGTGCTTAAATGTACCATCATCTTCATTTGTCATTTTTTAAAAATTTACTTTAACAATTTAAATACTTCTTACTTTCCTTTAGTTGTTCTTACTACAATTTTATGTTGAGTGGGGTTTTTTTGGTTCTTTTGTTTCATTTTGTCACATAACCAGTACAACCCCTGTGCAGCTCCCTGCCTGAGTTCCTTCACAAAACCATCTATTCATGGTGCATATATGAGTCTATGTAGATTTCCATTCACCAAGGCCTTCATATGCAGAATCTAGTATGGATTTTCACATTTTGAAGCAACCAGACTTTTCGAGTAACCTTGACAGCATCGTCGCTCGTCTGAGCGGTTGCTTCAGTTCAGGTCCTTACATGAGCTTCTGTAATACAGAAGAGTTGGATGCCAAGTGTGCTACATATAAAAAGGACTGAGCTTTGTCTTGGTTTACACTTAGAGAAATAAACAAACTGTGTATTCACAGATCAGTGTTATGAGTGTTCACAGGAAATGTAATACCTCAAGGGTATATTATATATAAGCAAAATCATTTTAGGGGTTGCATTTATATTAAAAGTAATTATGTTTTGCAGCTCAATGTCAGGATGTCAGTAAGAAATGGAGACATTTATTACACAGCTGAAACATGCTAGAACCTGGTGGAATATATTTAGCATGGAAGGCTACTTGAAGACTAACATTTTGCCTTAGGACTTGCAGATTATACAGACATTTTCATGAATGATAGGATCAGTATTTCTTTCTTTTGAAGTATTGTAATGCGTAAAAATTGTGTATATGTGCAATTTTTTTTTTTTTTAAATATAGATTGTTGTCGGGTTTTTTTGTCGTAGGTTTTTTGTTCATCCTCTGCACATTGTTAATTTCTGAATAAGTACATATCATTATCATCAGAGACATAACTGGGTATATAACTGGGTACTATGGACCCAAAGGCAAGATTTCCCCTCAGAGTTATGGAAGTATATTCCAATCAAATTCATGCCATAAATATGATACAAAAGCTATGGTGTCATTGCAAGAAAAACAGTACTTAATATATATATATATATATATATATATAAGGACAGAGAGCCGCACACACAAGGACTTAGCGATTAGTGAAAAAATGTATTTGAAAAATATTTTTTTTTCAAATAAATTTTTTCACTAATCGCTAAGTCCTTGTGCGTGCGGCTCTCTGCCCTTATATTTCCTCATTTTGGCAGCACCCAAGGCATTTGAGCCTTTATAGAGTATGCTCCACTCTTCCTTATATATATATATACATATATATAGCTCTCCTTGACGCCACTCACCACTTCCAAAGTACACGCCAGGTGCTCACCAAAAAATGAATCCATATACTGCCTATTTAAAGCACTCACGGCTCCATGTAATCCCCTCTAGGGACCGTCATCATCCTGAAAAATAATTCCCGAAAGTTTATGAAAAAAAAAAAAACTCACATTTGTTGGTTGCATAAGTATTTACCACCCTGGTCAATACTTGGAAGAACCTCCTTTGGCTGTAATAAGAGCTCTTATCTTTTGGGATACATCTGGATTCTGCAATTTTACCCATTCCTAATGAAAAGAAGGATTTCCAGATGATCATTTTTTGGTTCTGTTTGTTTCTACATGAAGCAGTTATTTTACTCTTTGGCTACATGACCTAACTGAGCCCCTAAGCCTATCCAGAGTCACCCCTGCCTTTAATTCTTTATAAGAGCAGCAGGCTTTGATTTGCCTTAGCAAAGAAATCTGATCATAAGTCCCAGTGATTCTACAAACAGGTTCCAATAGTTAATTGTGTGGACAATATGTCCCAGGGCAGAAGAATCACACTGTAGCTGGTTTAAGAAGGAGGATGCAAAAGAGTGTAGGCTAGGCAGAATAAGGGGGTTTGAGCGAGGAATAGCTATACTGTGGGAAAGATCCCTAGGTGAACGTTTGGAGCAGCACTGGAAAGATAAGGATAGGTACAGTAACTCAGCAATAACCTGCTACACTACTACCAGGATTACCAAAGAAAGTGATCTCCAAAGAAGAGTCATAGTGGAGAGAGGAAGATATTTTTCAAGAAGTGAAAGAAAACTTGCCACTAGTGATGAGCGAATTATTTGCAAAACTGCAGTGAAAATTTGGTGCAACAAAAAAATTCGCAGAGAAAAACACCCATTGACGGTAGCCACAAATTTCAAAGCAGTTTCATTAATTTTCAGCAAAGCTGACTCCTTACTGTATGTTTAAAAAGAACATCCATGCACTTCTACATCACCAAATGAAACATATCTTAGGAGTCCCCTATAAGCAGTAGCACTTGTTCACATATCATATGTTTCTTCTTCCTCTTGGTATTTGGTATCTGACCTTTGTTGTGTTCCTTCAGACTTCATGCAGCTTGGATTATTGGCCCACTAACCACTTACCCCTGATCATTGGACCCTGCCACCGAAGTAGAGTAGAGTCACAATATTGAAAAATTCTGACTAAATATCATTCCTGGCCGCACTCGTGAATCACCCAAAATTACCAATGCCATGGGGGCCCTGACAAGACTACCCTTCAATGGGCACCTTGCCTCCATGCACTAGATACAAAATACTGTTTGTATAATGTTAAAAGCATTGTTGCAGCTATTTGCACAATTTGTTGGATATTTTGAATGCAACCTAATGAATTCATTACAACAAGAAAATATGTTATGTTTCCGTTTGAGTCCTCCAAATCCGAATTCTAGCAAACTCAATATAAGTGAATTCAACCAGTATAGCAATGGGTAGGGTTAGATGGCAATGTAATTCAAGAGCAAGGTGTACGTTTGGTGCCTGGCTGAGTGGTGCATTCACTTACTGTGACACTAAACCTTGGGACCTAGGGTTTCTGGATAAGGGATGTTTCCGTAATTTGGATGTCTATTCCTTAAGTCTGCTAAAAAATCATTAAAACATTAAATAAACTCAATAGGATTGTTTTTCCCAATAAGGATTTATTATATATTAGCAGGGATCAAGTACAAGGTACTGTTTTATAATTACAGAGAAAAAGGATATCATTTTAAAAATGTAAATTTTATTTGATTAAAATGGAGTCTATGGGAGATGGCCTTCCCATAACTCAGAGCATGCTGGATAACTGATTTCCAGATATCAGATCCCATACCTGTATTTGTTTCCCAATCACACATTTCTAGACATATATGTAGCACAATACAGTAGGGACTGCCTTCAGCATGGTTAATAAACAAATCTATTTTCCAACCAAATTGCTGAAAATAGTAATGTTGAAGATCACTTATACGATGTTTTCAGCAGAAATACGAGATGTATGATTAGAATCAAGGACAAAGACATTTTTCTTATTTATATTGCACCTATACTTTATAAAAAATGAAGTAATGAATTTCAAATGCAACCTAGGTATACAGCTGCAGCAAAAGAACCCTATGATTAAAGATTTAATTATTTCAGGGAAACAAAATAAATTTTCTAGGGAAAAAATATCACTGCAGAGTTCATAAAGTATTTTCAGAAACAGACCAGATGGGAAATATAAACCATTTTTTGTTGATTCTGCTATTCATGAAGAGATACTTGAAATGTGCAATGTACAGCCAATACCCAATGCCTGTTAAAACAGTTCAACACATTTTGGTACTGACAAAAAGGCTGCCTCTGTTCATTAAGGGGAATTCTAAAAACTATAATAGTAGTGGTATTGCATAAATATCTACTGTATGTAATACTGTTAACGTTTAAATGAGGAGGATGCAACGGAAATCGTTCTGTGTTCAACCACAGAAACAGTATCAATGGCACAGTAACATCTGTTTGTCTATGGATGCAGCAAGCTCCTGAGTTTATCTAGGCAAGCCAAGATTGAGAAATATATTCAGGCAGGACCACATGGCTTTTCTGCAAATTACAAACTAAGGGGTCCCTAACTCTGTTGTTCAAAAAATCACTTGACCCCTTGTTGGGTGTGCGGTTATTGGAGATTATGCTGATCTGTTGACTGACCGATCTTAGTCACTTGACTATAGTAGTACTGGGGGCTACCTTCCTTCTTTTTCCCTGCCAAAAGAACAAACAATCTGTTTGACTTTCTAAATTGGGTAGGATTGCTGCAAGCTTCAACACTTCTGCCACAGGTTATTGCCACACCTCCCACACCTACTAACAGACAGACAGCTCTTCCAAGACCAACACTCGTCCATTCAGCAATAGGGAAAAGTTTTGTAAAGGAGCCATACGTACACCATGTTTCATGCAGCGACTCTCCCTTCATGCCCCCTGGAACACTGATGCAGGTTGTTACAATAAAAGGGGTGTGCTCCCCACGTGCATAGAATATGGTGAATGTATAACTCCTGCCCCTTCTAAAAAGTGAAAAGCAGCATCACCAGTCAAGATGGAAGCGAAAGTTCATCATTAATGTGAAAGTCACTTACCTGCTAAAACTTAGCAGGAAGAAGCAGAAATTGCAGGTATCTGTGTTAGTATATAGTAAATGTACTACTAGTATATCAGTAGTTATATCTAGTATAGGTTAGTATCAGGCTGTTTCTCCATCTGTGAGTAAATGCAGGGGGAAAAAACTGCATTTCTGCTCTTATTCAGATTGTGTTGTGAAAATGCATTCTCTTCTGTGCCAAAATACACTCTGTGCCTGCATATTGATTACATTGCAGAGTGGATAGTGGAGCTGCTTTTTCTTTGCTTGCGATTATGTGACAATAGCCTTAAAGTACTAAAGCAACGGTTTTCAAAACATATTTGCAAAACATTTAATGATTCTAGCACTGCTGATCTGGGGCTGACACAGGAGCATTTTTACATTCAGTAACAGCACCAAAAAACCCTGCCAAATGTGTATATGGTAGCTGAATGTACTTGGTGCTGAATACAAGTTAAATGTATATGGGGGTGACCCCCAACTTTATACTAGTTGCTTGAAAAACATTTGTTATTACTAATAGTCTAAAGACATGGTTGTAGTTTACACGTTTAGACATCCTAGAACATATACTGTGTGAAGGTTCACCTCAAAAAGTGGTTCTTCCTCCTGCAAGAAGACTACACTGGTCCTACGAATAGGATTTCAAACACTTGCCTGCTTTAGATTGTAAAATCAACAGAACCAGCTGTCAAGGATGAAGAAGACTGCCATTGTTGTAGATTTTACATTTTAGGGTTGCTCTGACCTATGCCACAAGGTGTGCTATCTGGCAACATGTGGATAACAAGATCAAATGCCTCAGCAGGTTAGGTGTTAAAACCCAATATTCTACAGATAATGCAAACTGCAGAGTTAATTTTTAAAAATATTAAATTAGCTGTATGTATTTGTCTAGTGAATCTTACAAAAGACAGCATTTGGCTTTTTCTCTCTCTGCCTTACCTTAATCATCATGTTCTATTTCCTTTAGCTCTCTTTCTTCTTTCTAATTCTTAAAGTAGATAACTTCTTTTATATTCCCACAGTAACTCATTTCATTCATATACCCTTTTACTTCTGCTCTCTCCATCACTTTTCTTACACTTGGGGGCAGATTTCTCAAGATGTCAGATTAGAGCTCACCACAGAAAAACTCACCCACTTTCTATTCATTGCTGGGATTTTTAGAGACATATTTATCAAATAGTGAATTTTTTTCATTTCAATTTATCGATATTCACTCATTGATAAATACACTTCTAAAATCACAAAGCCTCACACACATCCTATATTCCCAAACAGAAGACTCAAACAATCCCACCCCATTCATATACCAACCCCTTTTCTCTCACTGACCCTTCTCCTGGTGGCAGGAGATCACCCACAAGATCACCCTTGGGTTAAAAAAGGCAATAGTTCATCATGTTCAACACCTTCCACACTCTTGGGGCACCACAATGACCTTGAACCCCTTTCCTTATTGACAGAAATGGCTCAGTTGATTAGTTCCTTTAAGTTCCAGAATCAGATGGTATTTAAATCTACCCTTCCATTACAGCTCTGCCCTTTTGAGCTGCCCATAAGTTGTTTCTTCTTCTTCTTTCTTCTTTATATCCTCTAAATCAATAACTGTTCATCTATATCTTCCTAGTCCCTAAGAACTCTGATTAGTAATCATTTCTGATTCCAAGCGCTCATTTACTCCCTACATCCAGATGCCCACACAATCCTGCTGCTTCCAGTAACTTCTGCCTTGCAGCACTGAGGTCCTGAGTTCAATTCCAGCCCGGCTACTGTCCGTATGTGCTCCCAGTGTCTGCATGGGTTTTCTAAAAGCGCATTCCAAAGCGCATTGCAAGACATAACACACAGCCACCTTATCTCCTTCTCCATTACTTCTTCCCACTCTGGCTTTTTACATATACCAAGTCTTCTGAGATTCTCTTCCTTGTGTCATCAAACAGCACCTTCTGGCCTTACAACACTTCTTTAATACTCATCTCTCTCTAGATTTTTTTCATTTAAGCCCTTGACATCTTGGCCAGCTTATCTTTCCCCCTAACTCTTTTCCAAGAGTCACACACACTACATCCATTGATACTACATATTTGCTATGTCAAAGATAGTTGTCAGGCACTTAAAGGAAAATACTTCAGTCCAGGCAATGTAAGATCAAAAAAAGTCTTTTGAAAAACATTTCAATAGATTTCAAAATCAATTGAAACACAGGCATACTTTTGCCGTATGGTGTAACTAGCACTTAGTCATAGGGTGCCTTGTGCATTTCATGCTGTAACTAGCACTTTGTCATAGGGAGCCTATGACTAAATTCTAGTTACAGCATGAAACAGATAGGCTGCGAGTATGCCTGTGTTTTAATTAAAAAGGGTTTTTTTTTTTTTATTTTACATTGCCTGGACTGGAGTATTTCCATTCTATAGATATTTGAGTGCCTGCCAAATAATTTAGCACAGTTTATCCATCTCCCTATGATGTTGTCTCAGGGCAGTGCACCTGGCCCTCCTTTATACTGGTAAGTTCATACAGCTATATACACTATTTCTCTCTTCCTCTCTTGTCTCTTAACACTCTGCAACCTATATTTATTTATAAATATATATATATATATATACTTCAATGAGATCATTTGCATGTGTGGAAATGTTATTGTCTTGTATGGTATAAATAATAACAACAAGTATTATTAGTAATATTAATAACAAGTATTATTACTAATATCAATAACAAGTATCATTATTATTATTTATTATTATTTATTTTATGCAAAATATCTAAGAGACACTAAACTTTATGGGCTTCAGGAAATAAATTATATAAATAAAAATATCATCTTTCACACAGGGAGGATAAATGCATGACACCTAGCTGTTTATATGCAGGAGTGAAATCTCTTTTTGTTCCAATTCAGTTTAAACTCACTCGCAAGCCTTCTGGGCTTTACTACTTTCCACACTAGATATAAAAAATTAGAGTGCAGTGAATAACTATCACATTATGTTATATCATGTATCATGCATCGTGACTACTCCTCTGCTATTTATATAGTTGAGTCTACATATATCATAATAGAGCAATAGAGATGGGTGTACATAATTAGAGGGGATTATATTTACTACATGAGCTGATACTACACAATAGTATTCTATTATTCTTCATTATTTTATTCTTACTATTTTTATATTTCAACTGTTTAAGAAATTATTATATTATTAGTTTCTTAAACTAATATTTTTTCCTGCTAGAGGTATATGACAGATTATACCTCTAGTTAGTTGATTCCAACACGAGTTACCAGTTAACAAATAGAAGGACTGAGTTGTTATGCAGCAGGAATTATCTTGGGTAGAGGAAGCAGGCTAATAAACCATTTATTTCTCAAAACTAAAGAACTACTTGTGAAAAATAATTATTAAACATCCACTACAGTTTTTATATCATTTATATCCAGTGAATGATATAGGCATGATAGGCAGAGACCTAGAGAACATAGAAACATACAAACTGCCAGTGCACATGTGAAAAATGTCCTTCTATTAGCTCATTATTACATTCTATAATTATAGCAAAGCTGGTTACAATATATGTTTGCCTTGTTTAATGTAAAAAGCGTTGGTGTTATTATATTCAGATACTGTGATAAATTTTTCAGATTTGTTATTTGGTTAAGAGAAAAAAAACAACAACAAATACCATCAAAATAAATTCAATAGGAGAGATTCTAATTGAGGATATGAAGAGAATACATCTTTTGTGCGGTTTTGATTCAGTTTAGTAACTGCATTTAAAAAGTCTGTGTTGTGTATGAGCTGTGCCGCTTCACATTGTGTTGATTCTTTGAATCCGGAGGCAAATTAATTAACATGATACAGAAAAGGGAGTACAAATGCAGAAGTCTTCACTTTAGGCCCTCGCACACTTTTGTTCTCTATTATTGCACCAAATTATTTAATTGGATCTCTCTGATTGTGCACAGACACAGAAAAAAGACAGCCCATTGTGAGGAGCCCTACAAGTATAATGCAGTATCAAATTCAATTCCCATCAACAGAGCTTGCTGCTAAAAGCCTGCACTGTGGCTGCAGATTAATGAAGATCTGCATTGAGCAAAGTGGTGGTCGCGGAGACATCATTTTTCTCCAATAGAAGGCCCATTCTTAAAGAACAATAGAAGTATAGAAAAGTGCTAGTCTGTTTATGGATGGATATAAATCAAAATGAAAAAGAGGCCTGATGGAAACAGGCTGAAAGCAGAAGAGTGGAATTCTAAAAACACATTGTTAGAAGGAAAAGATGCCTCTCTTCCCATAATCCCTATAAGGACTACTTGGTGGGGCCCTATAAGGGCTACAAACGGGGTTGAGGGGGATGAGGACAAAAGAGAGTGTACGTTTTACATAATCAGTTCTAAATTGTATTTATGGTATGGAAACTCAAAGCACTTACATTTGTATGACATAACAGCTTTAGTTACTAGATACCCAGTTCAGAAGCAAGAATATTTTAGCAGGGCCAGCTACCAACTACAATATATTTCTCCCTATTTCTCCTATATTTTCCCCTTTTTTCACTACAGAGAAAACTGATATTTTGCAGCTGCTTCATTCCACAAAGGGTGTAAAGAAAAATGGTATTAATATGATTCAGTATAATCGCTCACTTGTGTTCAGTAATTTACTGATTATATTCAAGGATGTAATAGAAAGCTATTTTTTTCCATTCACATCCGGGAAGCCCAAGGCTGCAAAACATGGACCTCCACATCCTCAAGTGACGCTCACACAGTGGCACTACAATGTGTTGTGAGCAGTATGTTTCTCATTCTACTGAAGGAAAAGTTACTCTATAACCTACTAAAAGTTAACCTGAAGGTGAAGCACATCTTTAAGGGCTCTGGCACACGGGTAAGTCGCCGGTGGGATGGCACACGTTGCGCAGACGATTTCGGCAAAACGCCGAAGTTGCCTCGTGAGGCATTTTCGGCGATTTGCCGAAATCGCGCTGCCGCGTCTGCCATCCCACCGGCGACTTACATTGACGCCGGTGGGATGGCATGGGATGGCAACTCGGGGAGATTAGTCGCCCGCAAACAGGGAGATTTGTCGCGGGTGACTAATCTCCCCGTGTGCCAGAGCCCTAAAGCTAATGCCAGACAAAGGCCATGATGGTAGATTAAATGCTGATCCAGCCCCCTACCAAATGGGGTGTATTTCAGTCACAAAATGCACACCAGTGATTTCTGCCCAAAATACACCCAGTGTGCACAGTGATAGGTGAATGCCATTCCTGTCAGTGATACACATATTGGGCACCAGTAGGCTAAATCAGAATTTTCTTTGCTGGCATTTCACAAGATGAGAAAGCTCAGTGTCTGACATTGGCTTAAGGGTTCTGATTTGGTTCCGCTGAATGCAGATTGTTCAGCCAACTCCAAATCTTGTTAAAGTGCAGGGATATAAGCTCACATCACTTCCATTTGGAGATGAATACATTAAAAGTCTTAATTTATTACCAGTGCAAGAATGCACATCCTACAGGAGGATTATTTACAATAACACCAGCCCCATAGTGTCACTAAGTAAAGTTGAATAATAAGAATGATAGGGAAAATGATGGGAAATAGGAAAAACAACAAACAGATCAGGGATTGCACAATAACACAAATATGTGATCTTGTTTTTAGTGAGTCATTAATGCACCCAAGTAACAAAGTTTATTTCTCCCAAAGATTCATGCATTAAAAGTGGAGAAAATTGCAAATTGTTATGTTTTTTCTTCTTTTTTATCAGCAGATGGATTATATACAAAACGTACTAAGTTACATTCGGATACCTTCAGATGCACAGAGGAAGCGCTACAGACCATAAAAATTCAGCTGCAAAGCATAACATCTCATTACTTCTGAAATATCTACCTTGTATCTTCCTGATAAATAATTCCCACTAGTATAATGTATCAGACTAAAACATATTTTCTGAGGCCAGTAAGGTTAAAGCACCAATCTCCCTTTTTTTAATTTTTTTGCCCTGGAGACATAAATTTCCATATAGAGAATGACCCTGGTTTGTGTTGAACATAGGGAATGTGAATGAAGCATGCAGCAGCACATATTGCTGTCAGGGATTGGAAATGAGGCCTGCTAACCTGTAGGCAGCCTGACAGCACTAATCAGTGGCAGACACGGCTAGTAGCCAGATTGCTCTGTGCCACAAACACATTTCGTTCTTTTATGAATATGTTTTAGGGATTAAAATAATTAAAGCTGTGTGCTAATTTACCCTTGAATTTTATGCAAATAAAAACAGTATCTTAACTCCTTCCTTAAAATTATGAATGCAAACTAACTATAAACATTGGTCTAGAAACCACCAGACTTACTAGGATATCATTATATAAATACAACAGACAATATAAAAATATAAAATATGTTTATTTTATAATAGCATTATCAAAAAATATCCCATGTTCAACACATCTTAATGGAAGAAATGAATAGCACATCATGAGCCAGGTTTGCTCCGCTGGATAGCCCCCTAAATGTTAATCACCTGCTTCCATCATCCCACTTACTAGCCTATAACACTAAAGGCTAGCCTTTATCACTAAGAGGGCTTCTAGCTGACTATTACTACTATATCTGCTTGAATTCACAACATTAGTTTTACCATTGGTGGACTGGAGACTGTACTGAGGGTCCTAGAATAGACCTAAAATATTGCAGATCCAAATGTGCTCAAACAGGATATTTTCTGGACTAAATCAATGTATTACTATATCAGATATCAATACCATTTTATAACAAAACATGTTTATTGAATAGCGACTAATTTTGATTTTTTTTGTTTGCACCACCATCGAAGCGGAAAGCTCATGACCAGAGCACTCCTGGCGCTAACACCTAACTAGGTGGGACTTTATGCAATACTGTAGTAATGATTGCAGTGTCCTGCCTTGTGATGCTGTGATGGCAGATTCCAATTATGCCTTTTGAAGGGGCTTGGATGACTTCTTGGTTAGGCAAAATTTTCAGGGCTACAGTCATTTGTGTGTGTGCCCACTGGGGATCATTGAGAAGGAAAGGTCTAATCACTGGGGGAGACAAAAGTTAGGCGCCCCTCACTGATTACAATCACTGGGGGGGGTGGGGTGGTGTCTAACATTTGGCACCCCACTGATTGTAACTTTCCTTCTCCTTCAAGGGATGGGTTAAATGTGACGATTACCATTTTTCAGCCCAAATAAATGATGTAACTATTGTGGGGATATTATTGTGCCATTTGATAGTAATAAGGTTCACACACCACCCCACATTCATACAACCTACAGGAAGCATTTGGTTGCTTCTGTTTGCAATATGGGAATTTCCCACCCATTGTATGTAATTTGGATGTAACATGGCAGGGGCAGATTAACATGTAGTTTTTTCTCTGCTTTCAACCACAATTTTTGTCACATATTTTTGCCCTATTTACCAATGAATTGTTTTCAGTTTCTGTCAGGAATGAGATTGTGAAAACCATTACAACCCATGGGTAAAATTGCAAGTACCTAGGCTGGCTGCACAGTAGAAACTTAGTAAGTCGAGAAGAATGAGAGGCTGCAACGTGGGCCTCACATTGAGTCACTATATTAACCCTTTAAAAGAGGACACTTACTGAATACACATGCTGCAAGTTGGATGCATGGATCAAAGATTTGGTCATTAAGTCATTAATTCAGCTAGGTTGCGAGCATCGCTTACATTGGACTCTAACACACAAGGATGGGTCTTCGCTATGTGAAAGGATTACACATAGCGAACTACAACTACTTGTGCTGTATGCTAAAAATTAAACAAAGAACGCCAGAAGGTTCTTATAGCAAACTCAAACAGAACTGATTTATTGTCCAAGACAAGTGCAGCAGAGTAAATATATTCACAGACCCAAAGAGGCAGTATAGCACAAATAGATGGTCAAGGTCAGTGCAGTAAAGGCAGAACTGAGACAACACAATGTGACACCATGTGGAGACAGCGTAGGGAAGTTTAAGGTTTCCTTCTAGGGTTTCAATGCCTTATGTGTTCCAGATTCCATACAGTACAGTAGACATAGATCAGGGAGAAAACTATGCCTGATTCCTTCATCAGTACTATGGTCCCTTCACATAGGCAAGCAGAGCCTAGGGTAGAGATACTTCCTGCTGCCAATCCTTGTTGGAGCACAGGCTGCTCCTACTAGCTAGATCTATCTATCTATCTATCTATCTATCTATCATCTATCTATCTATCTATCTATCTATCTATCATCTGTATCACTTTCCTAGAAACACAGTCAGCTGGGCCAGCAACTAAAGGGCAGAGAGGAAGACCCACCCCTTACCAAACACTATATTTAAGGACATGTCAACCCCCAAAATCCTTTTTTTGCCTAATTAAAGAAAATATAATTCCAAGCAATTTTCCAATGTGAATTTATTGGAAATTGTAAGTGCTTTAAAAGTTATTTGTAATTGCCATTGAAAGCAGCATTTGCTGAACTCCTGGACACCTGCTGCAAAGGTCTTGCTCCTCCAGCAAGGCAGGTCTGTCAGTCTGCTGGCTGTGTTACATTGTTTCATCAGTCTGAACCACCAGGGCAGAGAATAGAAAATGACATACAAACACTGCTTCTAATAGCAATTATATGTACAAATAAGTACAAAAAACATTGTAGTTTGTAATGAATGTATATTGCAAAGTTGCTTAGAATTATGTTTTCTTTTTTTCTTGGTTGACTTGTCCTTTAAGGGTTGGCAGGAAGTGGTCATAAGCCTAAGAAATATAGAAACTAGATAAACTAGATACATGGGCATCTACCCAGCAATTAGGGGATAAGAAAGTGTAGGGATCTAAAGCCATAGGGGCTATTAACCCAATGGGTCCCTACATGTGTAAGTGTCCTCTATTAAAGGGAGGACATGGTAACCCTAGAACACACTGGGCTCATGTCCTTGATAAAGGAGTGTTTCCTTGGGTCTTTAGATGCCCTTGAATGCCCCCTGTTAACAAATATGTGATCTTGTTTTTAGTGAGTATTGGTAGGCTGCCAGGGAAACCAATTCCAGAATACACACAGATCCATTCTTGCTTGGTCATTGCATATATAAAGCAAATGTAAAGCAAACTTTTCCATTTTGAGCAACTTCCCTTTACAGTATTCAAGTTGAAACCCCTGCAACTCCACATAATTATGGGCATATCATTGGATCTCCTGTTGCCACATTTCCAGGCTACTTTGCCTTATCAGAAGTGCTTTCAGGCAATTATAACACAATATTGGTCATTTCTAAGGGCTTTGACACAAGGTTTTCAGCCTACCTAAACCACATCTCTCAAAGCTCATGAAAAAGCCCTTGTGCTATTAACCTTAAAGGAACAGTAACACCAAAAAATGAAAGTGTATAAAAATAATTACGATATTATGTACTGTTGCCCTGTGCTGGTACAGCTGGTGTGTTTGCCTCAGAAAGACTACTATAGTTTATATAAACAAAGCTGCTGTGTAGCCATGGGGGCAGCCATTCAAAGGAGAAAAGGCACAGGCACATAGCAGATAACAGATAAAGCCCCATTATCTTCAACGGAGCTTATCGGTTATCTGCTATGTAACCTGTGCCTTTTCTCCTTTTTTCCAGGTTGAATGGCTGCCCCCATGGCTACACAGCAGCTTATTTATATTAGCTATAGTACTGTTAAGGTGCCCATACACTATAAGATCCGCTCGCTTGGCGATGTCGCCAAGCGAGCAGATCTTCACCCGATATCCCCACCTACAGGTGGGCGATATCGGGTAGCAAGTAGCTTAAAAACTTACATTTGCGGCCATGGGGCAGTCGGTTCAGGGAACGCATCAATGAGCCGATTGGATTTTCTGACTGGATTTTCTAACCTGGCCGATCGAGATCTGGCCAATTTCAGGCCAGATATCGGTCGGCCAGGCCGCTCGGTTCTGCCCATACACGGGCCGATTAGCTGCCGAATCGGTCCAAGGGACCAATATCGGCAGCTACTATCGGGCCGTGTATGGGGACCTTTACTCTAGCAAATACACAACTTTACCTGTGCAGGGTAACAGTACATTATATTTTAAATACTTTAATACACTTTCATTTTTGGTGTTACTGTTCCTTTAACCAAACGTAGGAAAGAGATACTATCTACTAGTATACGTCATAACCCTCAGTGTAACACACTAACCCTACTTCTTCCTTTGTATTTAAAGACCATTGGCAGTATTTACTCGAGTTACCAGTGTACCTCTGTCTGGATAAAGGATGCAAATGAGTACTATGGGACTCTAGTCAGTTCCCCTAATTTAGAAATAAATGATAAAACATCTCTCAATCTATTTTGGATCTGCCCAGTTGGGATATTTAACCACTGCAAAGCAAAAGCAAGAGCATCAGATGTGCCGAGGCTCCTCTTCTTCCCTGGATAGTTCAGTGCTTTAATTTCCCTGCAGATTTCAAAAGGGATGCATTGAATTAAAATGACTGTTTTGTGAGGAATCTTTTGTGTTTCATAATGAATGTAAAAGAAAGCAATGCCGGATGTTTAGGCTGCATTCATCTAACATGTTCAAATTAAAAAGCAGCCATAATGGGAAATCGGAATATCTTTACAATATATGAGCTAAATGTAGTTTGTTGCTGTGTAACAGGCAAGTAGAACATTTGATAACAGAAAAGAAACTATTCTAAGGCAGATTTTCTTAGTTTGTATTCACTCTTTCTTAAAACTCATTTTTATTGGTCATGTGGCTATTTGCCTTAGCCCAGCCCCAGGATGGAGGTTTAGCCTACTATATCTATCACCTTTTTAGTGATTGAAAAGGTGATGCTGGATGGGGACACTAAAAGTTTATGTATATACATTAATTTCCAGTGTCCCCATCCAGCATCACCTTTTCAATCTGTGGATTCTGGCTAATGCCAAAGGGACTACTTTAAGATGCCATAGACAGTCTATTTATTATTTATGAAATGGCAGGGCCTATTTTGAATAGCTGTCCAGACCTGCTTGTAGATAGCACCCAGTGTTGGATAGGCGTTAGTTTCATGTGGCTGCTGTGCTCCTGCATCACGCCTTATACATAGTGCAAGCAAAGGATTTGCAAGCAAGGAATGTTCAGATTTGCTGTACACTGCAGTGCCAACTGTGGTATCCTTTTTACTTTTTTCAGAATCTTGTCAACCAAATAATAGAAATCCACCATCTTTCTCTTACCATTTATGCCTCATACCTGCAGTATAAAATTGTAAGCATTCTTGTTTATGAATCTGTTTTTGCCTTGGACTTTCATATGTATCTGCGCCTTTATAAGAGTGTTCTTTGTTTGTCTGGTACAAACTGGTATTTTATTTAGTGAATAAAGTACCCCATATTGTAAAATCTAGGGATATTATAAGTCACCAAGGCCAAAGGCTGAGTGCTTTTATACAGGTCTTGATAAAGGGCTGGATTGAAGCCCGAAACGTTGGCTTTGGTACTTGGGTACAGCGTGCACCTGGGGCTACAAGAAGCTATTTTCACTGTGTAAGTACATGTTAACTGATTCTATTTATACAGGTCATGGAACTCCGAGGTGACTTATAATATCACTATATTTTACAATAGTGGGTACTTTATTTATTATAATATACAAGTTTTAGTGAGTCATATGACAGAAATTACATCACTAAGCTGCGATTATAATCACTAAGAATCATTTATAAGGATATAATTTACAGTTTGTTCCCATAGGAAAAGGACCAAACTGTATATTATAACGCAATTATTTTTGGGAAATGGCAATCCAGTTTTTACTGCTCTAAATTGCATTGGTCTATACATGATACATCAGGGATTGCATTTTATTTCCTGGCTGCTATCCCCCACTCTTCCCAAATAAGTCATCACTATGGGGCTGATTTTCAAAGGTTGAATTTTTTTTTTTTCCATTTTAAAAAAACAACAATTAATTCTCCATCTATTATTCAGCAAAACTGTGTAAAACCCAGACGCAAAAATACACCATCTGAAAGCTTGAAACGTTAAACAGAAGTCAAATTTTTGGGGGGAGCATTTGTGCTATTAAAGTGATGTAATGTTCAGGGTTCAAGGCATTTTTTATGCATTTCAAAATGTGAGTTTAGTTGAGGTTGAAAAAACCTGTAAAATTACACAAATCCAAAATTTGATAAATCTGCCTTGCCATGTAGAAACTGCAGAAGTAGAACACATTCAGCCACATGGTATTTCCGCTTGGTACAAAAACGCTAAAAAATTATTTTAACATCAATATCATTAACCAAAAAACCCAAAGCCACATATGTTTTTAAATGAGTTATTGGCAAATTTATCTGTAATTATGGAGGAATGCTCTGCTCTAGGATGGCTTTCATCATTGAGCAAAGAAGACTGAAATAAATTGACTTAATTAACAGAACCATGAGAAATTCATTTGTAAGCATAGCAATTTGACCTTGGATTCATCTGAGCATGTCTATACTACAGTACTAAAGTGTTTCCTTGTGATTTGCTGCTTATACTGATGGATAACATATTTAGCAGTTTTATTTCAAACTTGATTTAGCAGCTATGGCCCCAGTTTATGATATTTACTCCTACATTTTCTTAAACTGCACCTTTTTGGTATTAACTTCTCTGGTATTACTAATATTGTCAATTGGCACAAAAATATTTTTGGCTGAGCTGCCTGATGAGAATTTCATTAGAGGATTCTGTCCCAGTGGATCCAAAGCAGGTTCTCTCTGATGAACACATTGCTACCCTGTCCAATTACCTCTTCAGCTTGCCTTGTAGAACTGAGGGAACGTTCTGTACAAACTATGCTCCAGATACAATTTGATGAGAAAAATGTATCCCCTTATTCAAAACTAAATTTCCCCATAGACTTCTATTGAGTTTTCATGTGATAAACCGTGAGATAAATTTCTCACATTAAAATGGATCTACTAAAGGGCGTTAACGTCTTATGCGTTAAAAAGTGTTCGTTAAAAGTCATCAAAGTAATGTTGCATGCGTTACTACTCATATCATATGCGCAATAACCCCAATTATTGCAAAGCGTTATTTCCATCGCATTGCGGTAATTATCTAATAGAAATAATACTAATAATTTACAAACATATTTGAAGCATTAAACGCATGAAATATGGAGATAATCAGTGCTAATATTAAGACCTAATTGGAGTAGGCGTTACTCAAAAAACTTTGCGGTTCGTGAGAGTTTGTCAAGACAAGATGGAGTTTACAGTCGGATTTTTGAGTGATGCATCCTCGAGTTTTCAGGGAAAGATCAACTCTAGAGGGATTATCAGAGGAGGAAATAGTGAGGTGCTATAGGTTAAATAGAGCAGCAATGTATGGCCTGTATGGAGTCTTATCTGCAGTGACAAACACGCAGAAGCCATGCTTTTCCTGGCATAGTCAAACTTCTGTGCTCCCTTCATTTTTTCAGGACAGGAAGTTTTCAGAAAGTTGAAGAGATATACATTATGGTGGAGTGTCCCACATTTTCACGTTGCCTTGGTTACATGCGTAATAGTGTGCGCTAATATTGCATGCTATAAAATAATGCATAAATATATAACATACTTTAAAATACCACTTAAAAATATGTCATCGCCAGATAAATAACGACAATAACATCGCTTCTTAATTCAGACAAGTGTCCTTTTTGTGAATCGATCGTTAATTCTCAAAATATAAGAAGTGATAATATGTTTAACGCTCATTTTTTGGGCTTTAGTGAATCGTCCCCTCAGTCTGAAGAAAAGTCATTAAAGTAGTACCCCCTACAAAAGGCATGCACCATATAGATTATCTTACTGGTATCATCAAACAACCCCCACTATGAAATAATTCAAGTTTTTAATGCCTAATCTCTTACACACTGCCTAAGTACTATGGCTTCATAGATTACTCAATAGGTTCAACAAATAAATATTGAAAAACTGTAGCTTTGCATACCTGTTAGTCGACACTGGTAACCGTATAGGGTCTAAGTATTATCTGCAACTTGAGTTTTTGAGTGTTAAGCTCCCAAATGTTTGGGTTTTTTATTAGACACCACAGGGATTACCAAACACAATTTTGGAAAGACTATAAGAAAACAAGGAGCTGGTTATTTCTGGAACAAAACTTTCTTTTCTTACCTCATCCTTGAACAAGGACACTTAAGAACACATAATCACCTGTTTAGGACCACCAAACACGTATATTAGATAACTGACCCACTACAAGGGAACGTTTTGCTATAGAGTAGGAATATATTTTATACATGTAATAAACTATTTTTCAGGTTCCTAAGTGTGATGCATTGGAAATGTACTATCTCCTTGACGTACAATAACATTAAGGCATGTATTATTGTTATTATGATAAATCAATCCTTCAAAGCCAAAATGCTTATTCTCCTTTTGGAAATGTGTCCACTAAACTGATCATTTACAAAGATGTAAAATTAATATGATATATGGCACCCCATCCAGACTTTGAAAGCAATACATAGGAGTGATCTAAAAGGTTTATCTGTAAGTGGAAAGATTCCTAGAGGGTAATGGGGAAAATAATAAAAGCCCAGGGTGCAGCTATCATTTGGGCTCCAATCTAGAGCACTGTACTATGCAATACCTTTCCCAAGTCTTTGTGCTCTGAATTAGGAAATCATTGCTTTTCTATTGAGAGTCAGTGTCTTAGGAAGCAAAGTTTAACTGATATTTTGTCTTTATAATTAAAGGAGATCTAAAGCTTTGAGAATGTGCCTTCTCTTACTAAACGTTTTTGTTTCTCTGTAAGCCTAACCCTCACTTTTCCACTAATGGCCTTTTATTTTTAACACCTTTTGACTGTGTCAACTTGAGAGCATTCTGGCACCTTTTTGATGAGAGAGGTGTTTGCTATGTTATTATATTTTACCTAAGAAAAAGTAATAATATGGTCATTACTGAGGCCAAGAAGAACTGTGTTACTGAAGTCTTTGTACCAGTTTACAGCATGGAATAAAATGCCCCATGATGGGCTTTGACAATATAAGCTAGTATAACTGACAGTCAACTCAACTCAGCTCGACGGATAGACAAACCGTTGGGAGACCCCTGAAAGAGGAGCTGAAGGCGGAACAGTAATGATTCTTTATGGGCAAAAGTCACAACCACTAGCTGGTGTATGGAGTAACTGACAGGAACTGACTGATTTCATTGTTTAAATCATACACTGTGTACAACTTCTGTGATTCCACCTATTCCCTATAATGAAAGCAGAAATAATATAATGAAAGTCAGTGGTAACTCTAAATTGGTAGTTTAGGAATAGATAATCTGCAAGAGCTTTGCTTATATGGTTAGTTATGCTCTGTTCCACAACCAATACGGTGAGATGAGGAATAGACCAGTCTCTCTCTGTCTTTATGAAAAGTCACCTCTTCAATATCCTTAACACTAATAATGGGCCTTTACTTGTAAACATACTTACATACCTAGAACAAAAAGGAAAGCAAAGAAAAAAATATAAATATGGGAAATATGTAAGTAAAAAATATGAAAAAAAGTAATTTACATATACTGTAAGTTGCAAATGTTTTTTTCCTTACATTCTGGTTCTGCTAGTTTTACCTGTTTTTTATATTTCTTCCTTATTTCAAATCAGCAATGACATAATGTAGAGCCATAAAAAAGACAATGTTGATTCTGACCAATAGTCTCTAGATGAGGAAGAGTAGCTAGAATTAAGCAATCTGTTGCTACAAATTGTCACAATCAATGTATATTTGCAATACACAATCTCCCTACAACTTGTCAGGTTGCTTGCATGTTCTGCTGGGGAATAATGCACAGATTCCTTCATTTTCTTTTGGTTTCCTGGACAAGTATGCTTGGAAACCCTGTTTGTTGGTGGTTGAGAGAGCCTTAAGGTGTTGTCTGGTAAAATGAGTTATAGTTGATAGTCAGATTAAGTGGCAGGTGTGCCAAGTGCTGCTACACTTTAGAGAGATAATAGCTATTGATGGTGTTGCTGCTGTCTGTGTGGAGAGTGTGAGACTCTCTGATCGGGTGAAGGAAAAAAGATTTGGTTTAGAGAAGACCTCTTCCTTGTGTGTGAGAAGGAAATAAATACATGGTGTTGCCCTGGATGTGACAGGGAGAGATGTTCCTTGTGAAGTCAAACCTCACTTAAAAGTGTGAGCCACAGTGTAAAGGTACTAGGATTGTTTCCTGTGCCTTTTAGGAGGCACTTTTATAGTGATGGGAGGTATAAGGTAGTGCTCAGACATGAATGATTTCTTTTTGGTGTTGTGGCCAATGTGGATTGTCAGAAGTGTGTGACAAGAACCTGTGAAAAGACTAAGGAAATGTAAATAAGGATAAGAAAAATTCCTGTTTTATTGCATATTTTGGTCTCCTTCTCTATTCTGTGGTCCAAAATCCTGCATTCCAAGGAATGTTTAGCAATATCTATGTGAAAGGAAAGATTTGAAGCGAAAATGTAGTACAATATTAACACACAAAACAACTGGAAAATGGAAGCCACAAACAAAGCATTGTGGATGTGTGGGAGCCCCTGCAATGCTTCCTACATTGTCAAAAATATCCTGTACAACTCTTACTGGATTTGGTTCTCATTGAAAGGGTAGGGCAAATTTAATTTTAACAGTAAATCATGCAGACTATCTAGGAAAAACATGTTTTCTTTATTTGCATTCTCAGATGAGGGGCTGTTATGCTTTGGGCATCTCCATGGATAACTTTTGCAATGTTTTTTTATTCAAGCTGCGCATTAATATTTAATATTCTCGAAACATTGTTCAACTTTAATGGTTGTCTAATTTTTGTTTTTCATCCACAGAGAAGCTATTAATTTATGAATATATAGGGCAGTAAGTAATAACTTGCTTGAATGCCCTCAACAGATATACTTCTATTTGGCCTACCATAAAATAGACTCTGGAAGCAGATACCATCTATTGGCCAAGGCTCAATGATCAGTAGTGTACAATAGGGGAAAGGTTTTCTTTTTTTATTATTTTTTTTTTTATTTCAAAGAAGGGAACAAAGTGAAGTATCATCTGTAAAGACAGCAACTGTGCATAATACTTTATTCTCACAGGGATGGAACTGTAGGGTTGGAACTGCACAGAATAACCAGTTTAAAGCAGTACTACAAGCAGCTAACATATGTTTCCTGCATCTAACCAATCGCTGTGAATTATACTGCTGGCAATTACAATATATTTACATATGCAAACAGATAAAAACATGTTTATATTACATTGGTAGCCAGATTGCTGGTGTTTTGTTCTTGTCTAGATAGGAATCCAAAAGGCAGACTTTGCTTAGGCCAGTTGTTTACCAAAATTGCAGACTTCTGCTAATACATTTAGAATTTAGTTTATGAAAGTAAATGGTTTCATAATGTACAAAAATCATCATTCAGCCAAACTATGAAAAATGCATAAACAAGTGGTAAAGGTTATGTACCAGAGTCTTACAAAGGAGAGGTCTTTAATATACTATGGGGTTGATTCACTAAAGTGCAATAATTTTTATCGCACTTTTTTGCATCAAAATAGACGCAATAATTAGCGCGCGATTCACAACAGTATTACCGCGTGTGTTAAGTCGAATATTGCATGCGTTAATTTGCGCGCAGAAATGAATACGAACGCATGATTCACAAACACTTAAGCGCGCTAAATATCGCATTAGTCTATGCGAAAATTAACACCTACTTTAGGCAGGCGATAATTATAGAAAAGTACAGTTAATGAGTTTTTGGCAATAAAATATCGACTTTGCAGTGTTATTTATTCAAGTATGTGTTGGAAATGGGCATTTTCAGAACAGTAATTTTCCGCAAGTATTGGTGTGTATGGCTAACATGGCGTACGTTTATTCATACAACTATTTATATGCAGCTACAAGTGATGAAATGTTTCGCCAGGCATGGATTGGCAGCAAATTTTTGGACGTACGCCAAATTTTTCTGTGGCAAATTTTTGCATGCGTTTCGCAAAACAATCCGCCAATGGCAAAACGCATGAAAAAATTCGCCACGGAAAATTTGCTGCATGTCCACAAATTGCCACAGGCGTCAAAAAATAATAGTCACGGGAAACAATTTTTTTGGCCGCACAACGTTTTTGCTGTTTTGCGAATTTTTCGCCGTTTTGCGGATCTTTGAAAAGATTCGCAATTTTTTCAACAAAGATAACCAGAACAGATTCGTTCATCAGCGGCTACTATTTATAAGCAGCTACTATTTATATGCTACCATTTATATGCTACTATTTATATGTGGCTTCCATTTATATACACTATTTATATGCAGCGACAATTTATATACACTATTTATAAGCTACTATTTATATGCGGCGACTATTCACGTGCGTTATTTAGCGCATGTACCATCAAATGCTGCACGAAAATAGTCTTCGCGAGTTAAACAACGCATGCAGTATCGCGAGTAAATTAACGCAAGTATGCTTATAGTGAATCGTGCGTTAAGATGCGAAAATTTAGACGCGATAAAAATTTTAACGCATGCTATAAATAGCGCACGTTTTAACGCACTTTAGTGAATCAGCCCTTATATATAATAAACATGTAGCACTACTAATAACCGTAAGGTGTCACTGAGAGAAACAACCAGTAAATGTGTATTTTTTCAAAAAATCCAGAAACATGTGGAAATTCTCACTTCTGTCTCCTCCCTGCAGTTCTCTAGTCCCTATCTAAAGGAAGCAGATAAGCATAAAATATTAATAAATGTAAAGAATTAAACCTTATGCGGAACACACAAATATAGTGTTAGATTCAAATCAATGGGAAAATGTTAATTCATGGTTTATCATGTGAAAACTTATGGCAAGGTTCAATCTAAGTATAAAAAAATTCCAGTTTTTCCCATAGACTTCAATAGAGTTTTCTTGTGATAAACAGTGAGATCAGTTTTTCTCATTAAATTGCATCTGGTCCTTTCGGAAAATCTGTAACTGAATAAGGATAAAAGTCTTTCAAATTGAATTTGGGCCATTGTTGGGAAAAATATCTAGTCCCTACAAGAACATTTGTCTTTTAATTTAGGAGTATTTAAGAAAATATTATGTTATTTTGCTAGTAACATATTAACAAGTTACTATATTCCAGTATATTCCAACTATGAAATTTCTCACATGTGCATTACCATTACTAATTATAAAACCTTGCTTTTAATAAAAGAGGTGAATTTGTACACATCAGCATTTCCCGATCTGGAGTATTATCCTTTCATATATGTATTTTTGAATGTTTCAGTAATTCGATCACTAAATCTGGGGGCAGTAAGTCAGATTCTGCACCTATGGTCTCTGTGATGTGCCTATCACTGGGGTATTACTTTAAGTCACTGATCCCCAACCAGTGGCTCGTTAGCAACATGTTGTTTGCCAACCCTATGGATGTTGCTCCCAGTGGCCTCAAAGCAGGTGCTTATTTTTGAATTTCTGGCAAGTTTTAGTTGCATAAAAACCCAGTGTAATTGCCAAACAGAGCCTTCTGTAGGCTCCCAGTCAACATAGGGGCTATCAAATAGCCAATTATAGCTCTCATTGGCACCCCCAGGAACTTTTTCATGCTTGTATTGCTCTCCAAAACTTTTCCACTTGAATGTGGCTTACGGGTATAAAAGTTTGGGATCCCTGCTGTAGATAGATGCTGGATCAACTTGTAGTTAGGCAGGTTAGGTATAGGCATTATGGTTGAACTTGATGGACGTATGTCTTTTTTCAACCCAACTTACTATGTTACTATGTTACTATGATAATGACATGGCACATCAGGAGCCCTGGCATAGGATTGCTCTTTGTAGCTTTGTAGTCTCTAGAATAATAAAACAAAATGCTGATGTCTTTATACTGGTTCTAACTGAGAAGTAAGAAGGTATTACAATTTGCAGTGAATGTACAATTAATGTTTATTACAGTTACCAGAGTTTTTTTTTTTAATTTAAACCATTATTCATATTATGAGAAAGTTACAGTCAGCTACACATAATTAATATAGTTGCAGTCACTATAAAATAAACAGGCTTGCGTCAAAAAATCCCATCCATGCCCTTAAATGAGATTGCAGGCATTTCATCTGGTTGATTAAGCTGAAATATCTCTTAAATTTCTAAACGATAACCTACTGCTTTATGAGAACAACAGGTTTTACTGATTGTATGTCCCAGGGCTGAATGCCCTTCTGCTTTAGTTTATAACACAGTTATCCATGAAGGCTGTGAGATCACTCTTATGGGAATTATGCAGCCATCTCTCTTCTGATGCAACAATTTAAAAAGCAAAATTAAAATCGCTGAAGAAAAACAACCAGTATGTATTTAAAAGCAATATGCCATCTAATCAATGGTAACAAATCATTTTCTTTAATCGTTAGTTCAAGAAGGTAAATCTATGGAAAGTGAAGAAGAAGTCAATAAGGAGGTGGCATATGCTGTCTCTCATGAATATGATTCTGTGGCCTTGAGTATTCTTTATTGTTTTGATTCTGAGACATTGAAAAGCAATTAGAGAGAAATACTAATGAGAAGTATAATTGTTACAGTAGCCTTCCTTTTCGAGAGCAACTACACTTGAATATTTTCTTAAAGTCACATGGACCCAGCTTCTCTACCTGTGTACGTATGACATGACCATATATAATTATAGGCATGTTTTAATTTGTGCCATAAGGTGCAAGTGTGTAGATAGATCTTGTGGGTGCAAGAGAGCACATTCAAGATATACAGTAACAAGATGAATTAGGAGAACATAAGAAAATATAAAAATGGAGAAGGTGTAAGCCCCATTTCAAGGTATGTCGATGGAAAGTAATGGAGGTCAGGAGATTAGGAACGAAGACAGGGGAGCAAAAGCCAAAATGCTGTCTTGGCATTCATTATAATCTCTAAATATTCACAGGCCTACGGGGTACAAACATCTTTTATCATCATGCCAAAACACAGAAAATGAATACTGAATAGTAATGCAGCTCAAAGCTAAACAAGGCTAGAACATGAGAAGAGAAATTCCCCTAGGCAAACACAGGGGGAGGAAGAATTTCTATTTGGCAAAGTCAAAGAAACTTTGATATTTTCTAGGTGGCCATAATCTGGTAAAATTCTTTGGAACACCATTTAAATGCAGGGATTTCAATGCCTTTTTTTAATTTGACAACATTTCTTTTATTACTTTGATGACTATTTCACATTTGACTATAATTCACATTTGTACAACAGGCAATAACAGCTGTCAACACAGTAGTAATCATTATCACTTCAAAGCCACATCTGAAAGACATGGTCACAGCACAAAATACACATTAAACAGTCATATAAAAAGACACCTAAGAAATGGGTTCTCAAGGCTGGCCTTATCCCACTTATCCAACAATGTTTTAAATATTCAGTGGGAGCTCTTATTCATCCAATGACTAATCCACCAGACATCCAGCACTGCTTGACCAAGAGAGGGAAATCATTAGTCATGACCAAGCCCTTGTCTGTTCTCATTGGAATTTGGAGATATTTCTTCCATTAATGGCCTAAGAGACTGCAAGTTTATTCATCATTATGCTGCTTATAGACACAACATCATATGAAATGTAGCCTATGCATGCATTTTTAGTCAAGACTCCACTACAAAATAATAATCAAGTCAAGAGAGCAGATGTAAGGATGCAGTACTGAAGATATATAGTACCCTGGTGGGTACTGCACTATAACCTCCAGGGATAACCCATTCATTCATCCAAACTGATTTTTTTTTGTTTCATCGTATCTCATTGTGCTTAGCAAGCAACAGTCCAAAACTGCCCAACCAAAATCCACAATTTCAGTAAAAAAATTCAAAATGGCAAAAGGCTAAAGTGTGTGAATAAAGTAGACATTTATTTGGACTAGTTTATCTAGTAATTCAGGCTTCTCTCCTTATAAAATAAGGAATTTTTTCATAACAGCTCTTTCCTGTTAAGGAAAGGATAAACCTTAATGTTTCCAACCTCAATTGGGTTCTGCACAGTGCCTTCACTTAGTGGCATCTTGGAATAAACAAATGGGTCGCCCAGTACAAAATAAAAATGCAAACACACCAATAATAATGGTACAATTACAAACAAAAGGATTAATCATTTGGGGATGCCAATCTGTTAGGAGCCCCCAGTGTTTATAATCGCTTACCCCGGATCCAGGGCCTCTCCACTGAAAATATCACGGGTTTGGGATAGAATTACTAGTGAGCACCATACAGCCCAGGATCTCTTGCAGAGCGTCTCAGCTGTGCTCATGCGCAGTAAAGTAAAATTGGAACACAATAAGCTGAACATTTTCCCTATTAGAGACGCACACAGTGAAGATCCCTGGGACAAGAAGATAGCAAAGCAGTGCTCACTAGAATAGCAACCCATGCAGATGTTTTTTTCATTTAAGGGACCACTGGGCCAGAGTCTGAGGCAACAGTTATATCACAGTGGGGTGCCTTACAAATTGCCACCCCCCCCCCCCCAGGTAATTAAACTATTCATTCTACTTTAACTAGAGTAAAGGCTAATGAACATGTACAGCACTTCTATCACAATTACATTACAACGATACCTATAATCTTGGGGCCATGCACATTTAGAGTGAGATTTGGGTGTATAGCTTTTCTTGTAGGTACTCTTGTAAGTCCAACTTGAAAATCTTAATGCAAATTAGTAAATTAAATAAGCTATAGGGGATCCCTGCAAAAATTGTGGAGTTCAGGGAGTTGAACCTAAAAAGCTGTTCTTTTCAATGGTACCAGACCTCAGTGCCCAGCACGGGATAGAAAAACTTCAAAACTACCAGGCTTTACTGTTGTTACTTTGTGGGGATAGAGTCTTCTGTTATATATTCTTTTGCTTAACAACCCCAGTTTTTCCCCAAAGTTAAGGACCTTAGCCCTTCTGCATGGGTCTCCTCTAAGGTGAGATAAGCAGCCATTGCGGTCAGCCTGTATAGTCAGCATTGTAATGTATTATAGAAATTTATTAGTATGTGGATGGACTTATTGATTTGATAATTTATTAATGTTTCCAACCTCAATTTATTAGACCATGAGCCAAATATACAGATTATAAATAGACTGGCTATAGGCTCCTGGCATGTATTGCCCTTCCATTGACTTTCCATACACCCCTTTTACATGTGAGGCATCTACAAAAAAGATTTACTGAACAGGCAGGCTGCAGTCTGATGAATATCATATTGTATAATCAATTGTTTAATTACTGATATTCTTTCTAGAACTAAGATCAGAAAAGTTCAAGAAACAGCTCTCCATCTTTTGTTTAAGTCTGTTTGGGGGGTACCTTGGGCTAGTCTCATCCAAAGGTACTTTTATTTTATTCCTTATGTCTAAAGTACTTGAGGATAACTGATTCTATAACAGCAGAACTTCTGAAAAATCTGCAAATCCAGTAGCCATACCAACCAATAATATGTTTGCTTTTATTATTCAGACTTCATTAGACCAGTAAGACCAGAGTTAGCCTTTAACTAGTTGATATAGGTGCCATGCAGGTACATATTCCCTGTCCTTCTGCTTGCATATTTGTATATATCAATCCCATTGCAGTACAAACAGGCATCTTGTTCTACAAGCCTTCTTCAATTCAGTAGCATTTGCTTTTCTTTTTCACAAAGGGTCCTGACTAAATTTGCTATATAGCCAGCAGAATGAGCCTTTGAAGGGAGCTCTCCAATCTCCACCTCTATTCTTCCACTGCCGAATGGAGAGCTGCATTGTCAACCATAAGAATAAGTATTGTCCATAAAAATATGTATATATCTGTGTACTAAATGGGAATATCAGGGTGGTACATAAGGTAACACATTACTGTACCACTAGAGCCTAAGCTAGAACTGAGTTTAACAGTGTAAAAAAAAGTCTGTCTTAGGCAGCACAGGTTTCTTTAGTTTTTGTTTAATCTGGAAGGAATCAAACTAAAATGAGAGATTTTGTTGCAAAGGATTTCAAGGCTTCAGTGTTATCACTCAGCAGGAATGGATCCCATGAGAAGGCACATGGTGTGCCATGACGTAGCCAGTTTAAGGCCACAAAGCAGACCTTTCTTTGTGAATTAGACATACCACACAAAGGGCAACAATAGGTAGCATAAACACTATTTAATACTATTCACAAGCCTTTGAGGAGATGGGCGTTGACTAAGAATTGCAGCAAAGCCGGTGTATTGTTGTTAGATGAAAGGAGGTCTAATGAACAGGAAGCATCATTTGAACGGGCTGACAGTAACCATATAACTGCAGGATTAAGGGACTGGCATTTACCCCATAGGCCTTTACAGTCCCTGAAATAAAGAATAGCTGAAAACATGGATTCCTTCTAGTTTTCTATGCCAAGGGATTTCAACTTGTGTGTTAATAAACTGATAAGTACAAAATATAATATGAAACCTGTGTTACATGGGAAAAAAGATTAATGTCTTCTAAAGCTTGCATAGAATACATTCATGGATAACATACTAAATATGTCTTTTTATGTGAATTTCCCCTATAAAATAAAACTGAGAAAAGAAAAATATTTGTGTAAAAATGTTATATTTCAGTTCATTTGAAAATGGCTAAAAATGTGGCATTAAAGGAACAGTAACATCAAAAAATGAAAGAGCTTTAAAGTAATAAAAATATAATGCACTGTTGCCCTGCACTGGTAAAACTGGTGTGTTTGCTACAGTAACACTACTATAATTTATATAATAAGCTGCTGTGTAGCCACGGGGGCAGCCATTTAAGCTGGAAAAAAGGAGAAAAGGCACAGGTTACATAGCAGATAACAGATAAGTTCTGTAGAATACAATGGTGTTTTATCTGTTATCTGCTATGTGCCTGTGCCTTTTCTCCTTTGAATGGCTGCCTCCATGGCTACATAGCAGCTTATTTATATAAATTATAGTAGACTTTCTGAAGTAAACACACAACTTTTACCAGTGCAGGGCAGCAGCACATTATATTTTAGTTACTTTTATACACTTTCATTTTTTGGTGTTACTGTTCCTTTAAGAACATTAATGACCACTGATGACCTCGCTGAGTGCCATTTAAAAGGTAAAATACACAAGAACCATGAATATCTGTTCAAATATATAAACAATTATGTACGCCACTATTGCAAAATATAGTGACATTAGAAGCCACTAGCATGGAGTTCCATGACCGTGATCATATAAAGGCACAAGGCTGCATCACTAAGCACCATTTCTAAGAATATAAATTGAAGGCTATACATGGCTCTCATGTAGTATAGCTTTTAAATGGCACTCAATGATGTCATCAGTTATAAACAATGCTTTGTCGCATCACTTATATCATATGACCTGTTAACATTTGTGTATAATCAAAAATAATATTCTTAGTATCACATCTTTAGCCATTTTCAAAATAACATCAGAAACATATATCTTCCATTTCTCATTTTTATCTTATTGGGGAAATTCTCCTAAAAAGTAAACTTTTAGTTGTTTTTAATGAATGTATTCTATGCAGCCTTTAAATTGGTCATCATTTTCATGGCTTTTGAATGATATGCCTTCCCTTCTGCTGGTCTGAAACTGAAACTGCTATATGATTTTTGGGGTTGCAGTGGCAAATAAAAAATCTGTATTACTGTTATTGTTCTTGTTTACTACTGCTTTTGTGTCTTTTCTCACCCGCTACTGGCATACAGGTCAAGAAACAGCTCTGGCGCTGCTCATTTGGAGTTCAAATGTGTAACAGCCCTTAAAGCAATACTCTCATGGTTTTTATGGTATACTTTTTATTTCTAAATTACGCTGTTTACATGGCAAATAATTTACTCTACCATTTAAAAATGTATTATTGAACAAACAAATTTATTTTTTTTAGTTGCAATATTCTGCTTGTGTTTTTGAAAAACAGATTAAAATGCAGGATTCTGCTGGAGAAGCTCTATTTACTGATGCATTTTAAAAAAAACTTGTTTTCCCATGGCAGGATTCCTTTAATGTGATAAGAATTTTTAACTCAGTGTTGTGCTCAGTCCTATTTAAACATTTAATAACCCTCAGTCTTGTCGTGTATCCTCCATATATTGCAGGAAATATGGAAAGAAGCAAGATACATTTTTCATTTGTAAAAAGCTACATTTTTTGTCAGATTTGGATTTGCAGCAAAATTCTGCATTTCACCATTAGAAAAGGTTTGTAAAATGTAGCTGCAAAAAAAACTCCAAAACAAAACACCCATAGACCCCAATATATTTTTCACAACAAAAAAGTTGGTGCAAAAAAGAAAAACACCAATAGAGTGAAAAAATATATTGCCGCAGAAAGAGTTACCACCTATAGACTCCAATGTATTTTGCACTGGAAAAGTTGCCGCAAAAAAGAGTCTGCAAAAACAGCCCATTGACTTTAAAGCGTTTCCCAAATTTTTGGACAGATTCGCTCAGCACTACCTCTCATTCATAACCAGAAATACAGCTCAAAGACAGGATAGTTATACCTCCTATGGGTATAAATATGGGTATACATCGATGGGGCCCAACATGCACCATCCTGCTTGTGTCCCCCACTCTCCCACTGCTCTCACCAATTAGGCAAGAGAGGGGCTGGGGAGGGAGGATTTCTTACAGTTATAAAGGATGCAGACCCCGTGGTCCAGGCCCCCTTTCCCTCGGGCCCCGTCATTGGGTTTGTTTCATCTAAAGTTAAGCCACTGTCAACAGAAACAACGGCTTCAACTTTATTTCAGCCTGTATTATGCCTACATACATTTATGAAAGTTTAGTAAAATAACATATGAAAAAAAGAGAAGACAAGTCCTCTGGTCTTACACCTGAAAATGCAGGTTTCATGTAACTGATAATGATGTATTTATTATTTGGCTCCCATGTCTGTACTATGAATGTATTTTAGGAAATATTCAGTTCTGTATACACAAGAAGTGCTCTATTACTTCTATATATTCTATAAAAATGTATATATGTGCGTATGCTTTAAGAAGCTGAATGAGATGACCTGGATGAAAGCTAAATGTAGAATAATCCAAGCTTTTGCAGCATACCTGACTCATCTAGAGACATTCAGCTGCACCTGCTGGTTACAACATATTTACTCGACTTTCTACAAAGTGTAGAACTGAAAGAGAATTCAAAAATAGAACAAGCACACAATCCTGCCCACCACCCAACACCTTCAAGGCTGAGCTCATCTGGGTGTCTTTTGTTGCAGTGATAATGTACCATGACAAATCAGGAAAATTCAATGAATGGTGTCATGCAGAGTAGTTTACATGGACGACTGTTAAGGTGACATTTTTAAAAGCAAACAGATGGGTTTTTTCTGTTCTCTATTTTTTGTTCTTTCAAGGACACCTAATAGCCACACATTCAAACAAAAAGTATGACCTAGCTGCCTTTGATGCGAACATAGCTGAAAGCACTCATAGCTCCAAAATTACGGGCCCTATTTATAAAGTCTCAAAGTAATAAAATTGGTCAACATTTTTGGATTTGGACTTTGGATCTGACTTTTTCAATTTAAAAAATGTGATCTTCAATAGAAATGCAATATTCTGAAACAACATTTACATTGTGAGCCATTTATTTTTCAGTGAAAGGCACAAAAAAACAGGCACAATCTGCCATATGGTCTGCACTTTTCCCATTGCCATTTGAAAAATTGGTACAGGTCACTGCACAAAGATCTGCACCCCAATGAAAACATCAGTGCCTGCATGAGGGGCAAGCAGGGGAAAGCCACATAGATGTCCCCTAGTGCCATAACTATCATGAGATCTCAATAGGGCCTGAGCCCCTTGGGGCCTTCTGGAGCCTAAATTAAGCATACAGTGGATGGAAGGGCCAGGGATTATTAGCGTAAGTGCATCCAGAGGGCAGGGGGTGTCAGTCCGAAGTGGTAGCACCCAACAGAAAGCCTGGGTTCACATCCTGCATCCAGCCAGCACTATTTATGCCACTGGTGTGTCCCCTCCAGCCTCCTAACTAACTCCAGATGCAGAGGGCAACCAGACCCAGAATGCACGTGGTTTTAAAATGAGGACTAAGGGGCACGCTTCTGCTACACTTAGGGGCACATTTATCAAAGCATGAATTAGTCAGAATGGAAATAATCATATTTTTTCTGACTTTTAGAACTGTACGTATTTTCTACGAAATTTTTGTTAATTTCCACTACTTTTTCATACTTTGCGTCAATTTGTGCAACAGAAACGTATTTGTCGCAACAAATACGAAAGTTTTGGATTCATTCAAGCTTCAGTATCGTGACTTTCGGTATTGTGCCATTGACTCCTATGGGAGGCTTCCAAAAACATGCACAGAAGGTTCAAAGTCAGAAAGTTTTTTGTGCCTTTTACAATCGTTCAGATATGAAAATTTCTGAACTTTATGATCGTACCACAATATTTTTGTACGACCACGATGCGATTCGAAATTTTCATATTTGATCCAATTTTTTCTTAAACATACTTTTCACAGTCCGAAATTCGGACTTTGATAAATGAGCCCCTAGTGTACTTACTTCTGGGGTCAAAGAAAATGACTCTTATTGGTTGGTTTTTGCCATCGTCATTTGTATAATTTTGAAATAATTGTATTTTAGAAACATTTAACTTTTGAATTATGTCCCATTATTAAATTGATAACAACTCCGATATTACTTTGAATTACCAGATTTTTAAAAAGGCTTTAAAAAAAGACATGCCTGTATTAAAAGAAACTGCTATGGTGTGTTGAAGCACTTTTAATCACTCCAGAACCAATTTTTGTGTCTACTCCAGGCTCAAAATGGCAAGCTTCATATTAGCCTATCAGGTGGGTTAGCTAGCATATGCTATAAACTGACTTGATCATTAAGAATATTAATAAAGGTCTGCGGGCAACTACTTGCAGTGCAATGGCAAGCCAATCCAATTCTTTATTACTGTCTTTTTAGAAGTGCAAAACTCATAAATGATTGTGTGTGATTCATATATATATTTACATTTGGGCACACTGTATTTGGTAATGCAGATTTTGTATACATAAATAACATGTAGCCCACATTTCTGTAAATTTTATTCTGGTTCCTGCATATATATAAATGGAAAAAAAAACACTTTCTGTTGAATTGCATTTATAAGAAACCATTTAAGCATTTGCTTTTATTTACTCCGATATTATTAACCATGTAACAAAATTAAAACTTTCTTGTAAGGATACTACCCTATTGCTTGCTGTTCTCTTACATCCAACATTTGTTTAGGTTGAAACTTTCAAGATGTTTGTTGTGTGTGTGAAGCTTTAGTGCAGCTATTACGTTCTGTTCCAGTGCATAGAACTCCACAGAAATATGAAACCCTTGTGGAAAAGAGGGGATTAGGGAATCTTTTGCTAAGTCTGTTAATTGTTCGGAGAATTAGCAACAGCACTCTGATTTCTGAAGCCATTTAATTCAGGCTCTTTTAGAGTCTAGTTACAGCGCTATAATTGCCAAAAAATGAAAAGCAATATCATTTAAACCCGCCATTGGATATCTCAATTTCAAAGCTGCTCACAGTGGTTTTTAAAGAGGCTCTTCACTCATAACATTTTTGCAAAATAAAAAAATATGTAAGTAAATCTCCAATATAAATTCTTAAACATTTTCAACAAGTTATTTGCAAGTGGAATTGTCTCTTGCAACTTCACCCCTGGCTACTCATACCATTGCAACATTAAGGATCATTTATGAATGCAGCGCAAAGGGAAATTTTGAGACACAAATCCCCAAGTTTTTTTTCCACTGCATTTGCTCCCCATTAATCAAAACAAATGCAGTTGTTCACAAGTCAAGTGAAAGTTTCAGATAACATTTTCAGAGTGTGGATTGCATCACTTCCAATAGTCAGTGTTTAAAGCTTATGTCTCTTAGAGCGAGTTAGTCACTCATAATAAATCTCTGTTACCACGGACAACTAACCGCTCCAAAATGCCTTTCCACCAGCAACAACAGAAATTGGCGGTGGAATGGCCTACACAATGCTTTGGCTTTCCGAAGGCACACAAAGTTGCCTGCAGGAGAAAACATCACATTTTGAAAGCAGAAGCGATGCGTAGGCCTTCTACTGGCAACTCCTATTGTTGATGGTGGAAAGGCATTTTGGAGCAGTTAGTCTCCTGTGGTAGCAGTGATGTATTGCAGGTGACTAACTCGCTCCGTGGGACATTAGCCTAAAAGGCATCAGCAAGTGATTTTTTTGGCATAGCTCTGCTGTGCGTATTGATTCATCTTCAGTAACCTTAGAATTACTGCCAGGTTCAAGGTGGTAGAAGCTCAATGGTACCCCAGTGTCAACGGTGGCACGCACACAAGTCAGCAGAAACAGCAGGGCACAACTACAGGTATGGGATGTCTTATTTGGAATTCCAATATCTAGAAAACTTACAGAAATAATGATTATTAAGGGAAAAATATTGGATTTTCCAGTAACAGTCACACAGTTTAGTATGGGTAAAAGGCCCCTCCCCAACCAACTTATCTATTTAGTGTGTATAATCATCCAGAATAAACACATGGTTAAATTAGTGCCTTGGCTCCATGCTAACTATACTATCTTTATCCATAAACAATCATTTGACTTACAGATTCTTTTGAACATGTTTTGACATATCAGCTGCACTTGCTTTGATGAGTCAGTTATGCTTTTGTTTGCTTTTGGCACATGGGGCAATATCAGTTTTTTTTCTCTTAGCACCTTTATAGCACCCCAAATGTGTAATTTAACACCTGAAAACATTATCAATTATTCTCTATCAAAATTACCTGCAAGCACTGGCACAAATACTTGTTAGGTGACTTTCACCCGAAAATACAGCAATGCTATGAAATGCAGTGGGCAAAATGCCAAAATGCCCCAAATCTCTCTGTAGTTCCTTGCTTTTAGTTTCCTTTAATTTGCAAAATGTCTTGGTTCTTATAAGCTGCATTCCTATATATTTACTTTTATCAGCATTAGTCATTGTTTTATTAATTCAAAAGAATTAAATTATTTCTACAGGGAATCCAGCTTGCCTAGTTATATATTTGGTTTCTTTAGCACAACAGTTAGAGCACTATGGATAAAACATGCATTCTGTGAATCTCAGTCCCCCTCTCTATGTATATATATACCTGTATATATAGCAAGACAATGAGCCGCACACACAGGGACTTGGTTAGAAAACAAAAAATTTTTTCATGAAAACGATCCAAAACCTGTATCTATATATATATAGAAAATAATCATCTGTGGCCAGCACACCCTTCAATGTTTCATCAAAAATTTTTTATTGTAGATATATTGTTAAAACCAACGTTTTGGTCCTTATTAGGACCTTTCTCAAGGATACAGTATATAAATCTGGGTGCTCTACAGTGCCACCACAGTTTGTCCTCTCAGTTAAAACATATACAGGTATAGTAATAAACTTGCATCAAACATATCAGTAGAAATTAATGAATAGTTAATGGAATGCCTGCTCCAAGTTCATTACTATAACTCATTTACATGGGACGTATCCAAATTGCAGAGTCAAAAGGGTTAGGATTACTAGAAAGCAGGTAGGGTTTTAAGTGGACTTGGGGCATGTCTGGCTGTAACTGGACCAGGGATGTTGGCAGCTATGACGTGTTTTTACAAGGATTTCTATTTTAATTTGGGAGACCTAACATCTTGAATTTGTTTCCAATTTTAGAATCCCCTGTAACTTTCATTTGCAGAACAATAGAAAATACAAGAGGAGTGAGGGAATCAACATTCCTTAGGTCTATAGTCACTAAGTGAAAGTTAGTGTGAGCATGGCTATGGCCTATGGGTTAGCAATGTATATCCACAGGTGGGGAAATAAGGAGGATAAAGAGAATTAGTGTCCAGTGACCATGAAGGCATGAAGTCCAGTGATGATCTTGTTTGGAGAACAGTTCCCAGGGAGTCCAGATATTTAATAATCTAGGCACTCTGTTTTGCAGTTGAGCCAAGCAATATTCATATCCTTTTCAATTTTATAATTCTAAGCCATAAAGACTTAGGGGCTGATTTACTAACCCACGAATCCGACCCGAATTGGAAAAGTTCCGACTTGAAAACGAACATTTTGCGACTTTTTCGTATGTTTTGCGATTTTTTCGGATTCTTTACGAATTTTTCGTTACCAATACGATTTTTGCGTAAAAACGCGAGTTTTTCGTATCCATTACGAAAGTTGCGTAAAAAGTTGCGCATTTTTCGTAGCGTTAAAACTTACGCGAAAAGTTGCGCATTTTTAAAACTTAACGCTACGAAAAATGCGCAACTTTTCGCGTAAGTTTTAACGCTACGAAAAATGCGCAACTTTTTACGCAACTTTCGTAATGGATATGAAAACTCGCGTTTTTACGCAAAAATCATATTGGTAACGAAAAATTCGTAAAGAATCCGAAAAAATCGCAAAACATACGAAAAAATCGCAAAATACCGATCATTACGAAAAAACGCAATCGGACTCCATTCGACCCGTTCGTGGGTAAGTAAATCAGCCCCTTAGTTGACATGTCATAGTGCCACTACACCATAAAATAAAAAAACGTATTTCTTTATTTATATTTGTAACCCAGTTGTCTACTGCTCTTTGGTCATTATTCTATCCCCTTTTAGATTCACTGCAGTGCCCTATAGCATGTTTATTGTTGGCAAAGTTGTCCTACCTATGAAAAAATGCCTTATTTCTGATTTATCTTAAACTGAAATAGTTTTGGTAAATTACTGAAATCTTTTGTGCCCCTGTAACTTTTTTCAAGAAAAACTCATGGTTGCTTCCCATAATAGTTACTACACAACGCTCTCATTGTAATATCAAGAAAACAACAAATCACAGCATACACCTACCCATGTCACCAGGAGGCAATTGCATTTTCTCCACCATCATTTTTCCTTTGGGGGAGCAAACGCTTAGTCTGACCTATGTTATGCCCTGTCCTGAAACACAAGCATGCAGACAGCACAAAAAAATACACAGATGCCAACTTTTTATAGGAAACATCCCTTAGGAACCCTTAGGGGTCTTTCTGCCATGGTGGGCATTGGGGAAATTCTCTGTTTGCCCATTTGTTAAACTGGTCCTTGCCAGTTTAGTGATTTTAAAGTTTTCCACCCCAAACTGTATATAGTGATACAACTCTACTTGTGTGATGCTTGCCATTAGCTTCAGCCAATAGCTGGACTTTACGATAGCATTTGCTCTGTACTACACTTACAAAGAAGGGGTTTATTTGACATTATTTTAAAGATTTTGCCCATTAAAACAAAGGCAGAACGTTGAAAGTACATTTAATCCTTTGCTGGGAATAGCTGAAACATTTAATGCAACGATTAACCACTAGAAAATTCTTGTTCATGAACAGATTGGCACTGCCTGTAAATCTTAGCGCGCCATACATAGGATTCCTGATGAGCTTATTCAATAAGCGTTCCCTCTCAGCTGATGCCTTGGGGAGACATCCATTGAAGGAGTCCTATTTTAATCATGCATAATGTTTACAAGGCTGGATCCCAATAATAACAGGATTAATTATTATAATCTGTGAAGTAGAAGTTTCTACATAAATCGCCTCCGCTCGTTTTTCTCCCAGATAGCCAAGAGAAAATGAATTTCAGACTTTAGGACCTGTGAGACCGGGGAGACCAGCTGCTGAGTTACTGTCCCTCCCCTCATTCTGGCCAGCAGCCCTGACATCCTTGCACAAAGTAATCACAGATCACAGCATTTAATCACTGAAAACAAGCACTCCAGAGGACAGCAGTGTCAATATCCTACTCTCTCATTATCTGTTTGGATTGCACATCCACACTGTCAGATAAACAGAGTGGAAAATTAAGATTAAAAATATGGTAATTTCATTTCAGGCAGCAGGCACCACTCACTGCCCCTATTATGCTATTGATTACCTCTGAATTCAATTTTTCTTTCAATGCAAACTTTAATCTGTTTGCTACCCAGCAATTCAACTCCCCAAGGGCTATTTGAGAGTAAGTAACCATTTAATCTGATGCTAACTGAAAAATCACCGTCCTTAATGAATTGTGTAAATCATTCAGCTTAAAAGCACCTCTGACTTCCATTTCATTTTTTATTTTCTACTCAATATAGGCAGGGATCATCGTGTGAATAATTACAAAGTAGCAAGTATTTTCAAATAGAGCAAATATGATAAAAACCCTATTATAGTGGGGCATGTGTAATGAACAGTACATTTTAATTTGAAAATAGCTATTCATTAAAACAAGAATAGCAGATTAAAAAGCGAAGCTCAAAGCTCAAGGTAAAAGTTGATAGACATTGCAATTACATGGTTAATTTCAAAGATTTATATGCTGTTATGATTTAAAAGGAATTTTTATGACCTGACATTTTCATTTTAGAAGAGTTTCTTTTTTTTTTATTTAAAATTAATCTTCTGGCTCCTATTCTTAATTATTTCTTGGCAGGCGATAAATGGGAATACAAAAAAATGTCTCTTTTTATACATAAGCTGAATAAATCCATGGAAATTTAGCGAACATTGATACAGCGGTACTGTGTCTTTTCTCTTGTTTTAAGCCCAAAGCGGTAACAAATGCATTATTGGAAAAAAATCCATTGGCACGTTCCTGGGAGGAATATTAAAAGAACATCCTATATGTGCACTTGGACATCGCAGCATCAGTTCTCTCCCGCGTCAGTGATGCCCAAAGGCTCATAACTGGAAACCTGGCTAATCCTGTCATGTATCCTAACGAATGCTCATGCAAGCATCAAAGACAGACTCCTGCTTTTATTTGTAATGTGGATAATTAAAGGGAATGCCCACCCAAAACCTGTTTAATAAAACAGATATAATTATGAGCATCTTTTCAATACACATTAAACATTTCCAGTGGTTTTAATGGTATTTATAAATGTAATTGCTTTTGTAGGTTTATTAGATAAGCTGAGGAGGAAAACCTGACTTTTGCTACACTGTTTCAAGAGTCACAACCTGGAGTTAGTAGAGAGAAAGGTATAAGCAAACCCTGCCTTCAGTAGCAATTACATTTATAAATAACTTTAAAACCACTGAAATATTTTAATCAATGTATATTGGAAGGAAGCCTAGAATTACATTTTCTTTCATCACGCACAAATCAGTTTTTAGGTATAAATAGCAGACTGCTGATGTTTAGATCCACTGTCATGTATTCATTTAAGTAGATCCTCACTGTTTCTCTTGAATTCATTGGGACTTTGGGTTTATAGTTCCAGATTTTACATTTTTCTGCAATCTATAAATTTCTTGTTTGTTTTTCTACAGCCCCCTACTCTTTTAGACTTCCCAAATTTGACCCAAATATCATATTTTTTGAAAATGAAAAAGATATTTGGCATCACCTAATTTTTGATAACCAAAGACATCTGTTATAAAAAGTTTCTTCTCAGTCTCTTCTTGCATTTTTCTTTGGCAGCCAAATGTGTGTAATCAGAAGGGTAGCAACTCAATGGTTCCTTCTATAGGTACCGTATTTATAGAGACTGTGTGTAATGAGAAGGATAGCAACTCAATGGTTCCTTCTATAGGTACCGTATTTATAGAGACTGTGTGTAATGAGAAGGGTAGCAACTCAATGGTTCCTTCTATAGGTACCGTATTTATAGAGACTGTGTGTAATGAGAAGGGTAGCAACTCAATGGTTCCTTCCATAGGTACCGTATTTATAGAGACTGTGTGTAATGAGAAGGGTAGCAACTCAATGGTTCCTTCTATAGGTACCGCATTTATAGAGACTGTGTGTAATGAGAAGGGTAGCAACTCAATGGTTCCTTCTATAGTACCGCATTTATAGAGACTGTGGTGTAATGAGAAGGGTAGCAACTCAATGGTTCCTTCTATAGGTACCGCATTTATAGAGGCTGTGTGTAATGAGAAGGGTAGCAACTCAATGGTTCCTTCTATAGTTACCGTATTTATAGAGACTGTGTGTAATGAGAAGGGTAGCAACTCAATGGTTTCTTCTATAGATACCGTATTTATAGAGACTGTGTGTAATGAGAAGGGTAGCAACTCAATGGTTCCTTCTATAGGTACCGTATTTATAGAGGCTGTGTGTAATGAGAAGGGTAGCAACTCAATGGTTCCTTCTATAGGTACCGTATTTATAGAGACTGTGTGTAATGAGAAGGGTAGCAACTCAATGGTTCCTTCTATAGGTACCGTATTTATAGAGACTGTGTGTAATGAGAAGGGTAGCAACTCAATGGTTCCTTCTATAGGTACCGTATTTATAGAGGCTGTGTGTAATGAGAAGGGTAGCAACTCAATGGTTTCTTCTATAGATACCGTATTTATAGAGACTGTGTGTAATGAGAAGGGTAGCAACTCAATGGTTCCTTCTATAGGTACCGTATTTATAGAGACTGTGTGTAATGAGAAGGGTAGCAACTCAATGGTTCCTTCTATAGGTACCGTATTTATAGAGACTGTGTGTAATGAGAAGGGTAGCAACTCAATGGTTCCTTCTATAGTTACCGTATTTATAGAGACTTGGGAGCAATAACGTTTAGTACTTCATCAAAATTTGATGTCTTCCATCCAATAAAGAATTATAAAGCATCACCATTTAAATATCAACGTTAAAGGGATAGAGAAACAGTTGTCATAGAAACTTCATGAGCTCAGTAAGATATTACTTTATGCAAATGCAAATTGCAAAGTTATAATTAGTTTTTTTCCTCTTAGTTTTTCAAAAAGAACCTCCCCTTGGAAATACAGGCGTGGGACGTGCTATCCAGAATGCTTGGGACCTGGGGTTTCCAGATAAGGAATCTTTCAGTAATTTGGATCTCCATACCCTAAATTTACTAAAAAAATAATTTAAATATGAAATAAACCCAATAGGATTGTTACAATTAATTAAATCTTAGTTGGGATCAAGTACAAGGTTCTGTTTTATTATTACAGGAAAAAAAGAAAATCATTTTTAAAAATTAGACTTATTTGCTTTAAATAAAGTCTGTGGGTGATGGTCTTCCTGTAACCTGAAGCTTTCTGGATAACTTGTTTGCGGATAACAGATCCTATACCTATAATAGGATTTTTAGTCAGATCAAGCTGGAGAAAAACTTTCAACAACAATTTCACTGGAAAGTATGCTGTAATTCTTTATAATTATGGGGAAATGAGACTAAATATTCAAAGCAGAAGCACATCTGAAATATTTTAGAAAAAAATAGATTTTTATTAAGAAGAAAGGAAAATCTACAGGAGATTGTGGGAAAAATAATCCCAGGGACCTGATAACAGCCTTCCTAGCTTGAAGGTAAGATAAGAGAGTCGCTGCCACGGGCATTGGTTTAATGCACTGGGAAATCCTGCTGGGGCTGGCCATATGGTAATGTGCGGTTGGCAAGAAGGGCTTTTTTACTGGCTTTCTACTACTTGTAATAGGAGACTAATTAAACGTAAAATACTGCGATAATTGTTTTCTTTGTGCATTTCCAACACCCACATGAAGCCATTTTTTCCATTGACTATTAAATGGCAATTTTGCTTGTTAATATCTTTTTCGGGTCAAGGTGAGGCAAGTACTGCAATGCACAACAGGCCTGACTGGCACTAAAAGGGTAGATCCATTTGGGTAAGTTATAATAATAAAATGCAGTGTTTGTCTTCCTAGGCCTGCTCTAAAGAGGTAATATGATGCTTCAGAGGAAAACTCTTATCGGCTGCTTATTATGATTTCTCTGGCAGTAGAGAAATAGAGTTTATATTTACAGCTCTCCCTGCAGACGCCTTCATTTCAGCTCGATGACAATAACTTACTAGTGAGCGAAACTATTTGCAGCTGTTATTAACCGTCTTTCAAAACAGAATACTGCCTCTCTAATTACAGCATAATAGGCGCCTGCAAAGAGAACAAGTGCTTTCTCATCAAAAATTGGGTTTGTTTGTATACGTTTCATGTTGTTTTGTATTATTCAGCACTTTAGGCAGAAGGAAGCACTAATTAGATGGCATGGCCTGGCATGTACCTATCATTCTCATTCCAGCTTCATGCCTTGTTTTTCAGGTCTCCCCAAAATTGTGCATTGTCACCTTATGCAAATGTATGACTGTTTTGAAAAATAGCAAATATAGTAGTGGTCGTGTCTGATTGTTGGCAAGGTACAATGTACAAAAAAGTACCTGTGGGTGCAGGTCTTTGTGCCCTGAGATAGTATTGATCGTTACTCATAAATACAGCATTGCCATAAATTCTGCAGTACTACATTCAAGAGGGGCAGCCCAGGGAAGGCCAAGTTAGTGTGGGATGCAGTGTGAGATGCAGAGAAGATCAATGCCTCAAATTTAAGTGCTTAGTAGATGAACACACCTAGTGGTGCTCCAGCAGTACAGGGTATTGGTAAATAACCCCAAATGTTTTCCATAGCTAGATTAAAATGATTTTCAAATGTGCACTACAGGTGCTCTACAGGTTGTCTCACCCCATTCACATATGCACAGCCTTCAGCATATATTGTATGTAGCGGATATTAAAGAGGCACACAGAATTGCAACCTGTTTTGTACATGATATTCTATCCCACCACATAAGGATAATCGATAGTATTTTTGGTGAGTGGACTGCTGCTATGACTTTGTGGCATTAAATGTTATAATGTTACATATTTTAAAGGAAACACTAAATAAATAGCTGCTTAAAATGAAAGAACTCACAATCTGAACCTTGATAAGTCCCCCTTCCATAGTGTAGGAGACCTTGTAACAATGCTTTGGCTATTATACTATCTTAGATTATAGTGCAAGCCAACTACAAAAGCCATAAATGGGTGAGGATGAGAAAACAATCCATATAGCTTTAGCTAGTATATTATTTATAGAATTGTTAGAGCTGCTAAATATACTGTGCAGCTTTTAAAGAGTTAAACACGAATAACAGAGATCTAAGAAGAAAACAAAAGCCAGACAACAGTTGACGTGGCTTTTATTTCATGCATATTTTCATGCATGAGTCAAACTGTGAGCGGAAACCATGTAATACATGTATATTTTTCTCTAGTCAGTGCCGGGAATCGCCGTAGCGGCTCTCTTGGTTCCAGCTTCTATATCCTTCTACATGTCATGATGAGTTTACCATTCTGTTTTGTGCATGCATTTCTGCACTACTCGATGTATTTTGAGTTTTATCATATTTATTTGGTTAGTTTATAAGCACAGACAGTTAAGAGTATTTATGACTTGCCCTTCACAGCTTTTGGCAGGGGCTTCTTACCTATTTATTTTCTGACAGTATTTTGCTGCTTCTAAGGTGCTGTCTATTGAGGTAATGAAGCAAGTGCCTCTCCTGTTCTATTACAGCTACTTGAAGTGCTTCCTTTTCTTGCTGGATGGAGCCTTTTTAGATTTCCTGTAATAAGAGATGATGTTATCATAATGTAACACATGCATATATTGGGAGCAAGCTGTAGGTTTGGGTAAGTTATTAGGACATCAGTGTATAATTGAGTGGTCTGTCAGTAATTCAATACAGGAAAAGTCTTCAGTGCTGTTTCAGAATTCTCAGGACTATAGCTGTCAATAACGGTCTAAATCAGAGCATGATTCACTCCAGACAGATTAACTGTGTCATTGATAAAGTCCTCTCCAGGGTGTGACACTCAGTACAGAACTTGGTAAAGCGTATGTCTTGGAATTACAGTATTATAACAGGGCCCAGCTCTTAGATCAGTATGGTCAGGCATGGCTTTTTGCAGTGACTTATATAGAAAGCTTAACCAGAGAGGTACATTGCAAGAAAATACAGTATTATAGTAAAACTCATTTATCAGTTTCTTATGTCTTGCTAAAATATGATTTCCCTGTAAGCATTATTTCTGCAGCATTTAATGTGAACAGTTGTATAAGTTCAGTAGACTTTTTACACATCTTTATTTAAAAATACACTTAACATTAAGGGGGCTGTATTATATTGATATTTCCTATGCCTGAATATAGTCATCAAGTTATATATTTTTTTTAGGATTTCTATATGGGGATAAAATTGTAAAATATGCATGGCTACAAGGATGGTTGGATTTTGTACAATTTGGCCATCCACACATATGTAGGAGTGGTCCATAGGTGTACAAGTCTATCTCAAAGGTAGCTGTGGTTCCTTGGATTTCCTCATTTGAAAATGCCTGGAAGCAAACTGAATTTTCAATTTTCATTGAAACTATCTCTGAGGTGCCATACATAGACTTATAGTCAGGCAGCATGGTTGGAAGCTACCAAACAGCTCTAGAAAATATGATCATGTAAGGCTACTTCTACACACAAGATTTAGAATAAACCTAGACATGACAAGGGGACTCCTCAATTGACCCTTCGCCTTGAAGCACCCCCCTGAACCCCCTTGTTACATATCTCAATGAAACACCAGGAGACAGAGGTGGAGAAAATGGCCACAGCATTTATTCACATTTTATCAAATAAATAGGACCTTGCCAGCCTAACCCAAGGCAATATTCTAAAGCCATAATTCCATAAGAGGTCTTGAATGAGTATTAGACTGCCTCTACCTACAGAGAGGATGGCCCCAAACTCTGCTACCAGCAGGAGCTGCATTACCAACCATGAGAGAAGTTCAGCAGCCCTGCTGCCGGTCCTGGATCTGCAGTGTCTCGATGATAGGAAATCCAAGCAGGCTGTCACCTAGCACAAGCAGTAGTAGCGTCTGTATCTATCAATCCACCGTGCAGTCACAGGAGAGAACCTCCTTTCTCCCTCTGCTAAAATGACCTGTGCAGTACTCTGGCAAGGTCCTACCGCTGCTGTGACAAATAAAACTTAAAATATATTATCATATATTCACTATTTTGATCCAGAGGAAGGCAAAAAACCCAACCTGAAGCTAGTGCCAATTATGCCTCAAAAGGGGAAAAAATTCCTTCCTGACCCCCTGGGCGATCGGAAACATTCCCTGGATCAAGAAATCGTTGTTAACATGAATTAAACACAAAGCTGACTCTCAAGTTTATACCATATAAAGATACAGAAAGCACAATATTGCATTCAGGTAAAATTCCACATTCAGTTATTAATAGATAATATGAAAACCAAAAGAAGAGAAACTCCTGACATTTCTCAAAATATGCAAAAAGAGGGAGGGTGGGTGGGATGTTTCTACCTGCTCAGAAGATAAGGAAGTGAGTGCTTTTCTGACATCACATCCCTCTCTTTCTCCGCCCCTCCCCAGGCCAGCCTTCTCCTGCCTTAACTCTTTCCTTCTCACCTAATCACAGTTGCACCTGGTTCTGCCAGTCTCTAAAAATAAACCAGTGTAATCTGGCTGCTGGTTATTCGGATCCCTTGTCATGCAGCCCCTACGCTTATATCTCCAGGGCTTTCCTTTCCTCTTGCTGGAAAAACGTAATGGGGTCATTTATGTCCACAAGTACAGCAAGCACAATTTAGAGCACAATAAAAAAAAAACATTTTTTTTTCGTCCCCAAAATGCAGAATTCCAGCGCCATTGTGGTTGCAAGAGGGCATTGTGCCTGTTGCAATTCTGTTGCACCTGATGCAGTAACCAATGCATCAAAATGAATGCAATCGTGCTCGCAATACACTATATATCAGATGCAATTGGGCTGAATGTTTTACAAATTTCTTTGGCGTGATTTCTAGTGATGTGTGCACTTGTTAGAAGCCAGGGAACCCTGGAGCTACCATGGCAGTAGTTAATATGCACAAAAGAGGGGAAATTGTTTACAAAAATGTTTGTACTCACTAGTATAGCTTGAAAATTTCCATTTGCCATGGTAGCAAAGCAAGCAAATTTGTTCCTAAAAAACAAGCCATGTGGCTATATGAATTATGCAATTTTAAACTAAAATAAATGGCAAGACGTGATTCTGTCGTCACAACAAAAATGTGATATTGTGGAAAGTTGTGTGGTTTTTGGTAAAATGTTTTACTTTGCTGCTGGAAACTTATTGGTGCTTTTATGTTTGCCCGGAGGATTCTATTACATAGTATTCATAACTATTTCTGTATTCCTTCTGGAAAACCACAAATGTCCAACTTTCTTTGTAGCACATATTCTTGATATTGTTTTTAGTATCCACAACACAAAGCAGGATGGATCCTTAAAGCTCACCATACATCCCCGTTAGCCTTACTGCCTGGCCATCTAGGCATGTATGATAGGGGAAGATGTTCGGATCCATAATGTTGCTGTCTGGTGGTCTGAGGATTATGTGTGCTGGTGGAAAATTTCCATTAGCTGGCTGAAAGCTAGTTAAAAAGAGACTCTGCGGCTCCCCTTGACTTCCTGCTGTTAAAATCGTTCAGGCACTTGACCCAAGGGCATACACTCCTGTGGTCCAATCTGCTAGATACCATGATAGCAAAAAGGATAAGGCAAAGTAAATAGGTGCCTGAACTTGAGAACTGTGCAAATATCTTGAAATCTGAACCTCTGTCTCAAAAACAGTGCACTTTTAACACTAAGGGGCACATTTACTAATCCTTTTACTAATATCGTATTGGCGATCCGAAATTTTCGTACCGAACAATTGTAAACAGCGGTAAAACCTTTCCGATTTTTTCGTTCAAACGTCCGAAAAAGTCATGCGGCGTACGAAAACGTCGTGCGGCGTACGAAAAAGTCCTGTGGACGCCCGAAAAAATCGACGAAATTATGCTCGGAGCATTCGCATGAACGCTCGAGCATTCGTGCTTTTGTAAATGTGCCCCTAAAGCTTGTGTCAAAGTAAATATTAAAATAGAAACATCAATTATTTGCTCACAGTATCCCTTTAAATTTAGAATATTTTTTCCGAGAATGAGTTTTTTCATGTTTTGATTATGTACCACATTTGGAGGACTGATATGAAAACAGAATGAAAACCATAGGAAATACTAAATTGCATAATCAAATCTAAGTGCATTTGGGCCAACGATTAAACCTGGGCAGGGGGAATAATTCATAAATCCTGTGCGGTCAGTAAATCCTCCAATATGGAATTTGGTCCATTCTTCTTTATGTGTTTGCGGCCACTTATTGCTGTCATAGAGCCAGTAAATTATTGTAATTGTTCTGTGACGAATCCAAGCATTTTGCAGGAGGGCAAAGGCTGCCAAAGTACAGGCAGTGACCGCTAAAAACTTCACAACAACTAGCCTGTGCCTATGCACATATAGTATAAACCATGAATTTGCGTTTACCTGTGAAAAGAAGGTAACTCAGATGTATATGATACTCTTTTTGAAAGTCCTTTGATCCCAAAGAAAGATACGTTTTTCAGCAAAGCATGCTGTCTTCTTTATAGGCATTTTTAATTTAAGGGCTGTGACACACGGGGAGATTAGTCGCCACGTGACAAATCTTCCTTGTCGTGGGCGACTAATCTCCCCGAAATGCCATCCCACTGGCTAGAATGTAAATCGCTGGTGGGATGGCATACACGGTGGCGCGATTTGCCAAAATCACCAGTAGCCTTGAGAGAAAACTTCCGCGAATTCAGCAAATCGGTGCATTTCAGGGGGGATTAGTCTCCTGCGACAAGGAAGATTTATCGTGCAGTGACTAGTCTTCCTGTGTGTCAAAGCCCTAAGGGCTCTGGCACACGGGGAGATTAGTCGCCCGCGGCAAAACTCCCTGTTCGCGGGCGACTAATCTCCCCGAGTTGCCTTCCCCCTGCCATCCCACCAGTGAACATGTAAGTCGCCGGCGTGATGGCAGACGCGGCGGTGCGATTTCGCGCAAATGTGTGCCAGAGCCCTAAGGCAGCCGTGTTTGTCTTTAGGCAAATGAAATATTAAAATTTAGCTCTGTACCATAGCAGCATTGCATTAGGACTCTGGGCAGACAAGATGTATCCCACTGATAAGGCAGAAGAGGTGATTGTATCTGTAAATACACTTTGAAAACAAACAGGATCTGAGACTTTCTGATTACTTCCAGCTAAGAGCCAAATAAGCGCTTATGAGTACATACGAGTACATACAAGTGTTTCTAACTGAGTTCCCATGTGGTGGGGTTCTACTGCTTTCCACCGCAGGGGAGAGCAGAATAAAACGCAGCCCATAACACAGGCGCGTGCTGAATGCAGGTGGAACGCAACATGCTTTCTTAGAGAGACAAATACAGAGACAAGAGAAACCAATCATTAGCTTCATTTACATAACCTAGATTCTATTATTTAGGAAGAGCCACTCAAAAATGGAGTGACACATATTTATCAAGCTGAGAAAAAGTTTATTTCTGTATTTACAGAAACTAACTTTTGTACTGAATTAATGGCTTGTGTGGTGTTTCAAGTGAAATATTGCTTTTTAAGGTACTGTGAGACTGCTTGTTTTACATGACCTTAAAGTAAATAACAGTGGTATTACTTACATCTCAATCATCTCAAAGAACAGCTAATTGTCCTTTTGGATGAAAGGAACAAACTCTGGATTTATTTGAAACACTTGTTACCCAATGAACACCAGACTTTTTGACAAAGCTTATGCAAGTCAACACTCTGCGCTGCAGGTTCCCCGACTGTTGGGCCATTCCAGCCTTTTGTTATTTAACACACAGTACACAAACTGAGAAAAATATCTTTATGTTGTTTTTTTGCTGTATACATTTACAAAAGTTATATTTTGCTTCCTGTTTAAACATGGAAAGTAATTAAAGAGATTAAAAGTAATAATAGAAGCACAAAAAACAATTATACAAATTCTGTAGGCAACAGCATAGCCAGCCTTCCTCCTAAAGGGGCACTTAATGGGCAAGATAAGGTATGAAGAACATGGATCTAAACCATAAACTTTATAAACAGTATTGATAAGGATTACATTTCATTTGGGAACACAAACTGAAAGACCACAGATAAACTGGGAATAACATTTCATGAGTATTTTCTACATAGACAGAACAGTGTGCGGTGACAGCACATTTCACACTGATATATACTGATGTGTACATATATAATTAATCATACATACAAAAGCAGATACATCAGTTTTGTAATAATTCCCAGCAGGTCCCACCAGTATCTCTGTACGAAACTGCTCCATGATTCTCCACCCTTGCTGGATCTATGCAGGAGTGGAAATCCTGGCTGTTTGTTGCCTGCAGTCCCAATATGTATACCAGGGATCCCCAACCTTTCTTACTTGTGAGCCACAGTCAGATGTAAAAAGACTTGGAGAGCAACACAAGCATCATAAAAGTTAATGGAGGTGCCAAATAAGGGCTAAGATTGGCTATTAGGTAGCCTCTATGCACACTCAGCTTACAGGAGGCTTTATTTGGTAGCAAATCTTGTTTTTATGCAACCAAAACTTGCCACCAAGTCAGGAATTCAAAAATAACTACATGATTTGGGGGCACTGAGAGCAACATCCAAGGGGTTAGTGAGCAACATGTTGCCCCCGAGCCACTGATTGGGGATTTTTATTTTATGTATTTCAGAATAAAATATTTTAGTATATATTTTAAGTAGGCTATATTTGGCCCTTCATTTTTTCTACAGCTCCCAGACTGCTCAAGGACTCTTCCAATCCCTTTGTTCAACATAATTTCAATGGAATCCAGCCCTTGAATATGCATTATCAGAAATAATCAGCCCAATACATCTTAAAAACTGACCCGTACTGTAAAGAGGATGCATTGAAAAAGTCAGGGTATCACACCTGGAGTATCGGCACAAGGGGGGAACCAGTAAACTGAGATTTCCGCTCTTGCATAGTCCTGCACAGGAGACGAAGATTGGAGCAGCATGGCAGATAAATACAAGTGGAACTTACTGGGCATGTGTATATAAAAGCTTTAAAGGGGACCAGTCACCTTATGACATAATTCAAATTCCCTTTCTATCATGTTAGTTGAGCAGAATAAACTCTACTTACCCTACATAAATTATATAAATCTTGTTTCCCTTAGTCTTGCAAGTACACAATCACAGCAAGCAGACAGCTGCCATTTTGTAAACACTGTTATTAAGGGGTATATTTATCATGCTGTGTAAAAAGTGTAGTGAAGCATTACCGGTGATGTTGGCCAGGGAAACCAAATACAATTAGATTTCAACAGTAAGAAAACCAAAGCAAAGCATCTGATTGGCTGCTATGAGCAACATCACCAGTAATGTTTTTGACAGCTCAGATTTTTAAATGCTTTTCATGCTTAATTTGCAAAGGACTATTTTTATACAGCTTTTTATGTGTGGGTGATAGGTCCCCTTTACCGGCTTTCTCTATATAAATAATAAAATATATGTGTATATTTAATAGCAGTGTGACATGCACTGTGACAATGTGCTCGATTTCTATATCTTATGTAGGTGGTACTGAAAGGTGTATGGTGAGTTGCAGCATCACTGCACTATTTGAATAGATTGGTCCTGAGATTGCATTGGTTTTTACATTTTTGTCTAGGTAATTTGGTGTATAGCGTGTGGTGCAGACTTGAGAAACTTAGTATTAAGTATTAGTATCAGGACAGTATTAAATGTCCTTCTTTAAACAGTAAAGGACCCATTTATTATGCTGAGAAAAAATATGCGACAAAATCCACCACACATTACCAGGATTCACAGTATAAATAAACCTTAATTTTTTAATGAATTTTTCTTCCGCTGCAATTTACGTAAAGTAGTGGTGTAAAATCTGGCATTCGGAAATTTGCTATTTATTTTACACAGCTCTTTACACCATTTTTTTTGGAGAATTTAGTTTTACACAGCATAATAAGTAGACCCCACCACTGGCTATTCACATCACTCTATTGAGAGGGAACAGATGGTATTTTCACAAAGACTCACTTTGGACTATTCAATTTTATTTGCAGTTAGCAATTTGAGGATAGTAGCTTATTTTATCCTATCTGCCTGTGAATTAATTAGTTTTGTTTACGTTGGCACTATAACACTTTATGGTGGTAAGCTGGTAAGCAAAGTTGTAATGTCTGCTTAAGGATTCTTCTAGTACAGTACTTCTGTCACCATATTTAGTGAGAAAGCTGGTGCACTGAATTTACAGAAGGCACTTTAATAATGTAAGATAAATAACACCAGGCACTTTATAAACTTCTGTACAGGTATACTGCAAATAAGTGTGATTAGTTAGCAACAAGTAGTTGCACAGCAACTGAAGAGTGAGATCCTCCAAAAAGTGTGTGAGAAATTTGTAAATTTGTATCTCCTACTGTAAAATAAAATGAAATTATAAGTCACTCAGGAGTTACTATATAAAAGTCACGCAACTTTCAATGAGTCATGTGTGAAATTACACCACTGAGCACAAAATACCACGTAAAAGGATATAATTTACAGGATATTCAAGGTCCTTTTTATTATTAAGTATTTAGTGGCACACTAAAGCCGCTGCTCTCCTTCTCTACCTAGTGGTGTTGAAGCAGTAGTATTGGTGTTCTACACCTACTCACAGAGCGAGCTACAGTTGTGTGTTACAAGCACAGCACTAACTTCACTCATTCACAATATAGCACAATGCTTGGGATTTGCAGCCGTAACTCTGTTAGTGGGTGAAACTGGTACATATTGTGCATAGACGTCACATTTTCTCTCTTTACTTTCATTCTAAGCATCAGCAGCTTAGAATTGCAAACTCTCCTCTTGCCCTCTCCTGAGTTGCATTCTGTATTTAGAGCACGCCAAGATCTGCACAGCTAAGCATGTAGGCACAATCTCTCCCAAAATAACTGACCTGAATTGAGATCTGCGGGATGGGTTACCCAATGCCAAAAAATAGAAAAACAGTACAAAGGCTGGTGAAAGGAATGGATATTTAACAACTATTAAAATCCTTTGAGAATTTTAATAGATTATATTTAAAGTATTAAATGTGCATAATAGCATATTTAAATACTGATGTCATGATAATTTAACCGCAGAGTATGAGAGGTGTTAATGGTTTTATTTTTTACACTGTGGCCACATATAATTGTGGGAGCCCTATAATCAGAGCTGTTACCAAACACATAATAAGGGCATGTATGTACACATCCCGCTGTGTAGCTTTAATTTATTCACTTTTATATTGCTTTTCTAGGCTTCTGGCACAAAGGAGCTACATGAGATATGGTTGGGCAGGGTAAAATATCAATTAAAAGAATATAAATTCTCAAAATCATTCATTTTAATACAAGTTTTTTAGGGAGGAGACCGCACAACAGGAAAGGAAGCACCTAGGAAGTGTGATCGACCATACCTGAAGCAGCAGTACATTAGCCCTATAACAGCTAACATAAATATTAATAAATATTATGTAGCAGTGCTTTAAAAATCTATCAGTATTTGTAACCATTAAAAGAAACTTGCTTATATGCAAGCATTAAAAAGGGGCTCAGTTAGCATTACAGCTACACTATGCCAGGATGCTCCCTCCAGATAGCAGTGCAGTCTTTTTTTTAATTACTGATATAATAACACTAAAAAAGTTACCTATAGGTCATGCTGATCGTTTTTCGCTGATAGGGCTGCTTTTGTAAGTAATTGTTACTTGGAGTTCCTAAACTTGACTGTTTTGCCAACCTGACTGTCCCTTCTTAACCTGTCAGTTATAGCTTCTAATGCTAACGGCCTCCTGCTGCACAAATATGGCAGTCCCCTCATAGAGGAACATGGGGGATCAGATAAGTAATGTAAGAATCAGGCTAATACTTTTCATGCAAAATTATAAAAAGCATGTAAAGGCAATATTATAGATGTAATTTCTGGTTCTGGTATAAGTATCTCTTTAAGAATAATAACGCTTTCCCCCTTTTTTTTCAAGTCACAACACTGAGGCAGCTTTGAAGGGGTACCCTATCCTGAGAAGATATACACCCTTGCAGGGTAAAATGGAGTGCATATTTAACATCATTATATAAAGACACATTTCAGCTGCTATACCTGACAGAAATTGGTTCTTCACAAAGCTTAGGCATACTGCTACTCTGATACAGTGTTAGTTAACAGCTTAAAATACTAACACTAAGCAGAAGTGATAAGCTACTGCCTTATTTACAACACAACAAAATTCTTAATCATTTTTTAAACAGTCACTAGTAAACACTAGAAAGGCATGTTTTTATTATGCTTAAAATGGTTTGGCAGTTAAACTCAGTAACCTAGGAATAAGAAATAGAAAAATGTCCCTCAGAAAGTCAGAGTTGCTAATTATCTAGGTCCATTCTGCTGTAATGTGCTCTGTAGTGAAATAGGCAATCTTTAGTTACAGAACTAAATCTCCCTAACTAGTTACGTTAAGTAGAAGTATTATGAGAATTTCAATTCTCCAGCAGTGCTTAAGGCTCTCTATGACAGAGCTTTAGTATTAAAGTACAGTAACCACTATATTGGAGGGCTTATAAAATTACACGTGTAGATGCTTTTTAGCAAAGCATTGTTTTAGACAATAAGTAGGATTTTCTTGTCCTACATGCAATAAACTAAAGTGTACAAACATACTGACCATAAATTCTACATCAAATAAGTTCCAGTATTTTTACAGGTTAGAGATGCTACACATAATTGTAATAATTGACAAAAATGGGTACAACAGACAAAAGTTTATTTTGCAAATACAGGTATGGGACCCGTTATCCAGAATGCTTGGGACCAAGGGTATTCCAAATAAGAGGTCTTTCCGTAATTTGGATCTTCAACCTTAAGTCTACTAAAAAATAAATAAAACATTAATTAAGCCAAATAGGATTGTTTTGCATTCAGTTAGGATTATTTATATCTTAGTTGGGATCAATTACAAGGTGCTGTTTTATTATTACAGAGAAAAAGGAAATCAGTTTTAAAATTCTGAATTATTTGGATAAAATGGAGTCTATAGGAGACAGGCTTTCCTTAATTCTGAGCTTTCTGGATAACGGATTTCTGGATAAGGGATCCCATACCTGTACTTTGGTATCAGTAGCTTTATCTAACGAAATATTTATGGAGATTTGGTACCCAAAACAACACCCCAGTCTGAGGAGAAAAAAACTTTTCTCATAATTAAATTCCATTTTTATCCCATAGACTTCAACAGAGAGATAAACATTGATATTATTTTTTTTCACTGCATCTGGATCTATATGAAAATCTTGAATTGAATTAGGAAATAAACTTTTCTTATCAAACTGAATCTGGCCCATTGTGTGAATTCCACTAAATGAAAGCAATATGACTTTTGAATTCTAGTTAGATTTGTTATATTAGTAAAATGTATTTGTTAAAAAGATATAGACACCACCTTTGAAAATTATAACGGATGCAGAAATGCAATACCTGGAAGATGACCCTGATATGGCTATATATATATATGGATATATTTTGCCTAAATTACTCTATTTTTGGACATAGAACAGCCTGTAAATATGACTCTTCATGAAACACCAGAAGCCAAGCTGCCATACAAAATAATGACTTCTCATGCTCTCAGGGCAGTATTGAAAACACTGCATTTTTTAAAACACTGCATTTTTGGAAATATAAAGTTCCACCTCCAGGACAATCGGGTTCTGGCGATTGCTCTTCTGTATCAGAGGTGGATGTCTATATCTTTTTTATCAAACCCATTTTACTAATATAACTAATCTAACTAGACTCTGAAAGTCAGAGTTTGTGTGCCAGTTCTCAGTGCTGATCTGGCACTGCAGTAAGGGCATTCATAAGAATTCTGACATTGTATAGAGACATGGTGTGGAGAGTCAGCAGAGAACTGGAGAAAACTTGATAAGTGGGCCTTGTGTTAGGTGCTAAACAGAGTCCATAACTAAAATCTTGTACCCATGGGCAAAAATCACAAAGCAGTTTCAAAAATAATAAATGGCTCGTTGTTGTCTCTTGTGCTGTTTTTGGTGTTTTCTTGATGGATTTTTTTCAAGTATACCTGAAACAAAAGGATTGTGTTAGTAACATTCAAAACCACCTGTACAGGTCTAACCTCTATCAACCCCCAACAACCCCCTGCCCCCCAACAAAGAGATATTTCATCTCTACTGGATACAGAAAATCCACTGAATGCATTGCTGTTACTCCGAGAGAATTAATTGCCAATCTAATCTAGCGTGCACTCTCTTTTGCACTGATTCGATGCAAGCCGTGACCACATTACTCTGATAAGCCCGAATCACTTTACTAACTGAAAACGGGCAGATAAATTAAACAAGGTGACAAAAGCTTGGGGAATCTGGAGTCAGCAAAAAGATTTCTCATTTTCACACATAAAATGAGCACAATAAAGGTGGATGTTAATATCAGGTTGTAATCCCTATATTTTACCAACTGTGATTGACAAGCATTGAAAGTTCAAGGTACATATATTTGAAGTATCACACAGTTTAATTTGTACTACAGAGCAGTTAGAATGCCCATAGAAATGTGATCTATGGATAGTGTACCACAATAATGAAACCAGAAGGAAAAGCTTTAACAAAGACTCATCCAAGCAACTTCTTTTAAATGTAAGATGATACCAAATAATAGAGGAGTTTTTCTGCCATGCTTTTTAGTCGCTGAATTCTACAGCTTTCTAGCTTGAGTTGAGAGAGATACAGGAATCCTGATAAATGTATAATCAGAATATAAAGGAAAGGAAATGCTGTCAAGTTTCTCTGTTCCACAATCACCATTTTTAGGAGCTGTATCATATCTCTGTTCTTTGACAGATGCGCATAACAAAATGAAATAATGTCAAGACTTGTGTGCTGTTATCAGGACTGTGTATGGGGGAAAATAGCAGCTTCAAATGCAATTTTATTTTCTCAGCATATCAGTGTGAAAAGTTTTGTAGGAGCCTTTCAAAAAGGAAAATGCAATCTTCAAAAGCTGACATCTGTCATGAGTTGACCAAAAATAAATGTACACTGTCCTGAAAATATGTTTACAATATTTGTATAGAGAACTGCAGAAAAATGACAGATTTTTGTAACGGTCAAAATAAAATTGTTGCAACATAGTCTGCAAGTTGTTCTGAGTTATTCTAAGAAGAATGCACACTAAGCAAAATACAGAAATTATGAGAGTGTATTGGTTATGTTCACTTTCAGACATAGCCACTAATTAAGAATATAGAAACCCAGAGGTTTCTCTTCCATAAAACAATCTGTTCTGAACCAGTTGAATAGCCTGACTTAGGGAAAGTGCTTATTCTGCATTTTTGCACAAATCTTATATTCAGCTGGCTAAGAACAAATGAATACAAGTGTTTTTGGTATGTTGTTGTCCTTAGGCAGAAGCTTTTCCTGCAGGTGATAAAACACTTATGGGGTTTTGTAATGATAGAATTTACTGGTCATCTGTTTAAAAGCAATCGTCTTATTAGTTGGTATGGGTTACTGCTACTAGGCAACCCTACAGCCTTTTATTACATATGGGGCTTAGAGTGCCATTGTGCTCAATGTTCAGTTCTGTTAAAAAAACCAGACATCTACACAAGAATGGTTGTTTTTTAGGCTAAGGTCCCACGAAGCATGGGCATATTGTCACCCTGTGCTTATCCAGAGGCCGACAATACGTCCGTGTGACCTTGCCCTTATGTAGCATCTGTCGAGCCATCTTAATTTTGTATTTATTGTGTCTGAATTTCTTTGTGTCGTATTGATCAAAGCACTTGTAACAAGGTATGTTCCATTTAATACATTAATGAGTGACAAAATGTGAGCAAAATGTACTGTAATTACAATAATCCATGAAAGTATAATAGCTGTATGTTTCAGTTCTAACTGATGAAACATAATAAGGGCACATATTCCGAACAATAATATATACCTGTTTGGCTGCTTCATTTAAAGCAGTTGCTTCAGCCTTTCCTACTTGTTGCACCATCTTGTAGAAAAGGCTTTCTTTGTTTTGTAGCAAAAGATATGGCTCATCATATTCCTTAACTCTTCCAGCATCCAGCACCTATGACAGCAGAACCACTGTTATATACTGCAAATTTTTATGTAAGCTACTGATTATAGACAAACTTTATGCAAACAGTTCATTTCAATTGGAATGAATTACATAACAGAAATGAAGCACTACATTACATAATTTAACCAATGATCAGAGTTCTTCATATAGCTCACATCTCCAAGTGTTTCATTGTGATCATTTTTGTGAGTAAAGGCAGCCTTCCTAATAACTGCATTTCAATTTCTTTATTTTACAATGGCAGGCTATGTTCCAACAGAGGTAAATCTTTATATTTTTTATATTGAACTAGTTTTCTGCAGAGACATATTTCGCACAGTAAGTCATTACAGACTTAATAACATACATTTAAACCTAAAGCAGTTACTACAAGGAATTCAGGAGCCCTTAGTGTGTTATATTAGCATTGCCTAGCCTCAAGGTCCATCAATTTAGGCTCTGTCTCTGAATCTGCAAATCATAATAAAAGTTTATTCTAATATAAATATTTCTCTTAAAAGTACAAGAACACCATACTCTTCATACCACAAAACAAAGTGGATGTATTTGGTGTAACACAAACCCATTTACCCTGTGTGTTTTAATTTTCGGTAAGCGCTCTTTTCATAATTTCGATCTTTCTACTTAAAGTCTGCTAAAAAACATTTTAACATTAAATAAACATTAAATTGGATTAAATGGGATTGCATTAAGGATTAATCATATCTTAGTTAAGGTCAATGTCCCAGGGAATGCACTGATTATTAAATCAGCTGGAAATCAATAGAAAAATAGTTTTTTGCAGACCCTTCTGCTTAGGTTGGCCTTCCTATATTGTTTAGCTTTCTTCCCTATGAATTACATTGCAATCAAACATAATTTTTACCAGCCTGGCTAGTAAAATACTGGGCAGATGGTAACCCTACTGTCCTTGCCGGGAATAGCCAGTTGAATATTAGTTTAACCTACATTCAATATACTGTCTCACATGTACTACACCAATGTAGAATGTATATGTTTCAGCTTAATTTGCACTGCATGAGTGTGACAGTATTAATGGTACCTTGCCTGTCCCTTACCTTCCATCCTGTAATAATAAAGTAGATGTTAGGAGCATTTAAAGCCTGCAACATTATAATATTTAATCAAGATAATCCAGCAGTATTGGTAAAGAATGTCAAAAACAGTTTTAAAAATGAAAACTAATATTCTTTTAATTATAAGAAAAGTGAAAAAAGTGAAAGTATAAGTATGTAATACACATGGCTCTATATAGCTTCAAAACACATTTGGATTTTAGAGTTTTGGGTTTTCATTGACTTCCTTAAAACTCTACAAATATTTGCACAACTGGGAAATTCTATTCATCATTTACATCTGCTGAAGGCTAGGGATGAAACCTAATTCCAGTAATATGATTCACGTCAGTGTTTCATTTGCCTTTCTACACACAAATATATCTAGGAAAAAGCAGGTAAACTGCTCCAATGGTTTTACAGCCTACAGTGACATAAGCTTAAGTTGAATTCATAGCAATCTGTAATTTAAGACAGTGAATCACATACAATGCAGTTTTCTTTAAAGCACTTGAAAGTAATTTGATCTATTTAATCTGTCCACACAATAATTAAGACATCCTACAATTTGACATTCCTATTTAGTAAAGCTAAATTTTTAATGGCCTTTTCCCCCTTTTATATGTCTTTTCCAGAATGCATTCATTTGACTCTTTCATTACATATTTCCTGCTTGTTCAACATTTCCAAAAAAATCAGTATATAAGAAGTCATCCTTAAATTTCAGATTTGTTCTCATTTCAGTTTAAAACAATTTAAAGACCTTACAATCCGTTTATGCCTAATGCAAACTTGGCCTCTAATCTACGGGGGTTTATCTATTAAACAGGAATCTGCTACTAATTGCTTTGGCTTTCTATCTACTTTTGCTTACAACAAAAATATTTTGTAAGTGTCAATTAAGGGTGAAGACACACAGAGCTACTTAGTAGCAGCTACTTGTCACGGCTACTAAATGCCAGAAAATACCCTTCCATACACAATAATAAGAATTGCCTCTGCTAAAACACACGTAGAAACAATTATCAGTAAATGATCAGCATTGCTTATTTCTGTAGCCATAACAAGTACCTACTACTAGTAGCTCTGTGTGTCTTCACCCTTAAAGAGGACGTGTGCTCAATACATGTGTTAATAAGCAAAGTTTTGCAGCCAGCCGCACAACCCAGTGCATACCTCTCCCTTTAATAATTTTCAATAGGTATTATAAATGTTAAGCTTCCCAAGGCACTATATTTTACTGGCACTTTATGGTAAGTATATGTGTTTTAGCATATTTATCTGCAACTTTGCAAATAAATACTGCAATTATGTATGTATGTATGTATGTATATCTTTATTTATAAAGCACTACTTACAGTGGTGTGAAAAACTATCTGATTTCTTATTCTTTTGCATGTTTGTCACACAAAATGTTTCTGATCATCAAACACATTTAACTATTAGTCAAAGATAACACAAGTAAACACAAAATGCAGTTTTTAAATGAGGGTTTTTATTATTTAGGGGAGAAAAAAATCCAAACCTACATGGCCCTGTGTGAAAAATTGCCCCCTGAACCTAATAACTGGTTGGGCCACCCTTAGCAGCAATAACTGCAATCAAGCGTTTGCGATAACTTGCAACTAGTCTTTTACAGCGCTCTGGAGGAATTTTGGCCCACTCATCTTTGCAGAATTGTTGTAATTCAGCTTTATTTGAGGGTTTTCTAGCATGAACCGCCTTTTTAAGGTCATGCCACAACATCAATAGGATTCAGGTCAGGACTTTGACTAGGCCTCTCCAAAGTCTTCATTTTGTTTTTCTTCAGCCATTCGGAGGTGGATTTGCTGGTGTGTTTTGGGTTCATTGTCCTGCTGCAGCACCCAAGATCGCTTCAGCTTGAGTTGACGAACAGATGGCCGGACATTCTCCTTCAGGATTTTTTGTAGACAGTAGAATTCATGGTTCCATCTATCACAGCAAGCCTTCCAGGTCCTGAAGCAGCAAAACAACCCCAGACCATCACACTACCACCACCATATTTACTGTTGGTATGATGTTCTTTTTCTGAAATGCTGTGTTACTTTACGCCAGATGTAACGGGACACGCACCTTCCAAAAAGTTTCAACTTTTGTCTCGTCGGTCCACAAGGTATTTCCCAAAAGTCTTGGCAATCATTGAGATGTTTTTAGCAAAATTGAGACGAGCCTTAATGTTCTTTTTGCTTAAAAGTGGTTGCGCCTTGGAAATCTGCCATGCAGGCCGTTTTTGCCCAGTCTCTTTCTTATGGTGGAGTCGTGAACACTGACCTTAATTGAGGCAAGTGAGGCCTGCAGTTCTTAGATGTTGTCCTGGGGTCCTTTTGTGGCCTCTCGGATGAGTTGTCTCTGCGCTCTTGGGGTAATTTTGGTCGGCCGGCCACTCCTGGGAAGGTTCACCATTGTTCCATGTTTTTGCCATTTGTGGATAATGGCTCTCACTGTGGTTCGCTGAGTCCCAAAGCTTTAGAAATGGCTTTATAACCTTTACCAGACTGATAGATCTCAATGACTTTTGTTCTCATTTGTTCCTGAATTTCTTTGATCTTGGCATGATGTCTAGCTTTTGAGGTGCTTTTGGTCTACTTCTCTGTGTCAGGTAGCTCCTATTTAAGTGATTTCTTGATTGAAACAGGTGTGGCAGTAATCAGGCCTGGGGGTGACTACAGAAATTGAACTCAGGTGTGATAAACCACAGTTAATTTATTTTTTAACAAGGGGGGCAATCACTTTTTCACACAGGGCCATGTAGATTTGGAGTTTTTTTTCTCCATTAATAACGTAAACCTTCATTTAAAAACTGCATTTTGTGTTCAATTATGTTATCTTTGACTAATAGTTAACGGTTTTTGATGAGCAGAAACATTTAAGTGTGACAAACATGCAAAAGGGGGGTTAAAGATAATGGATAAATACAAAGTACACCAATAAATACAAATAAATACAAGGTACAGTTGCAATAAGAGTCAGAAACACAAGATGAAGGAGGTCCCTGCCCCGTAGAGCTTACAATCTATATGGGAGGGGTAACTAACAGACACAAATGGGCAAATGTAAGTGCTGTAGGTCACAGTGGTTGACATTACAGTATAATTATTAAGAAGCACTTTATTTTTATTTTTTTGCAACATGCACTAAGGATTTCATTCCACTATGTACATTGTACTCCGTGCATAATACATTTTGAACTGAACTTTAGGTTAAACAACGAAAACAAAATTTAGATTGTTTCCCATAGGTTACTGCCCATGTGCAAATTTGCCCAGTGTTGATAAATGGTCTTGATCATAGTTATTTTCACTCTGTAACTTTCATTTAATCTCATTCTCGCTCTCATAGGATAACATATCCTAAACCTCTGCCAGCAGGGACCACCATTTAAATGGGAGAAATGTCTTAAAGCTCTTCTACTGAAGGTCTACTAATATCCCTTCCATTGTAGAAGAAAAACTAATTAATATACAATGTGCATAATACACAGCCCAAGAAAGAAAATCATACATATGCTCTGTTTGTGTTTTCTACTTGTTAGAAAAAAATCCATGTGAGAGAAACAGGACATAAATTACAAGATCAAATTATTTATAAAAACATCATTACTTAAAATTGGGGGGAAAAACTCCTTTGGAGAATGAGCAAACAAACAATGCTGCTAACAATGCCATCAATTATTTTCCAGCTGCTTCATTGTCATCCTTTTGTAAGTCTTCATAATCATGATCACAGAAAGCACATCCCTCTCGTATTTGTGCAGAGATATAGAACAAATGAATTGTAACTAGTTGAACAATAGTAATTAAATGATGTTATGATAGCAATACTAATGCTTTGCATGTTTATTAGCAAACTGCTTACTTGAGACAATTCCTTTAACATGATCAAAACCTATTATTACTAAACCCTATAATTAATAAATTCTTCAAACAGTTCATAACAATCATCTGATATTTATTTGTTGTATGACCCATGTATGTCTGCTAAGTGCATTCTACTGGGTCAAAAGCAGGCCCCAAATATAGAGATCTAGTTTACAACCTCTTCCCCAGTCCATATACAGGCATTGCATACTGGTGCATTAATAAATTTAACAGCAATCACCTCTTTTCATTTTTACGTTGCTTGCTTCTTCTGCTGCTCAGATCAGTCCTTAAAGGGGTGGTTCACCTTTACATTATCTTTTAGTATGTTATAAAATGTCCTTTTCCTAATGTCTTTATTATTTATTTTTAATAGTTTTTGCCTTCCACTTCTAACATTTTCCAGCTTTCAAATGGGGGTCACTGACCCCGGCATCCAAAACCTATTTCTCTCTGAGGCTACAATTTTATTGTTATTGTTACTTTTTACTACTTATCTTTCCATTTATTCTCTATCCTATTAATATTCCAGTCTCTCATTTAACCCACTGCCTGGTTGCTAAGGTAAACAAGACCAAAGCAACCAGATAGCTGCTGAAATTCCAAAATGAAGAGCCGATAAACAAAAAATTAATTAACTGTAAAACAACAAAAAATTAAAAATGAAAACCAATTGCCAATTGTCTCTAGATTTCAACGGCTACATCATACTAAAAGTTAATTTTAAGGTGAATAACAGGAAGTGCATGCAGTCAGATGGTGCAGCAACCCCTCAGGAAAGTGAATGATGTACAATTTAAATTCTGGAGTTAAGATATGAGGAACCAGTGAGAGTAGACTATAAATAAGGGAAGGAGTCAGTGGAATTTAATTAGATTCTGTTTAGATATGATAATTGTTATATGCTGCTTTTGGACCTTTCCAAGGGGGAGTATCTATTATTCATCTTTTTTGTTTCAACAGGAGCAAACTAAACACTAGTAGCTTCCCTGTAATTATTTAAATAATCCTTAATAAACAAACCCCTCCATTCACCATTTTATTGTGGCTGCTTTGACTTAGAGATAAGCAGAAGACCATTTTGTATGGGGGTTATATGACCACTGATAACCTTATTGAAAATCTTGGAAGAGTCATGAGGTTAGAAACATGGAGTTGTATGAATTTCTCTGTTTAGCTCTAGTTATAATAAAAAAAACAATATGTGTGTTTTAAAGTACATGTATGGGAATGGGACCCGTTATCTGGAAACCTGTTATACAGAAAATTCTGGGAAGGCCATCTCCCATGGATTCCATTATAATCAAATAATTCACATTTTTAAAAAAAAGATTCCCTTTTTCTCTGTAAGAATAAAACCGTACCTTGTACTTGATCCCAACTAAGATATAACTGATCTTTGTTTGAAGCAAAACAATTCTATTGTGTTTATTTCATGTTTAAATTATTTTTTACCAGACTTAAAATATAAAGTTCCAAATTATGGAAAGACCCCTTATCCGAAAAAAACCCAGGTTCCGAGCATTCTGGATAATAGATCCCATATCTGTACAATTAGAAAAAAAGTATGTTAAGCATTAGCCCTTTTCATTAAGCTTGTGCTGAATGGAAGGGTATACTGCTCTTTTAAAATAACCAACATGACATTCAAAATCATATACTGTTCGTTCATTTTTATAATAAATTTTCCTATCTATGCTTTAGTTTGTATATTTTTTTGCCTCTACAGCTATTTGGGGAATTGCACAAAAGATTTTTCAGTAGTAAAAGGACTACAAAAAATGCCTAACATTTTATAAGCCCATTTATGTCACCAAAGATGCTGGCCATGAAAAATCAGTAAAACAAAATAGAAAGGAATAAGTATCTCACCATAATTTTATCACTGTCGATAATGGTATTGAGCCTATGCGCAATTGTCAGTACTGTACATTCAGCAAATTTTTCCCGTATGGTCTTCTGAATCAGTTCATCTGTTCTGCAAAGGAAGAGTACACTTTAGAATTCCTTTCTCACTAAAGCACTATGTTTTATGGGTGTGCAAAGTAATACTAAAACTAAAACTCTAGAATTGTAACTAGATCATGATAACAAAATGCACAAAATGTTGAATAAACTGTGTACAAGGGAAAAGGAGCTATTTGCATCTATAAAATGTATCCAGGAAGGCTGCCATTTTTTGTCTCCAGTTATAAAGCTGGTAGATTGCAGAGGGGGCCTTAATGAGATGTAAAAACAAATTTGCATTTTGCTTAAAGAAAGCAACTTTCTAATACACAGTTACTTTTTCAGCTGGATTTCAGCTACACTGGGTCACATTCAATTTGATGAGAAAAGCTTATCTCCTAATTCAATTACAGATTTTCCCATAGAGTCAGATGAAATCCAATGAGAAAAACGTATTGTTTATCACATAGAAACTCTTTTGGAGTTTCCAAGTCTATTGGAAAAAATGGAACTGAATTAGGAGAAAAGTTTTTGTTCCTTAAATTCAATCTTGTCCATAAGTTTTTACGTGATAATCCATAAAATTAAAAGTTTTCTCTTGGACCTTGGTTCCTTTATTCAAAAACTATCCAGACAGAGAATAGGCAGATGTATAGTGCTATTCAATAACAGTTATGCTTACAAATAAAAGAAATTAGCTAAGAATTACAGTTTATTTCATTAGGTAAAACTTTATTTTGGGGTAAGCAATGCCATTTAAAGGGATACCGTCATCACGCACAATAAGCCTTTTTTTTTTTTTTGCCTGATGCTACAGACATCTTTTGTACCATGTGCATTTAGGGTGGACAGGCAGGGGACTCATTCATAACTCCACCCAACCATTATGTACACGGTGCTAGAAAGTACCGGCCTTTGTGAATTATTTTGGAATGCAAAGAACAATGAAAGAAATATTTTAGGTTTTTTTTTTTTTAAACAGGCAAAGGATTTATAAGGTGAATATTAAATAGTCTCTCATCACCTTCACAAGCTACTCCATGAAACTTTTGGATGTTAGGAGGAGAAGGCCAAGCACAAGGTTCTCCAAAAAGAGTTTCAGCTGAACTGCTGTTCCTTGCCCTGTTCCACCATGGACAACTGGTCACAATCTCTGCAGATTTAATAGCTGCAGACAGTGTTAGACTGGTCTGTCAGGTACCTGGACTCTTTGAAGTGTGAAAACAGTGATTTCTAGGCTATATTAGTCACTTCCATTTATATAACTTACATATTATATTTTCCATTTATATCACTTACATCTCAACAATAAACCTCTCAAAGCGATACCAGTGCATTTTAGGGCTCCAGCTGGTGGGCCCTGGGTATCAGGTTCTCAGGTAGGCCTTTAGTGTCCCAGTCCAGAACTGGCTGCAGAAATACCCCTGCATAAGCTTATCTTTTAAAGCCATAAAAAATGGTGACATGTGAACAAACTGGAGGTGCTCTAATGTGGAAACTGCATTATCAGCATATGTAAATGAGACCGTTTTCATGGTACAGGTATCCCTGGAAAGGCTGTATAGATCTCACTTCAGCACAATATATTTGAAGTCTTTTGTAATCTTATCTTGCATAACTCTTTCAGAAGTTTAGAAATTATCTCTAATTAATTACAGAGCCTGAAAGCAATTGGTTCTTTTCTGAATAGTTATGAAAGAATAAAACATATGGAAAACAAAGTTTTTTTTTGCAGCTCAACAATGAGAGCATTTCATCCTGAAGGACGTGCATTGTGTGCATCCTGCAGAAATGAAGAGGTTAGCCTAATATAACCTAAGACTTCATTATCATTTTAGCTATTTTCAATGGGCAGTAATTGAATGTAGGTAGCAAAACAATGAATCGCACTGTGATGCAGAACAAGATAAACATCATCCCCAAGGTTTTGGAACATTACACATTTTCATCTGCCTCTGTCTTTAAGAGCTATTCATTATTCAGGGGTCAGACTATAGAAAGAGACATTTCTCAAGCCTGCATTTTATTCATAACACCCCAAATGATGGAACTGTGGAATTAGATTATTCTCTTAAGAATGTAAAAGTACACAAAAGGAATACAGAAAAGTACAAGTATATTTGGACAAGCATTGTTGCTAATAGCAACACTAGTAACATCTCACTGCAGAGCAGATCTACTCAACCTGTGGTTCTCCTACAACTCCCAGAATCCTCAGCCAGCCATCTGAAAGTTGCAATTTAGAGCAATTGGAGGGCAGCACTATTTTGGGAAAGGTTAACCATAAAGCTGGACTATTTTCCTTTGTTTGCAAATACATAGTTTTACAGTTGTAAAACACTTACAGCACAACCCTAACTGTAACATTCAAGGCACAAAGCAAGTGTTTCATCTGAGCACAAAACAGCTGTTAATAAACTATTATTTAAATGTCAATCAAACAGATTAATCTTCAAAAGAAATGTAAATTATTCAGAAAGTTTCTCATACGCCTTAATTAATGAAGATTTTAAGCTGTACTGCTTGAAGTAGGGTGATTCATGATTCCTAATGCAAATTTGGAGGATTATATTCTACTTTTACAAAGCAGTACATTTTGCAGAGATTTACTGCTCACGTCTGCCATTTATTGTTTCATGCTTAATGTGAAAAGGCTGGAATTTTGTTACATCTCCAAAATACATTGTTTATTTCTTAATGGGAAATGGCTGGAATTTAGAAAAAAAAAATGGTCAGAATATAATAATAATAAACATTAAATGTCACGAGGTAAGGGTTGTATATTCAACTTGGTGCAAAGCACAATAATAGCAAAACAGAACGTTTCAGTTAAATGTTCCCTTTTCTCTTTATTAATTAAGTAATAAGTCACAAAAGAAAGGAATGCATTTCTGGGGCAATTGCGCCTGAAATTTCCTATGTAGGGACATCAATAATCTTTATCAAAATTCTGCTTTGATCCAACCTTCCCCATACTGCCTATCTATCTGGGCATGCATGGCACCTTGGGGGATGATAATAAACAATGCAATTCTGGGGGAAGGGGATTTAAATCCCAAAGTACTGGTCAATATTGTGCAATTTAGGCATAAACATTGAAAAACAATATGAAGGGAAAGTGACAGGAAAACAGTATACAGTCAAAATCCGCCAAACTGCCCAACCAACTCTAAAAATGTTTGACTACCCTAAGCTAGACAGGGGTTGAAGAATGGTTCCAAGTCTATCACTTATTAAAATACTGGTTACAGTCAATTGGTGGTAGTATTTCCCCAAGGTACCAGGATCCTTTATACATTTATTATGGCTGGTAACACTAATTTATAGGTCAGGAGGCCAGACAAATGAAATAGGAACGCTATCAAATCACTGTAATTGCCATTGCATTATTGGTGTACTTTTGTGCTTTATTATGAAGCAATATTAAAAAATGAAACTGGAACTTTCAAAAAACTAAATATGTCAAATTTTGCATTCTAGTACAATGTACTACAACACAGGAAATCTTCAACTACCGATGACAGGAAAACTGCAAAGCAGATATTACAGTCATTTAGTAAACTACAAATGTTATGTAATGCAACCTGAAAAAAAACTGGACTAGAACCACTTGAAGTGAATAAAGTATGTTTTACCTTGGGTCCACATTTGCTGTAGCTTCATCAATAATCAATATTCGGTTTCTTCTCAATATTGCCCGTGCAAGACACACGAGTTGTCTTTGACCCACACTAAAATTGGAGCCTGATTCAGACAGCTGGGTCTCGATTTTTCCTGGCAACTCTTCTACTGCTTCTTTAAGTTGCACCTAAGAAACAAACTTATATTTTAAAGATGCTAACAATATTACTTGTATGTGTATATATATTAATTTGGTACAGGAAATATGACATTTTTACAAACAGTTTTGGAGGGCACACCACAATTATTAAAGCAAAAATAGCTGGCTTTAAAAAGGAAAAAAGTGTGCAAATGAGAATGTGTTCCCCAAGCCCACATAGGGGCAAACAGAATATTAATGCAAATCAATCAATTACTCAATGCACACCTACTAACCACAAAAAAGGCAGCAAATGGTATGTTTAACATATAATGCTCTTTATATGGTAAATAATACTCCCTTCCTTTCCCTCCTTGCTTCATACTGCACATGTGTTTCATTCCCTCCCCCCACCCTCCCCTCTGCCAGATCCGCTTCTGATTGGCTGGTGGGCATGTGTAGCTCAGAACAGGAGACAGGATCAAGTTACACACATGCTCAGAGAATAGGAAGGCTGCCGCTGGCAGTCTACAGGAAGGACAGAGAGATTTCAGTGATGTCACTGTAGTCTTCTAACTGCTGTAGGCTGCCAGCACCATATCTCAGAGAAGCAAGCAGGGATCTGGGAATTTAGATATGCAGTAACTACTTAAAAAGAATGCCTTTAGATTTACTTTTAATTTATATTAACCTTTCATTGTCCTTTAGGGTATAGAGATCCACATTAAGGAAAGAGCCCTTACCTGGAATACCCCAGGTCCTGAGCATTCTGGATAACAGGTCCCATACCTGTATTTATAATGTAGTGAATGCAGCTCTTTCTCCAGAGTACAAAGAAGGAAAGGGGCAGATATGATGTATGCTGCTGGGAGCATTTTTATTTGAAAAAAAACAGACCATATGGAGAAAGCTGGCTTCTACAGTTTTTGCTGCAGAACTGTGCTTAAATCTGATGCAGTTCTACTGTTAAATTTCTTTCATTTAAAGGTTTCTCTGTTTCTTTACACACATTATTGTCAGAACTACCCCAACAACACTATAGCAGTCATTTCCAAACCCAGGGGACTCAAGTGCAGGAGCTCTAAAGAGCAGTGATCTGTGCAGAAAGCAGCATCAGGATGCACAGCTCAGCCCTGTTCTTTAACACCTGCCTTAGAGCAGGTAGTAAAAAGAGGGCCCCAAGAAGGCAAAGTTACTGAAATTAACTTTTAGCCCAAATTTTAGGTTTATTTTCAAAGAGGGTTTTTTGTAGCCCATCTAATGTAAATTGGTATGGTTTCAGAAGGGCTGTTTTTACTTTCCTGTGGATAAGATAGAGGGTTGGGCAGGTTTCACATAATGGAAGCATTTATTTTTTAACCTGATGTCTAGTGGAAAGTTGCTTTATTACATTGATTACATACTATGTATCACCTGTTACAGTCAAAAAGGGACACTTGCTTAGAAAATATTTATTTCAAAACGAGCATTAGGGAAATCATGGATACTCTACAGCCAGAATAACCAACCTGCTTCTTTCAGTTGTTGTGACTGCTCAAAGTTACATTTTAACAAAAGCTGGAAGGAAGTAGGCTGCATATCTGTGTTATTTATGCTCATGGGTAATGCCATAATGGCTGTTAAGAGGAGATACTATATACTGCAATTTTCATTTAAATCAAAATATTAGGAGACATTAATTTTTCCTTTTAATCAGTACCTCTTCTAAAACATCCCACAATTCCTCATCTGCATGCTCATCAAAGGGATCAAGGTTTTTTCTCATTGTTCCAGTGAATAAAACTGGTTCCTGGTAATTCACAATACAAAAGAAAGACATGAAATAACAAACATTTGAAATAAAGAATAGACTTTGCTAGGGAAAAATTACCATGATTAATAATAACACGCATTCATCGCTGTTTTGAATTTTATAAGTTTTCTACTGATTTTGTTACAGCATATAAGGTACTCATTGTTACATATACTGTATGTCTATTACTGTAAACACTTTTTTAGAATATAACATGTTTGTCACTTCATCTAGAATATACTTAATAAACACAATCAATGTCTGTATCAATCAGGAAAACAGCTTTTCTAGCAAGGATTTATTTACTCTCATGTAAACATCAAGAACACTAAACCAGCAACCATATACACAATACAGTGTAGCTTCCCCTATAGTTGCCAAGGCAAGTTCTCCCTTAGAGGGAAGCAGGATCAATAAGAAGAAAGAACACACAAAAGGGAAAAGTAAAAGTAAAAAGTAGTTGTGTAAAAAGTCCTGAACCTTGGACTATGATGTATTGACATGTTAAGCCAGGGAAGGTTCTCCTACAAAGGTCACCCTGATTTATAGCTATGCCTCTATCCCATTTATAGGCTTTAACCTCTTGCTACATCAAGCTGCCTGCACTCCCCTTATCAAGGACCTTTGTAAACCAGGCACTTACAACTACCAGTTGCTTAATCATAAGTCCATGCTTTATGTAGCCTGTAAAGGTGGCCATACACGGGCCGACTATAGCTGCCGATATCGGTCCCTTGGACCGATTCGGCAGCTAATCGGCCCGTGTATGGGGAGAGCAGAGCGGCCTGGCCGACCGATATCTGGCCTGAAATTGGCCAGATCTCGATCGGCCAGGTTAGAAAATCTGGTCGGATCGGGGACCGCATCGGCTCGTTGATGCGGTCCCCGATCCAACTGCCCCATTGCTGCCCACATAATCCGATCGTTTGTCCCCAGGGCCAAACGATCGGATTATTATTTTTTTTACCTAAATGCTCCCTACGGGTGGGCGATATCGGGGGAAGATCCGCTCGCTTGGCGACATCGCCAAGCGAGCGGATCTGCTCGTGTATGGCCACCTTAAGTTGCCTGTTATCCAGACCTGCTTGTTCTGCCATGTATTCAGTCATAAACAGCTACATTTTTTACTTTTAAGCAGACCAACACCAGGCCTAATTTAATCAGCCCAGAACTACAAGGGAGGAGCTGGTCAATGACATGAAGAGAGCTGGGACCACAGTTTCAAAGGTCACTGTCGGTAGAACACTACGCCGTCATGGTTTCAAATCATGCATTGCATGGAAGGTTCATCTGCTCAAGTCATCACATGTCCAGGCCCGTCTGAAGTTTGCCAATGACCATCTGGATGATCCAGAGGAGGCATGGGAGAAAGTCATGTGGTCAGATGAGACCAAAGTAGAACTTTTTGGTCTAAACTTCACTCGCCGTGTTTGGAGGAAAAATAAGGATGAGTTGCATCCCAAGAACACCATACCTACTGTGAAGCATGGGGGTGGTAACATCATGCTTTGGGGGTGCTTTTCTGCGAAGGGGACAGGACGACTGCACTGTATTAAGGAGAGGATGAACGGGGCCATGTGAAGACACATGAAGCTATTTAGTAGCAGCTACTTGTCATGGTTAGACAGGGGTCCCCAACCTTTCTTATTCATGAGCCACAGTCAAATGTAAAAAGACTTGGGGAGCAACACAAGCATCATAAAGGTTCATGGAGGTGCCAAATAAGGGCTAAGATTGGCTATTAGGGGCCTCTATGCACACTACCAGCTTACAGGAGGCTTTATTTGGTAGTAAATCTTGTTTTTATTCAACCTAAACTTGCCCCCAAACCAGGAATTCAAAAAAACTCCCCGGTTTGGGGGCACTGAGAGCAACATCCAAGGGGTTGGGGAGCAACATGTTGCCCCCGAGCCACTGCTTGGGGATCACTGTGGTTAGATAATACCCTGCCATAGACAATACTGAGAATTGCCTCTGCTAAAACACACGTAGAGACAATTATCAGTAAGTAAATCAGCATTGTCTATTTATGTAGCTGTGACAGGTAGCTGCTACTAGTGCCAACACTGATGGGCCTCCTCAACCGACATCTGGCCTGAAATTGGGCAGATCTGGATCGGGCAAATCCACATCGGCTCATTAATGCGGTCCCCAAACCGACGGCACCTATTCCCGCCGTTATAATTTGATTGTTTGCCCACCTTTACTATTTCTGTAACCTTTACTTCCCCTACAGTAACAATCCTGGAACAAACCTAGCAAGCAAAAAAGCATTTCAACTTTCATAAAATGTCAGGGACCTAGCTTGCTTTAAAATAGTGAAATGTATCTTTATGCATAATCCAGTCCAGGTTACACTTAATTCATTCCATAAACAGGTTAGGAGGTTTTCAGGATTTTGCAACAATATGACAAGTGGAAATACACTTAAAGGTGATACATTATTTGAGTTAATCCTGCACACTTTTTATAGAGAAGTGCTCTAGCCAGATATCAATTTAAGGTGGCCATACAATAGCAGATTTAAACTGCCAATTCGATTCCTTTCAAATGATTTAGCAGCTTATCTATCCCTCGTCGGGCCTCCATGATTGATATCTGGATGAAAATCGGCAGGTATTGATCGGATTTGATTTTCCTGTAGGATTGTGGACCACATTGGCTCATTTATGCGGTCCTTAGTCCGACAGCTCCGTCATTGTAAAACCTTAGGTAGATATATTGAGAGAAGATCTTAACGTGTATGGTCGTCCTTTCGTGCTCCCAACAGGACAATGTACATCATGGTGTAAATCTGTTCCAAAAAATCAATGACTTAGAGGAGACTTCCACCAGATATTTATAATCAATCAACAAAGTATTCAGTGAAATAAACAACTATTTAATTAAAACAAACAATTCAAAAAAAGCAAACATACTATACCAAACAATGGATAGGTGCATCCCAGTGCCTCATGGTACCCACTCTCTTTTTTTCAATTGTTTGTTTAATTTTGAGCCAATAAATGGTTGTTTATTTCACTGAATACTTTGTTGATTGATTATGTATACATTTTCAGGACCTGTCAGTGGGATATAACTTACAGATTCTCTTTCTTAATCTAGCATTAATATTAATTGCACCAGATATTTATCTTGATTTCAGGTTCCTCATATTTTCAGAGACACAAAAAATAACCAAATGAAATAACTAAGACACGCTATGAAGCATAAAAAACCATGGTCTCAAGGTGCCAATTTACTCTTTATTATTTTCTACTGAAGCATAACAATGTTTACTACCAATCATCAAAAAAATAATGATTCATATTAAACAAATTGTTTTCTGATATGTTTTCATTTGTTTTACCATATTTATTATAGCTAAAATTGATTCAGGGGAAACTGAGGAAAAATAAAAGTCCTTTAATCTATACAATTTGCAATGTATCTTATAAGTAACGTCATACCAGGCACTTTTCGGTGCACTTATGCTTGTATGTGTGTATTTTTGCCAAAAAATGTGTCAATGACAGGCAGATGCCTTTCCTGTCAGTTTGCACTGACCACAGGGCATATAGAATTGAACTAGCATTTTCTACACCTGTATTTACCTGAGGGACAAGGCTTTCTGCAGTATATCTATTTCATTTTGACTTAAGTGATGAATCAGAGGTTAATCTAAGTTTGAGTTTATCTCTATAGCATGGTAGAGGAATAATCCTCTCTTCCCTGGTTTGTTAAGCTCAAGAGCCTTTAGGGTGAAGGCACACGGAGCTCCTAGTAGCAGCTACTTGTCACGACTACAAAAATAGACAATGCTGATCATTTACTGATAATTGTCTCTACGTGTATTTTAGCAGAGGCAATTTTCAGTATTGTCTGGTGTTTTGTAGCCAAAAAAGGTAGCTGCTACTAAGGAGAAGGACCTTGGAGTCCTTGTAGATAATAAACTTGGCTGTAGCAAGCAATGCCAGGCAGCAGCTGCAAGGGCAAACAAGGTTTTGAGCTGTATTAAAAGGGGTATAGATTCACGGGAGGAGGGGGTTATTCTTCCCCTTTACAGAGCGCTGGTAAGGCCCCATCTAGAATATGCTGTTCAGTTTTGGTCTCCAGTGCTCAAACGGGACATTATTGAGTTAGAGAGGGTCCAGAGAAGGGCAACTAAGCTGGTAAAGGGTATGGAAAGTCTCAGTTATGAAGAAAGACTGGCCAAGTTGGGTCTGTTTACACTGGAGAAGAGGCGCTTAAGAGGTGACATGATAACTATGTATAAATATATAAAGGGATCATATAATAACCTTTCTAATGTTTTATTTACCAGTAGGTCGATGTTTGTAGCAAAAACAGCTAGGCTGCTACTAAGTAGCTCCATGTGTCTTCAACCTTAAGGAACATTTTCATTATATGCTCATTGATTCTTTCTAAATCAATCTTAGATGAGTTCCAAACACACCTACTTTTGTGAATCAAATGATTAAACTCTGTTTCTAAGCTTGAGCTTATCTCCATAGAGTGGTAGAGGAGTAATCCTCTCTTCCCTGGTTTGTTCAGCTCTAGAGCCTTTTTGGTTAAAATTTGCCTTATATGCTAATGATAGTAATATTCTTCTCTTCCTTAGACAGTAAATTCGTAATAGATTAAATCAATCTTAGGGCTCTGGCACACGGGGTGATTAGTCGCCCGCAACAAATCTCCCATGTCGCGGGCAAATAATCTCCCCGAACTGCCATCCCACCGGTGAGAATGTAAATCCTCTCAAGGCATCTTCTGCGATTTCGGGCGCAGCGTATGCCATGGCATTTCGAGAAGATTAGTCGCCCCCGACAAGGGAGATTTGACGCGGGCGACTAATCTCCCCGTGTGCCAGAGCCCTTAGATGAGTCCCAAACACACCTACTTTTGTGTATCAAAAGATTAAACACTATCCTTCTACTATAAAAGTATCGTGATAAAAGTGGATAACTGAAAAGTCATTGGTTAACAAATATCTCAGGCTTGTGTAAGGTACAAAGGGTGCTGTAGGATGTTAGGTGTTCTACTAAGAGACTGATTTATAAAAAATCCAGTTTTCCTGGATTTGAGAAAAAAAAACCCCACAGAGAGATATACACAGGTATTTTCTGACACCTTACACAACTCATCAAGTAAAAGCTGGAGAGTTTCTACATAAGTAAATGGAAATGATCTCTAACTACTAATTTATTATTATTATTTATTTAATTTCCAGTTAAAACATTTGATTTTCAGCCTCACTTGTGTGCAAATGTTTTTTTCTTAATTTTTTTTCTTAAAATGCTATAGAGGAAAGAAGTAGTGCACGATTTGTTCCATTTTTTCCCCTCAACCTCAACATTTAAATTGACCCATTATATATTTTTCCTTTTTTTTTATTCTTCTTTCTATAAATCAATTGATTACAATATGCAGTGTTTTGTTTTTGTAGCAATATAAAATCCTAAATAAAGGATTCTTAAAAAATTCCAAAATAGGAAAAAATAAGACCAAACCTGCCCTGACTTTCCAGCCCGTCTACTGACTGCACTTATTGCCAGCTGCTGTTCCTGACCTTCAGCCTATTATTAGTATGAAGTCTTCTTCTCCTATATTTGGTACATCTTCCAAGCCAATTTTACTATTTGGTCCTGTTTCTCTCTAAATCCAACATCTAGTAAGAATTTTCATAACACAAAAACTTTCAGCAGAATCCAATAACATTGCTTTTTTGATGTTAAAATGATGTCTTTTATTTCCAAATTTCAATAAGTTAAATAGGTCATAAAACAGAAGATATTAAGTCAGAGTGTTTTTTTACTAAGGGTGACATTGTAAGTTTAATAAATACGGACATTCTTTTTTAAGTCTTGCAGTTTGCTGAAATGTATTCAAATTTAGTAAGTGCCATATTAAACACATTAAGAAATCCAATTGTTTTAATTCCTCTGTTGCAACACGCCAATGATTTTACTCCAATGTTTTTTCAATTAGTCTTACTTCAATCAAAACGTGTTCAACAACAAAAGAGCTTAATAAGTATTTACTGGTAAACAGAATATTTTCCTAAAGCAAGCATGTAAGCAATTTGTCTAATAATGTGCAGCCTGTTTTTCTATTTACAATAGACTCAGTTTTAAACAATTTAGTTCCCACTGAGATGCACTGATGTAGCTACAGAAACCAGCACAACTCAGCTCTGCGAGTGGATGCAGCGTATATATTGGTAGCCATGCCTGGTTCAACTCCAGTTCATATGAACAGTGCAGACAACTAGAACTGATTTACAGGCACAATTACCTTCTTTTTATAATTTTGCCTTTGTATGTGTTTAGTGGAAATAGCACATATTCCTCAGCACTGTACAATAGAAGGGTATTGATATTACACATAAACACTACATCCAAGTTGTGAGGATAGCTGGGTCCTACCTCTATAATGCAGATACTGCATTGGCTACAGAATACATTGTTGTTTCTTCCAAAATTCCCTCATCGTCAAAGACTCAGTCAGTCTGTCTAAGGCAAATGGGACATGTCACTTGCTTGCCCATAACATAAGACCTACAAATATTTTTCCATAAACTATTCTGTTAACTGCCCTGACACTGCTGGTGAAATTGTGGGAAAGGCGATTTTCACCTGAAGGGTGAAGGGGGTGATTTCTTACGAGAGGGCAAAAAATGTCAAAAATGCCCCTCCCTAGATTAAACTGGTAATCACTCTGACCCTGCAATTGTTGGTCTGAAAATAATGCTTGAAAATGCTCGCTGACAGATTTCCATTGGCAATCTTCTGGTGCAAGATTACACCATATTAGCATATGCAGGGTATTTTCTCCTTTTTTGTCACCCATGTGAATAAAATGTTTCTTCTGCAAAAACCTTTATATGACCCTGCAGACAACAATTAGATTGGAAAAATTTGTACACACATTTTAGGCAACTGCCAGACGTGGCGATTGTCATTCACCCCTATCTGCCAGAAAGCTTCTTGATGTGACTGTACTTGGAGCCAATGTGTTGGCTACTGACAAGTTATGCAGCAGCCTAACTGGTTAGATTGCAAAGATCTACAGATATATATGCATTGAAACTATTGGGTCAGTTGATTTCATAGCTAAATATGAAGGAACATGTAAAGGCAAGACCAAACAAGCTTGGCAAACAAATCTGGGCAGTAGGGCTGGTTACACTGAAGTAACCAGTAATTGTGGACAGCTGTCGTAATAAATCAAGCACTCTATGGAGCTTGCACACATAGTAAGGCCAATTTTATCAGGAGTCAGTTAACATGATTGTATGGTTTTGGAGAAAACCCATGCAGACATTGGGAGAACATACAAACTCCTTGCAGATAGTGCCCTGGTTAGAATCAAACTGGGGACCCCAACACTGACCCATAGAGCCAACATTGGGCATGTAGTGGTTCTATGGCAAAGTTAGTTCAACTGCTGCAATGGTCACAAGTTTATTTGCAGTTTTAAGTGTTTGATATAAAAGCCTGTATGTCCAGCAACTGCATTCAAGACACAATATACTTGAGTTCCCAAACCTTTGTGTAAAGCAAAAGCCACATTATTTCTGTTACCTTTCAACACAAAACAAATGCTAAGGGATGTTACTCAAAATAAGAAGCAACACAGAAATGCACCTCTATAGCTGGGAGCCACACATATACACAGGTGTATCTCAGCGCAACTCACTAGCAGTCCATGTCATGTCATTCTGTTAGGCTGATGCCAGACGTGACGTAGGGCTGATATTTTCGGCAAGGGGAAAAACGCTTGGCGAAAATACAGCCCTACGCCTGATACTTGTGCCTGCACCCGAATGAATGAGATACGCTCGGTTGCAGGCACTTGTAGCCAATATACGCATGAAAACGCGAGACTTTGCATTATCTCGCGTTTTCATGCGTATATCGGCTACATGCATTTTTCCGCTTGCCGAAAATATCAGCCTACGCCACATCTAGCATCAGCCTTAAATTTTCAAATCCACTGCTAATCTAGTTTGCCAAGCAACCAATCATAAAAGACCTGTCAAAAACTGTTCAGGAACTGAGATGATATATTTATTTATTTCACTGAAAAATAATGAAAGAATTGAAGAAATACATACAATATGTTGTGTGTGTTTGGCTAATAATGACACTTTAAACCAATACTGGCAAACAATATGGACAGTGCTCTTAAAAAATGTGTTTTGTTTTAGTACATTTAGCCAATAGCTACAAACACAATATCTAGATCAGGCAATTACTATTCAAAATCTTGTCTCAAAACGCTATGAATGCACACATGTACCATGGTTTGAATTACAAAAGGAATGTGCATGGGGTAAAGTCTGCTGCTGGTGGCTTGCAATTAAATACTATATTATGTACAGCTATACAAAAAAGGAAATAATAAAGATAATGATTATTTGTTCCATTTGTAATTTAAATGTGTATGTCTGCAACATGCATGGTAGCACTAATAGTTTACATACATCTGACTTACACAATACACCAAAAACTCCTTTTTGCCTTTTCAGATTCAAATGTATGCATTATTTAAGTAATCTGTAAAGGATTAAAATCCAATTTCCTGCAGGTTTCACAATATAATCAAGATAGCAGCTTCTTTAAAAGGAAAGTAGATAATATAATAATTATTATTTCCCTAAGAGAACCGAAGCTGGAATGAAATATCTCGGTGTATAGACTTGTATTCCTATTTGATATGTGCTTATAGGGAGTGCCTCCTTCTCTCAGGATGTACACCAAGAAAAATAATCTCTTGTAGAAAAAACATCTTCTCTACATTTAGATTTGCAATACAAAAAATATTAATACAACATCACAGTGGAAGCAGCTTACATGAACATTTTGTGAAAAGCAGAAGAGGACAAAAAATAAGCAAAACAAGACTGTCTTTATCTGGAGAAACTAAACCTGCTAACCTGCCGACACTTAACACCCACAGGGACCAAACTGAAACCCTGTGGGAAGAGAATGAAAAAGGTGCCATTCAGTCAGATGAATGCTTAGAAAACAAGCAACATGTACCTGACTGTCACAGACAGAGCTCAGTACACCCAGACATATTAGGTGTGGTTACACAAACCAATAGAGAACACCTTCAAAGTTGCAATTATTCTTTAAGTTATTAACACAGCCAGATGACAGGAAACCTCATTTATTACTTTTTCCTGATAGTTGGGCTGACTCTATAGGAATAAAATGAACAGAACACCAGTTCTTTCCAGCAGAAAAGGATATTGTTCTTCAACAAAGGGAAAAGAATTTAAGTCCATGTCGTCTTCTTTAGAAATGAAAAGGTCACTAACTCTAGTCAGTAGCACCACTGTGTGTTAATGAAGCCTTTAGTGTGCAGAAACAAAAGCAGGTCTGCATTAGGCTTCATGCCAATTGTATTTGTTTGCTAGTAATAGCATACCTACTAACTCTGCCCATTGACTTTTGCTATTACAATGCTAACAGGCCAGGTAATTAATCAGGAGTTATAAAGCACTGTTGTCCACAAAAATTAACACAGCAAGGTCATACAAAAGAGAAATAGGCAAGTATTACCTTAATCAGCAGAATTCACATAAACACTCTAAAAAATGGGTTTTGCTGCAAGTGGCACATACCAAAGTTATATTAATAACCATATCCAGCAATATTAAGTCATATCTACTCAAGCTAGAATAAAAGAAAAATATATATTTTTTAGGGCTTATAAACACAAGCATTTCACCCTGCTTTCCCCAGTGCCAGTGGTGTACTTCTCCTATCTATCTATCTATCTATCTATTTACTAAAATAATAATGAGTTTTCAGCGTTGCCTTTATGACAACTAAAGACACTTTAAACTAATGCAGTTACCTGATATGCTCAAGAAGAACACTGAGGACGAGGGATGCATTACAGGGACTATTGTGTCCTTTAATTGCACTACACTAGGGTCAGGGACCCACATAATTTAATTAAGGCTCTAGCACACACTGGAGACAGGAAATGTACTGGCCCCATTGTAGTAAAAAGTGGCTCCCTATGTGACAGTAGTAAGTGTCTTTTCCTAACATAACAAAACAGTGAACAGTTTACAGCAGGGATCCCCAACCTTTTTTTACCTGTGAGCAACATTTCAATGAAAAAAGGGTGGGGAGCAACACAAGCACAAAATCTTTCCAAGTAGGTGACCAATAAGGACTTAGATTGGTCAATTAGTAGCCCAATGTGGACTGGCAGACTACTAGAGGTACTGTTTAGCAGTCCAGATGGCCTTTATGCCTCCGAAACATGCCTCCAAATAAGAAATTCAAAAATGGGCACCAACTTTGAGGCCACTGGGAGCAACATCAAAGGGGTTGGGGAGCAACATGTTGCTCAGGAGCCACTGGTTGGGGATCACTGGTTTACAGCATATTTTTAACAAAGTCTGATTTAGTGATTTAGTAGAATTGAGACAGTTGCACATTTGAACTAATTGTTCTCAGTCTATCCCCAGGACTTGTGCTCTTTTCTTGGGTAAAACTTGCTCAGTTTTACTTCAGTTTCATCCATGGCACTGGGAGAGTGCCCGCATCAAGCCAGCTGCAACCTGCTCAACAGTGGTGATTGTGGGTAGCTATATTGTTCAACAGATTTAACAGATGAATAAACCCTCAGAACAAAATTCCATGGGATATGCCAGGCATTCTCTGGTCAAATGTTTTACCATATATTTAATTTTTTTTTAAAAAGTGATGCCAGTATTTTAGCCAGTATTTTATGTATAAAAATATGTTAAACTGACATTACTAGTTATAATTAGTGTACAAGATTGCATATAAAAAAATTAAGCTGTTGATTTGAGTCCTTAGATCGCTTCAGCATCTTATCTGCCTGTGTATGGGCAGCCCCAACGACCCTATCCAAACGATATGGCTAAAAATTGGCTAGGTGTCAATTGAGCAGATTAGATTTTTTAGTCATATCGGGGTGGGGGGGGCATCATCTCATTGATGCAGGTGGGCATATCGGGGAAACATCTGCTCATTTGGCAATCTCGCAAAACAAGCGAATCTTATAATGTTTGCCTACCTTTACCCAGTAGGGTTGCTCTATCATTATATAACGAAAATGTGCCAAATGAAAAGGAACAATGCAATAATGATGCTAATACTAGAAATGCAAACAGCTACATCTACCTACCAGTTTTTTCCTCCAGCACGCTGTATACTTCCCCTCCCTTTTCTGGCGCCACTCCCCAGTGGTATGTATCGTATTATAGGTTTGACTGCATGGATAATGTCGATCATGCCTTTGTTTTAACCTGAGTATCTGACGTTCAGCTCTTAATGTTGATCATTTTCCACTGATAGGGCTGCTTTTGTGAGTAATTGTTACTTGAAGTTCCTAAACCTGACTATTTTGCCAACCTGACTGTCCCTTCTCAGCCTGTCAGCTATAGCTTCTAATGCTAACGGACTCATGCTGCACAAATATGGCAGCCCCCTCATAGAGAAACATGGGGGATCAGATAGGAAATGTAAAAGCCTCAGGAAATACGTTTATGGCAAAATAATAAGGCTCATGCAAGGACAATGTTATGAAAGATGTAAAAAAGGTTTTATTTCTGGTGTCAGTATCACTTTAAATATACACACTAGATAAAAAAATGACAGACTAAAACTCAACAAAATAAACATACCTGTGGTATAATTGACATTTTTTTCCGGAGGTCATGTAGCCCAAGTTTGGATGTTAAATATTTATCAATCCAGATTTTTCCTTCTGGTTCTGCCAGACGGAAAAGGGCAGCTATTAGTGAACTCTTTCCTGCTCCAGTTCTGCCTACTATTCCAACCTGAAAAGTATCAAAGACCATTATGGATTAAAATTTTCTGATAGGGCGCACATGTCAGTCACATGCCAAACACCGGAAATGACACCAGGCAAAAAAAAAATACAATTCAGCGCAACTGCACTCGATTTGCACAAATCACACACACAGCTGCATCAATTCTGGGCAATTGGACACAACTGCATTAGCTGGAGTGCAATTGCGTCAAGAGAATCCCACATTTGGGTCCACAATGATGCTGAAATTCTGGGAGAAAATGAGAAAATTTGGGGGAAAAAAGTTTTGATATTGTGTCCTACAGATACTTTTGAAGGACCCCTTTACTCTCAGCACCTGCTTCTACTTGTTGGACCTATTCAGTCAATACTGATAAATGAGTAATGTTGCTAGGCCAGAAATAAGACGGGAGCCTTTCAAGCCTTTGCTGTTTACAGAAGCCATTACTTAAAAGGTGTTGGAGTCTCAAGGGAGTCTGGAGTAGTGACTCGCACCTAAACCTAACCTGCCATCTCCAAACCTGCATGCGATCCAGTCTCTATATATTCATATATTGCTCATATACTAGCAACTACTGTACCTTGCCCAATTTCTGGCGTCACTTGAGGGGTAGATGTGGCACAAGTAAAGAAATGAGCAATGGTAACCAGGCATAAGAGAATCAGGTGCATACTCACATTGCGGCCAGAGAGGACTGGCCTAATGATTCACTAAAAAGGTGATTGGCCATGCTGAACAGATCACATGACATGACTGGTTTTGAGGGATGTAAGGTTTTTATTTTAACAGATAATAGGGGTTACTTACAAACAGAAGTGCAGTTATATTTGTGGCAAAATGAGTTTTTTGCACCTCCAGATAGTTGGAGGATAATATTTAGGCCTTAGCCTTAAGGTGGCAATACACAAGCCAATCTCCTATGCACTCTGGCTAATCAGCTAACAGGCTGAATGGACAGAGAATGTACAAAGAACCACCCACGGTATGGTTGCCTAGCTATTGTTTAAGCTGTTGGTATAGAGCAGGGATTCCCAACCAGTGGCTTTTGAGCAACATATTGCTCACCAACCCCTTGGATGTTGTTCCCAGTGGCCAAAAAGCAGGTGCTTATTTTTGAATTCCTGGCTTGAAAGTTTTGGTTGCATAAAAACCAAGTGTTTTGCCAAACAAAGCATTCTGTAGGAAGCCAGTCAACAGAGGGGCTACCAAATAGCCAATCACAGCCCTTATTTGGCCCCCAGGAATTTTTTCCATGCTTGTGTTGATCCGTAACTCGTTTTACATTTAAATGTGGTTCACAGGTCAAAAAGGTTGGGGACCCCCATTATACAGCATATGAACGATAAGAACAGCAGGGTGTGAAGAGAAACAGAAGCTTCTCATCTGGCAATACACCACACACTACCCTAAATATCTCTATGAACATATTCATCCAGATCATGATATACAGTACCTAGTAGAATTAAGTCTAAAACAACTGGACTTTTCAAAACTGAAGTTTTCAAGAAATCTCAGAAAAGTCTGGTAGTTTAAGACTTAATTCTACTAGATAATGTATACCCTAAATATCCTGATTCATTGAGGGCTATGCATTGAATAACCATATTTGTGCTTTTATTGTTTTGGTCTGTGAAGTATATAAAATTAAAATACCTTTTCTTTTGGTCTGATTAAAGCATTTAAGTGCCTTAATACAACTGGTCCATCTAGGCTGTAAGAAAAATTAACGTTTTCGAATGTGATCATGCCTTTGTTAGGCCAGTCTGCAGGAGGGGGATTCTTAGACTCCCATTCTGCTTCTTTTTCAAGTTGAGTATACTCCATAACTCTTTCAGCAGATATCATCTACAATAAGAAAATTAAGAAACATTAGGAGAATCTTGCAAAAGCTATACCTATAACTTGCACAAACTTTTATTATTTTAATTGTGTAAATTGAAACAAAAGCTAAACCTAGTAAAACATTCAGATGGTTTGTGTAGAGTGGAAAAGAAAAGACAAGGATACATACAGATTGTTTGCCATGCTCAAGGTGGCCATACACAGGCAAATTTAAGCTGCCTATTTGAGTCCTTTAGACTGATTTGGCAGCTTATCTGCCCATGTGTGGGGAGACCACCGATAGACCTACCCTACCATGTCGATCAGGCAGGTATGGATCGGGTCGGACTGGGTACCGCATCGGCTCATTGATGAGATTCTCACTCCAACCACTCCTATATCTGTTTTTGCAATTCGATCAATTGGGCATTGGGCCAAACACCCGAATTAGCCCAATATCGCCCACCTTAGGAGGGCATAACAGGGAAGCTCCTCTAGCTTGGCAATCTTGCCAAACAAGCGAGTCTTATAATAATTGTATAATGTATGGCCACTTTAACACAGGGCACATGGGAAGAAATTGTCTTTCCCACATTTAAGACAGATTAGCTGACTAATGTGTTTTACCTGCAGCAATCTAAAGGTATGTGAATGGGAAGGCATTTTCAGGAGATTTGTTGCCCACTGTAGCACAGATTTAGCGTGACAAATCTTCCTGTGGGCTGGTACCTTAAGCTGTTCTTGAATCAGAATAGCAGCTGTTAATTAACCGATAATGTTATAAGCCACTGCTGTCCAAATAAAAAAGAAGGGGCATTTTTAAAGGTTATAGGTTGTCAAACACAACTGTGTTTGTCCCACAGCGTAGTCTGCATCTAGGCAACATATGTTTATGTCTGTTTACTGTTCCTGTCCTGTTTGCTGTTATATAATACAGCTGCAAAAAACATTTGTTAACTATTACCTGGATTTCTCCATGAATTACTCATAAAAATTTGGTTTTAATGGAATGTCATCACTGAGTAAACCAATGTTCTTCCTTTTCTTCTTCAAAAAAACAAGATCTCTCATTATTATAAATGACTTTTGTTTCTCTGTGCACTGTTGATCTAAAGGTGCCCTACATGCACCAATATTATCATACGAAAAAAGGTTTTGTACAATATTCGGTGCGTGTATGGTGGGTTGACATGGTGACCGTTATTGGCAAAAGCCTTGGAGTTCAGTCATCTAGTCAATTGGCCAGGGTGGAAAATTTTGATTGGGGGCCTTTGACGATTCCCCACGGATCAAGTTAGTTGCCCGTGACAGATCTCTGCTATCGACAATAAGCTTTTGTAATTCAAAGTCTCACAAAGTGTCCTCCTGCAGGCAACTTCACAAGACTTCAGATTACCGAAGTGATGTGAAAGGCTTTCCACCGTGGACTCCTATTGTTGCCAGTGGAATCCCTTTAACATTAGAGATTCAGCTCTTAAAATGAGTGGAGTGGACCAATGGTCGCAGGAAAGATTGTTATTGTAACGTGTATGGCCACCTTCATTACTAAGCTTGCAAGTATTCAGTTCCCCTGTTTGGCCTGTTTAGCTCATGAAATAACAAAGAAAGATTTTTTGTGATTAAAATATAAAAGCAAATTGTATATTCAGCACAAGCCCTAAACTTAAATTAAACTTTTTTAGCTTATTTCTGGGTACATTTTTGTGATCATTTGCATGGTGAGTACTGCACCTAGCAACTGTAAGTCATATTGTGTGACACAGACTTTTCGTGATTACAACAACAGTCAAAAAAGTATGTTCAGCACAACCAAATAATTGCACTAATCTTAAATAAGGTGGTATACAGTCACTTTAAGTGTGTGCATTATTGTGCATGATTTTGCACTTTAAGCCTGTGCTTGTATTCATTAATGAATATTCTAAATTATATGATCAGGTGTATGAGCCTATTTATCCATTCAGCAGATAATGTCGTACACACAGAAATAACATCCCTTGCAAATTTTGTGCAAAACAGACTCAGAAAAAAAAAAAATTAATCTAGCTACCAGTGCAATCTAGGACTGTAGTAAAGAAATACACATACTGACAAAAGCAGCCATATTGGCATCTCTAAACCAATTCAGCAGCTTATCAGTCCTTGAATGAGGTCCTCAGGAGGCATCATGATGTTGGCCAAATGCTCTCTGAGTGACTTTGTAAAACCACCTAACAATCAGTTCTTACCATGTATGCCACGCTTAAGAAGGATGGAGACAAAGGATTGGGAGTTACCTACACACATTTTATACATACAACTGTAAGCATGACATCAATAATTACCAGATTCTCAACTTCAGCACTCTGTCTCACTCCCCACTGGAAGGACCCCATGATTGTCATGCCATAAGATAATGCTAAACCGACCTGCCCTGCATCAAGATCTGTAAGAATGCAAAACACAAGTACAGTATATCAAACCATTTTCAGTGTGATTATGTTTTTGACTCCCATTGATCAATGGTATTGTTTGCCAACCCATTCTAGTAAATAATCAACTACTTAATTATCTGTAAGGTTCTAGGCCTCGCAAGGCAACTTTGGCAGTTTGCCGAAATCGCCTGCGCAGCGTGTGCCATCCCACCGGCGACTTACATTTTCGCAGGTGGGATGGTAGTTCGGAGATTAGTCGCCCGTGACAAGGGAGATTTGTCGCGGGCGACTAATCTCCCCGTGTGCCAGAGCCCTAAAGTTTTTACTATGAAAAGATATCAGGAATGTTTATGTAGTGACACATCAGAGCCTACATTAGTTTGTTAGCAATGCCAACTTTAAATTTGTACATTTAAAATACATTAGGCATGTATGTATGTACCTACATACATTAGAACTATTTATTTAAGCAGTGTGGTATATTTACCTGCGGTAAATCTGCATTACGACAGGTGACAAGCCTCATAAAAATGGCTTTCCCTGTATTTACATTTGAATCACCTCATGTAAAACACTTTATTTGCAGTGATCTGACATTATTGCTAAACAATGCCACCTTCCGCATTTTTCAGCTATAAAGCTAAATTGTGACCTTACACATTTTTCAGCTATAAAACCTTATTTCCATCTTGCAAGCAAAAAGTTAAAGGTCAATAAGTTTTTTTGTCTCAAAACACATCCATTCTAACAGTTGTAGGTCAACAGTTAATGCCAAAAAAGGAGGAATGGCAGTGCTTTGAGACAGATGTCCTCATAACTTTTTTTTAAAAACAATTTCCCGTTACACATCTCATGGGACATACAACTTTATCTGTTGGACTGCTTTGTATGTGTTGTGAAGAGCCTAATTCAGAAACAGTGTTGAGTTAGCATTTCCGCTGCATGCACTACTGAGAATCCGAGTTTGCGAACAATACATGCAAAGAAGATTACATTTTGTGACTTAGTCCAAAACCCATGTTTTGTTTCAGGAAAAGCCTTCTACATTGTGACTGCAACTGATTTATTTCCAAATGATTTCATTCAAAAGACTTACAAAAAGCCACAAATAATTATCATATGTACTTACTTTCAGCGAGGATTATTGACCCAAAAGCTATGGCTATAACAAACACAGCACAGATGGCGTCAAGACGTACAGCTAACCAACGAGATGTAGTGAGGAACAAAAACCAGGCCTCTAAAGAGAGACAAGAATTTACTGATTAACATGAGCAAGCTGACATGAAATGATAGTTTTTGACTGAGCTGGTGTTGCGCATTTAAAGAAGAAGGAATGGTAAAAACTAAGTAAGCTTTATCAGAAAGGTCTATGTAAATACAACCATAAGCACTCACAGAAATGCTGCACTGAGTTCTCTATCAAAAGAAACAGGATTTCTTGTCTCCTTCCTTGTAATTTCTGTGCCATAGTCTGCACAGCTTTCTCCTCTCTCCCCATTCCTGCTCGCCCCTCCCTCAAGAACGCTAAGAAATTCCTCCCCCCCTAGGCACGTGTGATCTGAGCCATTCACCAGGAAGCCTCATAGTCTTACAAACTGCCCATGTACAGGGGTCTTGGTCTTGGTGCAGGAGCGTGGCATTATTGGAATTTTCTTTACTGATCATCTGAACAAGAGAAATATGGGGAGACTTAAGGGCACTATTGAGAGAACTGAAGGTATGCCTGCAGCTTGAGATTAACACTTTATCAGCCTTTCCTTCTCCTTTAATTGCTGTTGCTATTAGGCTTTGCAGTATGTATTCAATTTAAAAATCTCCTAATGCTCTGGTAGCAGGTATGTTCGATATATGATCACTATGTAGATAAAGATTTACATAGTCAATAAGTATTAAATAATTACACCCAACAGAAAACTCTATCAGCAAAGGGTTCTTCTTGTGCCTTTGTGAGTTTCCCTATATATACCCTGTTTCTACCTACACATCAAAAACAAAAGGGCAAGTTAACTTGCTCTGCTCCTGACATAAGGTACCCTGGTGTATATGTGTAAGCTCCACTAAGAAGACACTGATATGAAGGATGATCACTTTATGCATTATATAATAATAATAATTGAATCTGTTGTTTTAATCTGTTGTTTTTTCCAGAGCAAAAGGGTATGGGAACAGAATACATGTAAAACACCTTTATTAAAAATGAACACAATAAATAGGACTTATGTTGAAATTACATTCTGCCTATTGTTTTAATTTAAAAAATTCATATTTTCCTATATTTTGCTATTATAAATTTTAAAGTTAGGCTATTTTACAGACTATCAACCCCTCTTCCTTTATAAACTGGGCAATTTGTGTAGAGTTCTTTGAACCCCTCCCTTCTCTAAGCAGCCTTTAAGCAGCTCATTGTTGAGGGCTTTTAATGGGACTGGTAATTAGGTTTAAAAGTTCCTTTAGTTATTTGGAACCAGAGGTAACAAAAAGTGCCAGACCTATTCACTGAACTTATGTTGAAAAGGGTGTATACTGTCCCTTTAAGTAGGCTGTGGGTAACTGTGATCTGAAAACCTTCAGTGCATGCTGGTACAATATACAGTGGATATAAAAAGTCTACACACCCCTGGTAAAATGTCAGGTTCCTGTGCTGTACAAAAATAAGACTAAGAACTATAAACTGTACCACTAAAACAAACTGAAATATTTTAGGTGGAGGGAAGAAAACCAAAAAAACTAAAATAATGTGGCTGCATAAGTGTGCACACCCTCTTCTAACTGGGGATGTAGCTGTGTTCAGAATTAAGCAATCACATTCAAAATCATGTTAAATAAGAGTCAGCATACACCTGTCATCATTTAAAGTGCCTCTGATTAACCCCAAATAAAGTTTAGCTGCTCTAGTTGGTCTTTCCTGTTATTTTTTTAGTCGCATCCCACAGCAAAAGCCATGGTCCACAGAGAGCTTCCAAAGCATCAGAGGGATCTCATTGTTAAAAAATATCAGTCAGGAGAAGGGTACAAAAGAATTTCCAAGGCATTAGATATACCATGGAACACAGTGAAGACAGTCATCATCAAGTGGAGAAAATATGGCACAACAGTGACATTACCAAGAACTGGACATCCCTCCAAAATTGATGAAAAGACGAGAAGAAAACTGGTCAGGGAGGCTACCAAGAGGTCGCAGCAACATTAAAGGAGCTGCAGGAATATCTGGCAAGTACTGGCTGTGTGGTACATGTGACAACAATCTCCCGTATTCTTCATATGTCTGGGCTATGGGGTAGAGTGGCAAGACGAAAGCCTTTTCTTAAGAAGAAAAACATCCAAGCCAGGCTACATTTTGCAAAAACACATCTGAAGTCTCCTAAAAGCATGTGGGAAAAGGTGTTCTGGTCTGATGAAACCAAGGTTGAACTTTTTGGCCATAATTCCAAAAAATATGTTTGGCGCAAAAACAATACTGCACACCACCCACAGTGAAGCATGGTGGTGGCAGCATCATGCTTTGGGGCTGTTTTTCCTCAGCTGGAACTGGGGCCTTAGTTAAGATAGAGGGAATTATGAAAATCCGATTGAAAATCTGTGGGGTGATCTGAAGAGGGCTGTGCCCAGGAGATGCCCTCGCAATCTGGCAGATTTGGAGTGTTTCTGCAAAGAGTGGGCAAATCTTGCAAAGTCAAAATGTGCCATGCTGATAGACTGTAATAAAATCAAAAGGAGCTTCATCAAAGTATTTGTTTAAGGGCGTGCACACTTATGCAACCACATAATATCTACAGTTAGTATTAGTGGTTGTATGTATAGTTTATGTATGTGAGTGTATAGATTGGTAGGTGTGGGTTGTGTGTGCTGGGTTTACTTGGATGGGTTGAACTTGATGGACTCTGGTCTTTTTTTAACCCTATGTAACTATGTAACATTATTTTAGTTTTTTTGGTTTTCTTCCCTTCACCTAAAAGATTTCAGTTTGTTTTTCAACTGAGTGGTACAGTTTATAGGTCACATTAAAGGTGGAAAAAGTTCTGAAATGATTTATCTTTGTCTCATTTTTGTACAGCACAGGAAGCTGACATTTTACCAGGGGTGTGTAGACTTTTTATATCCATTGTATATTTGTATATTAGTAGCAGAATAAAAAACTCTAAATTGTAATCATTCTTGATCACTATAAAAAGCCAGTTGTGTTTTCTAGGTACCCAATTAAATATCCTTTGGACACCAAATATGCTCTACAGCAGGGGTGGGCAAACTATGGCCCGCGGGCCACATCCAGCCTTTTTAATCCGGCCCGCCGACGACGCCAAGTCTCATCACGCGAGACTTGGGGGCTGATTTACTAACCCACGAATCCGACCCGAATTGGAAAAGTTCCGACTTGAAAACGAACATTTTGCGACTTTTTCGTATGTTTTGCGATTTTTTCGGATTCTTTACGAATTTTTCGTTACCAATACGATTTTTGCGTAAAAACGCGAGTTTTTCGTATCCATTACGAAAGTTGCGTAAAAAGTTGCGCATTTTTCGTAGCGTTAAAACTTACGCGAAAAGTTGCGCATTTTTCGTAGCGTTAAAACTTAAAAGGTGCAAAGTTTCGCGTAAGTTTTAACGCTACGAAAAAAGCGCAACTTTTTGCGCAAGTTTTAACGCTACGAAAAATCGCCAGATTTTACGCAACTTTCGTAATGGCTACGAAAAACTCGCGTTTTTACGCAAAAATCGTATTGGTAACGAAAAATTCGTAAAGAATCCGAAAAAATCGCAAAATACCGATCATTACAAAAAAACGCAATCGGACTCATTTCGACCCGTTCGTGGGTAAGTAAATCAGCCCCTTGGTGTCATTGGCGGGCCGGAATTAAAGAGACGAAGGGGGCGTAACGCTGGCCTGGCCCTGCCCACCCTGGCCCGGCCCAGGGGTGAGTAAATGTGGCCCGTGAGCCAAAATTTTGCCCACCCCTGCTCTACAGTCACACTGGAACAATATCTACTACTCCAAAAAGGAGCAACACTTTTAAGCATTTATTCTTTCCAATATTAGGGAAGTAACATACCCACATATGATACTGCTGATGCCTACAGCAGGCAAAATGAGAATGGCTATTGCAAATGCAAACAGCAAAAAGCTCACTTGTTATTTGCGCCTTTCAGCAAAAAGGTATCACTTAGGTACTTCCCTTATAAATCAATGAATCTGAATACTAAATAAATGTATGATGCAATATATTACAGCATGTAAAGGTATTTTCTCTGTACTCCAGGATTAGTGTTCTTTTATTTTGCATACTAAAGAAAAAAAAAGTGCAAGGTAGTTTAATATTCCATCGGCTCCAGAAGCCTTCTTAAGGCATAAGTTATAGATATGTATGTACATGCTCAAGGTAAAAGATAGTGTTTTTATATAAATAACAAAATGAACACATGTTGATACATGGAATTTCTGCAGAGAAAGACAGTACTGTGAATTTACAGAAAATGATCTGCTAGTACAGACTGGACCCACACTACTAGGCTGAAATTTAAACACAATCACTTTTTACAGTGTGGAGAGTTGTACACCAACAGATTGATCTACAGATATTATTCTACAAGAAAGAAATAGTAATATTCTATATAACACTGTGGTAGGGCTGACTGAGGTTTAAAAAAACATTAAGATTTATGTATGTTACATAAACGCAATACTCTCACAATTATATAGCAAAGCACTTCCTTCAAATCTATCTCAGTAGGAAGCAATGTGGTGTATAGTTATACAAACCAGAATGAAGATCTTGCTGGGCATCAAATAAATCTTGAAAGCGTTTCTCAGCTTTGAAAGCACGAATTGTCCAAAGCCCCTGGAGGGAGGATGATAAGTGGGAAAAGACTGGACTCCGAGCTGTAAGAGAAAAATCACTAAACTTTGCTGACCACTATCCTCTCATACAAATTTCAAAACAATTACAGCATTAAAAACACTCACATTAACTTCTTGTCATATTTTCCTTTGTTAAATGCTGCCATCTTATACTAGTATTCCTACATGAATTCTAAACTTTTCAATCTGTTGCTTTTTAGAATCCAAGACCAGAAAACCATCAAGAATGGCAAGCTATAAAATATATACTCTGAGCTTCTGTAATGCTACAAATCAATCCAATTTAAATAAACCCTGAATACCAATATATATCTCAGATTGCACCTGTTATGTACCTTGATTTACGATACTGGTCAACAACTGTTCATTGGAACGCATAAAAAATTGTACCAGAAATATGACAGCAGATAATCTCTTAGCATTATGCATACATAACTTGACTAGAAACAATATAACTGAGGCCTGGTCCTTGACTAGCAAGCCTCTTAAATGAAACTACTAGCAGTTCTGAATATTCCAGCTCAGTCAGAATAACACGAATTCCTAACATGGCTATGCGTAGGCTCTTCTATTTCTATTCAGAGTTAACTCTTATACAATAAAGGGGCACAAAGGCAGAGCAGTTGGTTGTGTCTATCAGCAGGTATGACAGTTTTACAAAGGAAGCATTATAAAGCTTTCAAACTACAGTAACTCCCTATTCCCTATATTTTCTGTCTATTGAACTGATACTTTCTTATAGAAAATAAATGTCACCTAACATGATCTAAGCATTATAAGATATGTCAATCATCTCTCTTTAAAGGAGACCCAACATGACCTGTTGTTTAAAAATATAAGAAAAGGAAATGGGTCTATTCATACTAAATAAGGTGCCAGCTGGGATTTTTATACTGAATCATTTTAAAAAGAACATTAACAAACTAGCCATGATTGTGATTTAGAAAAATACACCCAACATAAAACAAAGCACTAGTAAAAAATTTAATCTTAGTCATTTATAAAAATAAAAATGATAAAAAGTCTGTCCCCAGAAGCAGTTCATCTTTTCTGATGTTCACTCTGCAGTTCATGCTAATCCAACCTGATAACGGTGGCATTTTCTAATGGCCAGTCCTGATTTCTGTGACAAAAAGACTAAAAGACGTTTATTGGATATAGCAGAAGTACATGTGCATCCGTCCAATGTACATGTGCTAAAATGTCTATCAAGGAAGCATTCACTATTGGAAAGGGCCTGCAGACAGATCTGAGAACTTATAAACTACATTCTATTCCATTCTGCATCAAACAGCCTTTACAAACCCACATTTACCTCTCTCCTCTGCCATAAAACCTACAGAAGAAAAAATTAACAAGCAAAAAATAAATAAAATAATAGCAACTAATGTAGATCTACTCGCCAAGCAGGATTTTATATATAATAATTGTCCAAATTATAGTCCAAATTATACAATTTTATTAGTGCTTTGGCAGGGGAGGAGTTCCATTTAGCAATGATTGCAGATGACTAAGGAAGAATTATTCTGTAATGGTAAACCTGGTTTACTCATGGTAATATTACATTTCTATTGTAGCTTTATAGAGGTAGGGAAGGCAACACCATGGTAATGGTCCGCTTCAGTTTGATATAGAGTAGAAGAATGGTTTTACTTAGTTTAGTCATGCTTATAGTAGCACTTTTTTTGTTATTTTTTCATAGCTCTATTTGGCTAGCAGGATTTCCAGTGGTGTATAATAGAGTATTCACAAAGTAGTACAGAAAAAAAGAAAGTCTGGAGGTCCAACATCATGATAGCAGGACACTGATCTATAAACATGGATTTTGGGGCTGACTTATGTGCAATGGACAAATTAGCAACCAGTGAATTATCTGTAGCAACCAAAAAGATATCTGCTTTCATTATTTCCACATGCAGAAGGTCAAATAAAGAGAAACTATACCTATGAACTGTGCAGGTCTCTATAAATATATTTTACATACATAGTCAATATAAAACACATTTAACTTGAATAAAGCCTTTTTAAGGAAAGAAAAAAAAAAAATATTTACTTATATATATACTATATATAATATATATATAATATATACTTCATACATGTTAGCTTACATCAGCAATTGAGTGGCCAAAGCAGTGTCTTTTACTACCACAGTTCATGTTACAGTTTGAACCGCTCAGGTGATCACGTCTCAAGGTAAAATATGGAAAAAGGCAATATGTACTGATATGTTTAAGGCAACTGTTATGATACTTTAATGGGACACTAGGATATAAATTATTTAATGGTGTATAGGTTTTATGCAGAACATATAGTTCTCCTTTACAGCTATTTTTGATTTATAAGAGTTTGTGCACAAACGCAAATTTTTACTCTGTAAATAAGCCCATGTGACCTTACAGTTCATCTAATATTTGTAATTGTTTACATGAAGCCCAATGCCAAAGCAAATTTGCAGTTTGTAAAGTACCACCATGACGAATACATCTGCAAGTGTTTGCTTCATAAGTAGAAAAAGTAATCTGGAGTGGCACAAAAGACATGGGTTTTATCACTGTAATATAATTGAGTTCAATAGCACGAGCGAAATACAGATGTTTCAATCAAATCAAATTATTTTATGGTTTATGACAGACAGGAGCATTTCCCTCTTTTGAGAGAACAGTACAGCCATCATTAGTGAAGGCACAGAAAACCCACTGCTTTTAGTAATGGCATTTCTGTTTAGAACTGCGTTATACTTAGATCACTCGAAAATACTTACTAGTTGATTCAAGTCGTTTAATATCTCTTGACGTGTCTAAGAAGTATCTCCGCAAAAAGTAAAAGACAATTACTAGAGGAAGCAAGGGTATCAGAATCCATGGAATCACAGCAACTGCAACAGCAATTACGCCTAGAATTTGGAGTAACACCTGGAAACAAAGTAAACAAAACACAGATTACTGGCAACATCTAACAGAGCACAGCAGCAACATCTGCCTTGTCAGTGATCTACTTTAATAGACTTCCTCAGATCTGATTCAGACCAAAAGAAGTCTATGGGTGAGATCTAGTCCAAGTAAAATTTGTTGGCCTTTGGCGTTAACTGGTAAGGCGGAAAAAGTGCTACTTTTGTCAGTGTCACTGGGAAAACAAGCTGTTTTGCTTAAATGGAAAATATCCAGTGAGGCTTTATCAGGTAAAACACCGTCCTAGAGAGGCAGTGCTTGGGAATTCAGAAACTGTTATTATGGACCCTGCACTGTTTTATAAGGTCATGTCTGTAATTCTCTTATGTTCTCTTATTTCATTACCTAGCCCTTGTTAAGGGCCAATAAATATTGCCACATACAGTCTCACAGTGGATAGTGATGGAATGGTCTATACCAGGGACCCCAACCTTTTTAACCCATGGGCCACTTTCAAATTTAAAAAGAGTTGGGGAGAAACACAAGCATGAAAAAGGTACCTGGGGTTGTCAAATATGGGAGGTAATTGGCCTACAGGAGGCTCTGTTTAGCAGTACAGCTTGTTTAGCAGTACAGCTTGTTTTCCCAGTGTTTATTGAGAAGACTAACGTTTCGGCTACCTCAGTAGTGAGGTAGCCGAAACGTTAGTCTTCGCAATAAACACCAGATTAATTCTATAAGTCCTGTGAGTGCGGATCTCTTCGCTGCTGTATATATATATATATATATATATATATATATTGCACAAGGGAAAGTAATCTGGTTGTCTACACTGTATAGTATACGTCATGTTTACACGTCACTATGTAGTTTCCCGCCACACTGTGTATTTAAGTTTTGTTTGGTTTGCTTACGTGTAACTTTGAGAAAGGCTACTGTTGTAGCCGAAACGTCAGTTTTGTGTTTTACACCCAATTAAATTCTAAATATTTTTGTTATAAGTCCTGTGTGATGCGATCTATTTTTACCTACTATCTACGCTGAGGACTGCACCCAGGCAACCGGTAACCATTTATTTTGTGAGTTAAAAGTCCCCAGGAATGGAATAATAGGCACAGCATTAAATTAGGCACAGCATTAGAAGCAACAGCAATCTACACTATGTTCATAGTGTTCTAGGTTCATAAAAGAACTATGAAAGCACACATCTTGCTAAGCACTAAGTAGGGTATGATGGCTTTAGGTACATTGTGCAAATTTCTTCTGTCTAGATATACCCTGTAATCTACTGCCAGTGTGCCCTTATTTTAGAAAAATGTAGTCTTACAGCAAAACCCACACTCCACTGATATATTGAAAATGTTTTCCTTTGCTTCATAAAATATTATGGCAATCATTCTGTATCTAATAAGTCTGCTTATCCCTTTCCTCACATAAGTGATATTCCCAGGCGCTCACGTACTGTAACTAGAGCAACTAGTAAAGCAATGATGAGGTCACAAAGTTCTTCTCTCAAAAGTCTTTCATAATGTATTCACACGTTTCCTCTTTATATGCACCTTTTGCATATATTTTGCATCTACAATTACATTTGCATCCATAAATTCACATATGAGTGCATAATATGGCAGAAGACATGGTAAAATTCACAAGCAGTGCATGCTGTAAAGTTAGAAGGGGCCAAAAATCTCTTCGCTAAAGAAAGTAGTTAAAATCTTAGCATATTAAATACATAAAACAGTGTGCCTCGATTTATTAAAGCAAAAAAGACCTTTTAAGTAATACAGCATCACAAGTCAGAAACCACATAAGATGCACAATGTCACTTAAAATGATAGCATTTCTTATCCCAGTGTGCCCTGATTAGCCTCTTGTTAACTTTTAATGGTACTACAGTTGCTCACATGCTGAGAATGACAAATTAGGATAGCGACTACAAACAGAGAAAGGACTAAAGATTTCTGACTGATTAACTGCCATAGTGCTACTGTTGTTAGATCCTTTGGGCAAGATTTCAAGCAAAAGAGAGAGAGACATCAGAGACTGACGTTGGAGAAACTGATTTTTTTGGAGAATACAAATAAATAAATAATTCTAAATAGTCTTAATTTATAACCCAATTTTAAACAATTTCGAACATGAAAAGCACGATTATTTTACCACTGACATCAAATTGGTATGAAATCTTTTATCTGGAATTCTTGGGAACTGGGGTTTTCCAGATAATGGGTCTAATTAAAACATTTAAACATTAAATAAACCCAATAGGTAAGAGATCCTATACCTGTACAAGGTATTATTACAAAGAATAAAAAAAGAAATTGATTAGTAATAATTTATTTTTTACGTTTGACCAAACCCTTGGAGAAATGGCACTGCTAGATTTCTGAGCTTTCAGAATAAGAATGTTTTTTTCATAGAATAGATCACATAACTTTAGAACAATTTACGCAACAAAAGCATTGCACATATTGAAACACAGTTACCTAGGCTGCATTTAAGCCATTCAAAGCAACATGATCATTATCAGCGAGTTTAAAGGAATGACCATGCTACACATAAAAGAAAATTTTATTTCACTTCACGTCACAGATCACAGGAAAAAAATGTATTGTTAAGACAAAATTCTTTTAAAACACTTTCCCCTGACATTTCAACAAAACAAAATGCAGGGGTTAGTGGTACTGAAGCAAACAAGACAGCTCAGATCTTTTGCTTCTATGCAAGTGAATGACCTCAACTATTATTTCAATGTGAGGCCCTTTTTATTCTCAGTGCCCAGATGTGAGGACTATTCTTTTAAAGAAGTGACTGTGGACAAGTCCTTTGCCTTGCTGCTTCCACTTCATAAAGCTGCAGTCAATGCATTTTGTGTCTGGTGAAAGTTGGTTGGGTGGGATAATGACACATTCAGTGGTGGTCTGTGCCAGAGCCTTCATTGGTGGCTCAAGTGGTTTCAGGATTAGGCTATTGTTTGTGATGAGAGAATCTGAAAAGTCAGTTGTTTAAAGTTAGTCAAGCTTTTGATTTTGGAATAAAGGTTTTTTTGTTTAGATCTACTTTTCTTTCTAATAAATCAAATGTGTTTTCTGAGGACAGCTGCAGGAAGAGGCAAACATTCTATTTTGCATGGATAATAGTTTTCCAGTGTCTTATTTTTAGATAATCTGAACAATTTAATACAGCTTTTTATGTGCAAAACGTAACACTGGGGAAGGATGAAAGAATTATACACAGCTATTTACAGTATAGGTATAGGACTTGTTAACCAGAATGTTCGGGACCTAAGGTTTTTGCGGATAAGGGAACTTTCTGTAATTTGGATCTCCATACTTAAATATCAATGTACGAATTTCTATTGTGTTAAAGTAGAATTCTTCTACTTAACAATAATTCCTGATGTGTGTAAATGTTACGAATGTTACAATATGAAAATATTGTGGTACAAGTCAAAGGTTACGAAAAACTTTCTGACATTGACTCTGAACGTTCAGTGCATGATTTTGGAAGCCTCCCATAGGTCTCAATGGCACCCTGCACCTCCAACTTTTGGAAGGGGTTATAAGGGATAGGGTACTTGAATACATTGCAGTTCACAATACTATAGGTTTGTGCCAGCATGGTTTTATGCGTAACAGATCTTGCCAGACTAATTTAGTCGCCTTTTATGAGGAGGTGAGCAGGAACCTCAATGCTGGAATGGCAGTTGATGTCATCTACTTGGACTTTGCTAAAGCGTTTGATACAGTACCTCATAGAAGGTTAATGATCAAATTGAGGAATATTGGCCTAGAACATAATATCTTTAATTGTATAGAGAACTGGCTGAAGGATAGATTACAAAGAGTGGTGGTAAATGGAACATTTTCTAATTGGACCACTGTGGTTAGTGGAGTACCGCAGGGGTCAGTCCTTACCTTGTTTATTAATGACCTGGAGGTGGGCATAGAGAGTACTGTTTCTATTTTTGCTGATGACACTAAATTGTGCAAAACTATAAGTTCCATGCAGGATGCTGCCGCTTTCCAGAGCGATTTGACAAAATTGGAAAACTGGGCAGCAAACTGGAAAATGAGGTTCAATGTTGATAAGTGCAAAGTTATGCATTTTGGTAGAAATAATATAAACGCAAACTATCTACTGAATGGTAGTGTGTTGGGGGATCCTTAAGAGAATGAATGGATGTAACTATGTAACTATGTAACCTGGCCAAAGGAAAGTCACGATACCGAAGCTTGAATGAATTACAAAACTTTCGTACTCGTTGCGACACATACGATTTTGTCGTACAAATTGTCACAATGTACGAAATTAATGAAAATATCGCAGGAAATATGCAAAAGTTCTAAACTTTCGAAAAAATACAAATTTTTAGTAATCGGCCCTGTTGTACATTAATCAATGTGCCCCAAAGTCTACTAAAAAATAATTTATCGGGTTTAAATAAACCCAATAGGATTGTTTTGTCACCAATAAGGATTAAGAATAACTTAGTTGGTTACAAGTTAATTGTTTAGTATTACAGAGAAAAAAAACATTTTTGAATTATTTGATTAGAAAGGAATCTATGGGAGATGGCCTTCCCATAATTCATAGCTTTCTGGATATTCAGATATTTACACTAATTATAAACGTGTTGACAGTTAACAATATCTTATGCACAAAAGAAAAATATTACCTTATTGTAATATTGAATATTAACTTCCCATTATATATATATATATAATGTGTTAAAAGGAAAGTAAACTTTAAATCAGCAGATCAGCAGCTTGTTCTTTTGCTATAACAAAGAAACACATGTTAAATCTGTGTCCCCACTTTCTCTGTGAACACTGAACAAGCAACCACATTGGCTGTATGATGGCAAAATGTCCACTCACCTCCCTGTATCAGCTTAATATGAATGGGCACTAAAAGGAAAGGTGATGGCGTACATTACATGCCATTATTCTACAGTTACATATATGATGAAAATAAGATGGGATATTTGGACAGAGGCTGGTTTACATTATATTATACCCATTCAAATGATTTGCAAAAATTACATTACATTATATCCATTCAAATTACTTCAGTATATCCATTCAAATTATTATTTCTGGGTGCCTGTTTAAGCAACAAATCAGATAACTTCTATGATAAATAGATAATTTAAAAGTACACAGAATTGTAAAATAAATACTAAGAATAAGGACAAATGGAGCTGAGTAATAAATAGTAATATGGAAAAAGCTTTGATAAATAGGGAAAACATCAAATTACTGAGAATCCTTCAGGACCCCACCAGTTTGATATTTGATAAACCAGCCCCTATGAGTACTGTACCAGACTGGAGCAATAACACTACGCACAATAAGGGTTCAGCGGGCTGTAAGTGACCCTAAAGTGTACCTCGCCAAAAAAACACTTTTTAAATGCAAATCCTCTCAAGAAAAGCTTCAATACAAAGAATGAGATGAACCAGTTACTGCATTGTTTATCAAGTTTCACTTGATTCCTCCTGACAACCATTAAACAATGAATGTTGGGAAATATCCCTGAAAGAATCAGCAACAATGGTGGAGATCAGAGCCTTTATATTTACTTAATACTCTTTAAAAGGGAGAAACTATTTCTTCCTGAAAGGATTAGAGGTTGTCTTATAAAAGACACCTGCAAACAAAACAAGTGTCAAAAGATCTCTATCATAATTGATACTGGTATTGTTGTAACACAATTCTGAAGTGATGTAGGCATAAATCATGTAACAGAAGACTATTAAAGGAAAATTGGTGCATGGAGTAATGTTTAGTACTGTTGCTATTTGGTTAAGAGAGTAGATTGATATACTGATAAATGAAGACTGTCACAATACAACTTCTAACAAAATTTGATGCCAGACAAGCAAAGACGTTGATGTGGATATGCAATACGCTCCTTGCATAATCACAAGTAAATTTTGAGTTCTGTCAGAATAACATATACTTATATTAACATGTCAAATGCATGAACATTTTTGCAAACAGAGGCACAATTATACAGTACACTGTTGTTCCCGTCAGAAAAGGCACAGGCTCTCATTTACATTGTAAGAGAGTGCTCTCGCTGGCTGTCTGTTTACTAAGAACATCCTAATGACTGGTTACACATTTAATCTATCCAACCTACTTGACTTAATCAGGGGTGATTCTGTGACCCTACCCGTCCCGAGGTGGGCCTTCCGATGCTGCCCCTCTTCACTACCCACGCCTGCCAATAGGAGCTTTGTCATGGGTTGAGGGGGGACACATCACTAGTGCAACTGCACTCTCTGCACTACAAGGACAAGTTGCAGGGTGCTGCTGCCAGAGGTAAGTTTATCAACTTGCTTCATGGCAGCAGCGCCCCTGCACTTGATACATGCCCATAGCATGTTTGTTTGCTTTAGTAAAGTACATTGGACAAGCAAATGGTAACTGCTCATTGGTTGCTCTGAGTGAATGCACCTAATGCGTAAGTATCCAGTTTACACTGCTTACTCCATAGCTCCAAACAGTGTACCATATCCTTGAAAGATTAAGGCTTAGACTGGGAGCTTTTAACTGTTAAGGGGGAGATTTACCATGTATTAATCAGAATTATTGCAGGTCTCGATAAACATATTGCATAAAACAGCCTATTTGTAAAACTCTTTTCATAAAAATATATTTTTATAGTAGTATGTGCCATTGGGTAATCCTAAATAGTCATTTTAAGTACTACAGGTCACCCCCTGAGATCATAGGATTCACAGTGCACACACACAAACAAACCAAGGCACACAAACATGTTAGGTCACATCAGCCAATTCATGGACAAAGTTCTATTTTTTACTCCCACACTTCTCCCTGTTCCTGTTACAGCCGAAGTATTTCCTGTCAGGTGATCTTTGAGGGAGCACACAGACCATCACAAAATGGTGGCTCAATGTAAAATATATAAAAGGGCACTATTTATGTGTACATATATATGGCAATATAGTAAGATTCTTCAATAGATCACTTATTATGATATAAATTTTATGCTGGTTAGGTTATTCTGAAGATATAAATGCCCTTTAAAGCAATAGTGAAGTGTATTGTGTCCACAGAACACATATTTATTCCCATTTTTACTTACACACAGACATGAGAACTATTATACTGCATTCTCCAATACAGTTGTTCTTTTAATGTATACATTTTTACAAACTTGAAACCACTAAAACCGCTCTTATATACTGTAGCATTCCAGGCAGAATGCCTAAACTAAACTAAATAAATGTGCAAAATAGTACTTCGTATGAATACAAAGCTAAAAGCTGACCAGCTTTTTAGTGTCACTATTTTCACAGCCAAGAAAAAAAGTAATCAACAAAACTTGATTTTTTTGTTATCTATATTTGTCTAAAACCACAAAATTTCCATGAATGTCATTTATCAAAAGATCCAAACTGAAAAAGCATGATCCAAAAATAAGTTGCAGAAAAGTCTTTTTCGCCTTGTTGCATGACTTTTTCATACTGTTGCACAAAAGCCAGCCTCAAAAAAGAAACGAAAACCTCAAAGCAAAGAAAGATTTCCAATTGTAAGGGCCGTGACACACGGGGAGATTAGTCGCGCCGCAACTAATCTCCCCGCAATGCCATCCCACTGGCTAGAATGTAAATCGCCAGTGGGATGGCTTACGCGGCACCGCGATTTGCCAAAGTCGTGCGATTAATCTCCCCCGTGTTTCACAGCCCTAAAAGGGAGATCTGCTATTAAATTCTATATGATCTTGACAGGTTTTAGCTGGCGTATTTTAGCATTTCGAATTATGGCAGTTTTGTTGGGGGGTTTTCTGTGACAAATTCTGGTTTTCAGTGACAAAAAGCCTGACCCAAAAACCTGTGCCTTTGTAAATGCCCAGTAAAATGGATTTATTAATGTTCCACCATCCATATTCCTGAAATCAACTGCTATAGCTTGCTGTCAAATGACATTTAAAGAAATAAAAGTTTTTTTCCATTATCAGGTTTTTGACAAAAATTAAAGGCTTGTATGGTTTAAGATGGTAAGTCCCATTCATCAAAAACCTAATTGTGACAAAAAAAAAAAAGTAGAAACTTTGTTTTTTTCACAATCTATTACCCAGACACATATGGGCAAACATTAAGAAATCTGCCCCTTAGAGTACTTTCAATTCAAAATATATTATACTATACAATGTATAATCTATTACTTAAAAATCTATATAGCTTAATCCTATGTAGAGAATTTAGCTTGCAACACTGCTCAGAGGTATTTACATAATTATTTTAAAATAATTGTTACTATACAGGGAGGTGTCATTAAGCGGCTCAGATAAAACCACAATGCATAATATCAAGGTAAACAAAATTTAAACTGATTTCACTAAATGGCATTATGTGACATAATAATACGTTTCAGGGCACACTGATCTGAATAAAGCAGGATGAAATCCAGTGCTTTCTTCATAAGTGGTTATGAAACCTGCTCTAGGACACACAAAACTGTAAACCACATATAACTGTGTATAACTGTGTCTCCCATAAAAACAGGCATTGTTTGAAAAGCATTCCATATAATGGAAGGAACTAAATATTTCTACTATAAAAAACGGAAACTCGTTAAAAGTTTGCTGTCTAAATTTGTCCCATTGACTTCAATGGACCAAAGCAAGGTGTAAATCAATTGCATAATTTTTTGAGTTATTCTGTTATAACACACCTTCATAAATATGCCAATTGTTACTTTGTAATGGAATCTCTAAAGATTTCTGTGACCCCAAAGCAACACCATTAAATCACATGTAAGGACTACAATGAAATTCCATAAATATGCTGTATACTCTACACCAAATTGTATTTTTAACTTATATGAATTTTAAATGTTCTCAAATATCTCTATTCTTCTTGTGTTATTTTAGTATAGCCCTAGGCACTGGCCCTCTGCTTAGGACTAGGGTTGCCACCTGTCTGGTTTTAAACCAGACAGGCCAGTTTTTAGAGGACTGTCTACTGATTGCTAGAAAATGTGGCCAATCACAGGGCACCACATTATGGCCCGTCCCTAAATGTCACAGTCTCTCCCCCAAAACATTGATGGCACACCCGCTGACATCATCATCTCACCCCCTGATGTCACCACCCAGTCCCCGTCTGGATCGATCTAAAGAGAAAAGTGGCAACCCTAGTCAGTAGTGATGTGCAGGTTGACCCGCAACCCCTGGTCAGGCTGGTTAAGGTTAAAATTTAGGCAAACATTGCGTGTTCAGGTTGGGTGTGGGTCAGACTGGGGAAATACACTTTTTTTCTGCCCTTGAAGTTTCTTGAAATACCATACAGAGTAGAAATATTTGGGTACGGGATAGAGACGGGTCCTAGAGTGGCAACATTTTGGGAGTTATGGTCAGGTTCGGGTTAGTGTCAGGTGCAGGTTGAGTTTTCTCGACCTGCTCATCGCTATTACTCGTTTTTGCAAATGCTGCCCCATTCCCCTTCAGCTCCACCCTAGAATTTTTCACAAGTAATGTCAGGTCCCAGATGGGCACTTTAAATTAAAATGGCAGAAAACAACTAATTACACACTGCTCGACCTAAAAGAACCTGTAGCCAATGATGCAATAGTAAGACAGATAATTATGTTAGGTGCATAGTCTATCCATTCTTAAATAGTAGTACTAGCAAAGCTGCAAGAGTTCCAACTCTCAAATAAAATATTTTACTTATACAGTAAAAATAATTAGCTATAGGTACACAATAGTTTAATACAGTAAATGCCTTCTTACAACAGAACTCTCTAAGCAAAAACCATGTACTACAAAGGCCACTGAACATGAAGAAAATTTCAGGTTGACAAAGAATGTCCTCACATAATCTTAGTACAGGTATGGGACCTGCTATTCAGAATGCTCGGGACCTGAGGTTTTCCGGATAAGGGGTCTTTCTGTAATTCTGATCTCCTACCTTAAGTCTACTGAAAACATATTTAAACAGTTATTAAACCCAATAGGATTGTACAAAGTACTGTTTTATTATTACAGAGGAAAAAAAATCATTTTTAAAAATGTGAATTATTTGATTAAAATGGAGTCTATGGGAGATGACCTTTCCGTAATTCAGAACCTTCTGGATAATGGATTTCCAGATAAGCGGTCCTATACCTGTATCTGATTTAGTCTGCTATACAAACCAAGATGCAGAAGGCTTTACTGCCTGTCCTTGTGTTCCCTGGAAGTTTGCTTGTCAATTCACTAACTGGTATAAAGCAGTCCAGTACTACACAGCTGTTATAACTATGTTTCACTACTTAACTAACATTAATGAAACAAGGAATGCAAACATCCAAGCAGAAAATGTGTAAAAAGCAGCAGGAATTTAAGTCCTTCACAAGCAGCAATGTTTCCCTTATGCCACTTATGTAATGGTGGCATCAGTGCCACTTAAGTAAATTATCTGGCTTGTTGCATACATTAAGTATAGCTTGAATTTTAAATCGACTGCTAATTATATGCTTCTTTTAAGGAGCAAGCCAAGCAAATTTAATCATATGTGAAACGGGCAACATGCCACATCCCCAGTCAAAAACAACTATATGTAAATAGGTATGTAATTGGCCAAGAATAAAAGCTTAGTCATTTTCTAATTTTGTAAAAATAATTACAAGGTGGATTTGATAGCACAGCTTTCATCAACACAGTTTCTCATTAAAATCTTAAAGCAGAATAAAAAAGATACTGATACATTTAGCTGTGTTCGAGGTCTTATTAAACAGAAAAAAAAGGTATCTGCCACTACTTATCGGTATGTCTCTAAAGAAATTTCATGTCTGAAAGATGCTACTGATTTTTCCATGCAAACTCACTACTAAAGGTCAAACTTTCTTAAGTCACTATATGAGAATTCCTCATAAGATATTATACACAAATATAAATTAGACTACTTTTGGACAATAAAATATGATAACACGTCTTACTAAACACATGAATAAATAAGGTGAACCCTAGTTGATATAAAGGGTATATTTTCCCTTATGATTTCATCTACTGTGTTCTGCAATCATCATCATTTATTTATTTTGAAGGGATGTGGTCATGATTTTTATGGTGTGGTTTTTAATACTATATTACACTGGGTGCCTTGCATATAATTCATAGTTTTATGAATTATATGCAAAACTAATTCATAGTTTTAATAATGGTGCATAGGCAGCCATCTCAGTTCATTATGCACAATCCTGTGCACAGCATCATACAAGTACAACCCAATTTCCAAAAAGGTTGGGGAAACCATGTAAAATGTAAATAATAAGATAATGGGATGATTTGCAAATCACAGCATTCTGTTTTTATTTATATTTGGAAGTGTCCCAAACTTTTTGGAAACGGGCTTGTGCTTTCAGTCAGCTATGGTCTCATCTATTCAGTTCTTATTTTCCTCATCTATTCACTTATTTACAGTCCTGTGTAACTTATCCTTTACTCCTACCTCTGCTTGGGTACTATGCTCATATCTACCACTAGGAGTATGGGAACATTTTTATCAATGCAGATGATTTTTAAAGGAAAACTATACCCCCAGAACTACCAACAGATAGTTTATATTATGCTAAGTGACCTATTGAAGAATCTTGCCAAACTGGAATATCTATATCAGTAAAAAATTCCCTTTAACATCCTTTCTCCTGAGCCACCATTTACATGCGTCCCAATTGTCCAGATTTTCGCGGGACAGTCCCTCTTTTGACAGCTCTACCAGCAGTCCTGGATTCTCACTGAAAAGTCCCTCATTACCCTTTGCTCTCCTCATTGAAGCTAAAAAAGATACAAATTTAATTAAAAGTAGCTTTTGGCAGAGAGCCCAGAAATCAGAGCGTCACCTGCAACTTAGAAACATTGTTTCTCACATTTAATTAAATAAGTGGGCTTTTGGCAATTTTACCTTTTTCAGAAAAACTGTAATAACACATAAAACAGGACCCCAAAACCCCCAGAAATGTGTTCAAACTTTAAATAACCTGTCAAATTTAGTCAAATGGGAGTGGCATTTAGGGGGTGTGGTTGCAAAAATGGGTGTGGTCAAACATTTCAATGCACTGCGTGTGCTTTTTATTTTTGTCCCTCTTTCCATTTTCAAAATGTTGGAAGGTATGCATTTAGTTATGGGTTGTGTGCTCACATGACCAGAAATAATGCAGCTCTAACTGTAACAGGAAGAAGTGTGGAAGCAAAAGACAGAACTCTGTCCATTAATTGGCTGATGGGGCCTAGCATGTATGTGTGCCTTGGCTTGTTTGTGTGCACTGTGAATCCTGTGATCCCAGGAGGTAGTCCTTCATTCCTAAAATGGCAGTATTTTTATGAAAATGGTATATTTAGATGAAGCATCGTTTTACATATGAGTTTGTTTATACAATGTATTTTTATAGAGACCTATATTGTTTGGGGGTAAAGTTTTTCTTTAAGTAAATTTTGGTCTATACAATGCTGAAACACTACCATAACTTACAACTGTACACTGCACATATATATATATGGCGGAAAGGAGGAAAGTCAATTTGGCATTTTAGTGCTAATAGATTTGCCACATTAGTGCCACCTAGAACAATATAATTATTCTGCAGAAATCATTACCATACCTGAGTATACAGTCCTAGAAGATTTCTCCATTTGCTTAATAGCAGCTGCCATTTTAATTAGCTTCCTGCTTGCAGCTAGTGGTTGGTAGCTCAGATCTCACATTCCTAAGGGTGGGGGGAGGGAGTTCTTAGCATTCTTATGGGAGGGGGGGCAGGAGCTAGGAAGACTCTGGCCCAGGGAATTAAGGATCTTTCTGAGAGAGGAAGTCAGATACCCAAAGAACATCTTTACAAGAAGGAAACAAGAAATCCTGTGTTTCTTTTGATAGAGGACTCAAGTGCAGCTTTTCTGTGAATGCTTATGGCTGTATTTACATAGACCTTTTTGATAAAGCTTACTTAGTTTTTACCTTTCCTTCTCCTTTAACAGTTTTTTTTTCTTCTGTGCCAGTGTATTCATGATGTAATTGGGGGAAGGGCAAAGTAATGATGTAAATAATGTCCCTTACTTCACTGTGAATGTAAGTTTAAGTTCAATTCCTATTTAATGTGTTAGTCCATATCAAATGTTAACCCCTTCCTGCGTTCAAAAATAATGAATATAAAGAAAGTTACAGGAACTAAAACCGTGACTCCTGGACTTAAATCCTTGCCTTAGTTCTTGCAACTTCCTTTAATTTTGCTGCAATAGCAGTCATGAGGTGTGGGGATGTGTCAGTATCATGCAGCTTTAACTCCACATTCAGGGACATTTACAGCATGAAATAATTTCCTCATTGTCTTAAAGACATCTGTGAAAGCAAAATTTGATGAAAGAAGTTTCTGTCATCAGTACCCATACATGTAATTCCCAAGGGTGGCAATGTTAGCATAAATGAAAATGCCATATAATTATATATATCGTATATACTCGAGTATAAGCCGATCCGAATATAAGCCGAGGTACCTAATTTTACCTAAGAAAACTGGAAATAATTAATATAGGACACTCAGTGTGACCCCCTGTGAACTCTTCATAAATATATAATGTTGGCAGCTGCAGATTAGGGAAAGGTGGATGGAGGACCCCTTGACCCTCCTGCCTTGAAGCTGCCATACTAAGTATCAGAATCTTAGACCCTTTATTAATATAAACTTCCTGTAGGCATTACAGCAAGGCAAATATACCCCAGTAATAGGGCAGCAGGGCATATATATACCATGGAGACTGAGCAGCTGGGCATATATATATATATACACAGAGTAGCAAGGTACATATACCACAATGCAGCAGGCCATATATATACAGAGTAGCAAGGTACATATACACAAACACTGGCGTAAGGGGCACTATAGCCAAAAACACTTATAACCATTTTATATCCTCTTGGTCCTTACACTTCCGATCTATCCTGCGCTGATATTCGTCTTCCTCATCTCTGCCTGCGGACGCGGGCAGACACGGGGGAGAAGAATGTCAGCGCAGCATATATCAACTCAAGTATAAGCCGAGGCTGAGTTTTTCAGCAAATTTTTTGTGCTGAAAAACTCAGCTTGAACTCGAGTATATATGGTACATTCTAATCTACACTTTGACAATTTATCATTAAAAGTTTGAACATCTTACTTTTACTTTATAGGGTTCTTTTATCATAGTTATGAACATGTAGGGGTTCATTTACTATTTAAGCAGAAGGGTGCAAGGTGACATGTTTTTCCACTTTGCATCCTATCTTGTAAGTGTGGCCTAAGGTACAGGTCCATGTCCTCAAAAGTAGTGCTCTTAAGGCATACATGAGCCGATAGAAGCTGCCGATATCGGTCCCTTGGACTGACTCGGCAGCTTATCGGCCCGTGTAGGGGCAGAAACGAGGGGCCTGGCAGACTGATATCTGGCCTGAAATTGGCCAGATATCGATCGGCCAGGTTAGAAAATCCAGTCGGATTGGGGACCGCATTGGCTCGTTGATGCGGTCCCCGAACCGACTGCCCCATTGCCGCGTGGGGCCAAACGATTGAATTTGCCTACATGCCTCCCCGATATCGCCATCCGTAGGTGGGGATATCGGGTGAAGATCCACTCGCTTTGCGACATCGCCAAGCGAGCGGATCTGCCCGTGTATGGCCAGCTTTATACCTGCACCAGGGGCGTTAACAACTTTAATGTCTAAAATTCAGTGAAAACAATGAGCCTCAGGCGCATTGGATTTGAAATGTAGTGAAGGAGTCAAAGGAAAGCCTGTATTTTTTGCTTCAAGTGAATGAAAATTAGGTCAAAGATTTCAAAGTTGCAGTAAATTCTAAATCCTACAGCAACCCCACTTTGTTCCCCATCAATCTAGGACCCAGCCTTTCCTTATTGCTCGCTAACTCAATTATTGCTCGCACTGCACTGTTCCCAGGTGTAATAAATAAGGAGTTAACAATTGTGGTGAATTGTGGTGAATAAGGATTGCATGTACAAGCTTACAGTTTTCACATATTTACATTTTAATTGTTCAAAATCTCGTCATACAGGTTAATGATACATATGGTGTATGCATGAAAGCTGGAACTAGAGCAGCAGTAAATAGTATTATATTGTAATACCTTTGATCTCTTACAATCTTCTTGGCATATGATTCTTTTGTGCCTTTGGAGATTATTATCTTGAGTTACTGTTTTTCTTTTATTTATAGTAAGACAGCATTATTTTTACCTTATTATTGCTAATCTTTTCTTTCTATACAAATAACCACTCCTGGTTTTGTTCAAAAGGTGCAGTAAACACAGGCTTTGCAAAGCCAACACGCATTTATAATTTGCTTAATCTTTGTTATCATTCCGTGAGAGCTGATTGTTTCCACATGGCCCTGACATTTCACAATGCAGCTCACTGCTTGCCAGACTGCTGCAAGGCAATTCAACAGCAAGTGAACAAGAGAAGGCAGAAAAATCTACCCAGTACAATCTTTAACCAAGGCACGATATCAGGTTTGTGCGACCGCTCCTACTCAGCAATTATACCTCACAATGCTTTTTCATTAACACATTTGTCTCTAGTTCCACCCAAATGAATTAACTGTGATTTTCAGGCAATTGATTAAACATAGTATAATAGGAAAAACACAATCTTAATGATTTGTTTAGTTAGACAACTATTTGCAAAAGAACAACCAGCTTGTTTTCTGTAAAGGTATGTTATAAAGGAAATAATATATAAATATGCAGAAAAATAACAGGTTATAATAGCTCCATTATATCTATTTAGATTTTTTCCATCACATTATTTGTAACATTATGAATGCACTGCTGGCAATAAGATTGTCAAAAAAATTCCTATGGGCCACCAGTGGAGCTTTTAATCAGACACTTTTGGATACTATCAGTATAGTACTGTATATATAGCCCTCTCACCCATATCTGCTGTGCATGCCTGCACCCAGTAAATTCTGTGGTTCTGGGTGCATGCAAAGAAGAGTGGTTTTTCCGCAGGCCGAGAATCAGCCCTATGTGACATCAGCCTTAAACTCCCATAAAAATAATTATATGAAGAGAGTTGTCTGTTGGACTGTAGCGAACTCTAATTCACTTTTTGTTAAATATTCTCCATGGTCTCTTGGGTTCATTTGTTATGTTTGCACTAACCTAGCAACCTATGATTATTAGAAAGTGTGAACTGAATGAAACAGAACCTTAACCACAAATGTCACTTATAATGCTATTATTTCCTACTGCAATTGTAACTAACAATTTGTAAACTGGTTATATTAGAAAAAATGGAAAACATTTTATTTTTAAAGGAAGATTGTTAATCTAAAAGTTGAAGAATGCATGTGTTGAAACATCCCTTCTAAATACAGAACATCTTATTCTGTCTGAAGTATAAGTAGAAAGTAGTAAATCCACTGCAAAAGATAGTGGGCATAAATAATTCTTCTTTCTTTTTGCCAAAACTTTAAGGACCCTGGAATAAGGGTGTTTTGTCCACCATTGCATTCAGGTCAAGAACATCATCCCTCAAAATACCCCTCTTTGCCCATCACAGATCCTTATTCTAGTGAATGACAAGCACCCAAAGAACATACAAATGTGGAGACCTCAACGCCAACTTTTTGGTTCTGGGGTCCACCTGTCATTGCTCCACCTTACTGCAGTGCAAACAAAATGACCCATGTAGCAGGAGCCTATAACCGCAGAGAGAGAGGGTGATGTGAAATACAGGTTAATACCCTAGGGCTCATTTATTATTTTGTCACTATTTCTGCAGTTATTCTCATGTGGTCAGCTATTTACAGTTAAATGTCTTTTACCTGCATAAAGTCCAAAAACGTAAAAGGCATCAAGTCATCCAGGTGTCCAATATCTTTAGAAAAACGATTTAGAATCCTCCCTAAATGAAAGAAGTATAAATATATATTATTAACTAAGATCTTAAATGCCAAAGTTGAAATTCAGAGCTCTCTATTCAGTTCATTTTCTCCCCACAACAGGGAGTGTATTATGTATCAATTCAGAAGTTAGCAGAAATAAATCACGATGAGAGTTTTACTTTGCCTCCAAGGGAGTAGATAGATACAAAGAAAGAAGTCATCTGTACCACAGAAATAAAAATCAGCTCAAATACATTTTCCTTTAAAAGGGATTTCCAGTAAAGAGGACTCTATCACAAAGCTACACCATATGTGGTAAAGATGGGCAGCTTGTAAGCAATGTGCTGCAAAGCAGCTTTGTTTAAAAAGGCTCTTTCGAGTAACAAAATCATTGGCACAGTGAGCTAAAGGTTACATGTTGCTTGTCTAATGCCCTATTGACACACACTTAATACTTAAAAGATCTAAATAAAATAATTATTCACACAAATGGTAATGCTCGGAAATACAATCTTTTCTGTACATTAGTGTGTGTGTACTACAAAGACACCACTGCACACATGGACAAAATCTGAAAGAAGTGTCTGCATTTAAATGTCTAAAAAGGTGTTTTTCGAGCTATTTGGCTTATCTACAAGTTTATTGAGGAGTTCATTAACTCCCTGCTCTTTAAACTTGATAATTAAAGACATGAAATAAAGCATTATTTTCATTATATTATGCATTTCAATTGTTCTAGATGACATGTACCCTTAACGTGGTGTTTTTCAAACTTTTAGGAAAAGCAGTGAATTGTGGTCAGGATATGTACGGCAATGATCCATTATCACTGAAATACAACATTGCACCAAGGGGACAAAGTATGGGACAAAGATTGCCTGCTTAGCTTTGTCAATAACATTTGAAAAAAAATGCAAAACAAAATAGGGGCAAGGATGAACCATTATTATACTAGTAAGAGCATGCAAAAAATATTCTTCTCTGATTAAACCCCTTTAATTAAAGACAGAAGCCTGGTATCAAGAGATCACATAGGTAAGTGCATGGGTATGGATAGAAGAGACTGTATGCTTTATCACCTGCTCCAAAGCTGTCTCTCTGGGGGTCAGAAATTGAGCCTTTTGCATAGCAGCAAAGAAATCTTCCAGTACATATAAGTTAAAAGTATATCAGGAGAAGTTTAATCTAATTTTAAATGAAACTATAATAAGGATACTGTACTGCGGGAGAACCGCTGGTTTATGTCCTTTCCTCAAGTACACCTCTCAGGTAAAAAGAACTTCACCAGAATGAGATAAGTTTAATAAAAACCAAGTGCTGGATCATGATATTTCTTCAGGGTAGCTGAATCGCTAATTGAATGCCAAAAACTTGAAGATGGAGCTTAACTCTTCAAAAAGTAATTTACAGTTGTACCTATCAGAAATGTTCTGGGATTAAAAAGGATCCCCAAAGGGAAAACAGGAATTCATTTAAAAAGAACACCACAGATGTGAATAGACCTTTAAAGCATTTAAAACATATTCAAATGCACATTAGCTGTAGAATAAAATTGCATTTGCAGATTCCATATTCTGATCAGCTTGCACTTCAAAAGCAACGTGGTCATTTCCTCTGCATGGCTAGTATATCTTACTTATTCTCCCTCTCCTCAAGCCCTCTGAGAAAATGTTGACCTACAGTGTAAACCCAGAGACATGCTCTCTGCCAAACTGCAGCAATCAACTCTTCCATCCATTTCTTCTAGGGTCTCCAGGTCTTATAGCCATGCAGATTTGAAGGATAACCTTATATTAACAATGTCACAAACAAAACTGAATGTCTGTGTCACACTATAACTGAAGGTATTGGCTAGGGTTTCACTAGACCGCAATAGCTGTGTGGTTTGAATGCCTTACTAACTACACTGACAGGTTAATTTTGTCCTGGGACAAGCTCCCTAAGCAAGTGCAGCAACTTCAGCGTCAGATTGAGGCCTGTCATGCCAAGTCGGACGACCTGGAAAACAGGCTGTGCAAAAACAACCCAAAGTAGTAGGATTCCCCCGAAAGAGCCAACGAGGGCTCGCCTAAAAAAATAATAGAAACTTGGTTAAGCTCTACCTTTGACCTCGCAGCTCTTCCTGGCATTCACAGTGGAGCGGGAGCACAGAATACCCACTAGACCTCTACCGCTGGTAGTCCCTGGCAGGCCAATTATCAGCAGGCTACAAAATGCAAAAGACCACAATGTAATTCTGGCCCTGGCATGAAAACAAGGTCCACTTCGCTTCCAATCAGGCATTCTGGCACAAAGAATATAATGCAAGCGGGACTTAGCCCTTGCTTATTTAATCAAAGTGTAGCAGAAAACCAAACTTACTCCACCACTACCTCACTCCAAGACAAAAACAGCTCCATCTGAGCCACACCAGATCACTCAATTCGTGAACTCACTTTCCCTCCCAAAAGGACGAGAGAGGCTATTTGGACTCAAAAATCAGGGTCAGTGAAATCCAAGAGGCCATTATATATATCCCCATGGGTAAAGCTGCAAGAGCAGATTGCCCCTCTTACCCCACTTAAAAATGGCCTTTGAGGTAACCCAAACAGCTAAAACCCTACCTCCCCCAATGTATGAAGCAGCAGTGGTTCTGTTACCCAAACCAGGCAAATAGACGCAGCTAAGAATCCTATCAGCCCATTTCATTACTAAAGGCAGATGTAAACATATTGACTCCGATCCTTGCCAAGCACCTCAGTAAAGCAATAATGTACATCATCTCCAATGATCAACTAGGCTTCATACCAGGAAAAACCACTGCACTAAACATGAGAAGACTGATGCGAAATGATGCCGCCCTGGACACAGCAAAAGCATTCGACACTGATGAATGGCCGTTCTTGTGGAGATTTATGGGGGCCTTTGGAATAAGACCCAACTACACCTCAATGGCTCAGCTGCTTTACAAATTTCAGAGGGCTTTACCCCGGATGGGAGAAACCACAACCATTTGCCCAAGCAGTCAGGCAGAACACCTCCATAGTGGGGTTGCTGATGGTCAAGAAAAAAAATAATTATTTGCAGATGACACCCTGGGATACCTAGGTAACAGGGGACCCTTATTTCCAACTTGATAGCTCTAACAAAACAATTCTCTCCCTCTCAGGACTTTAAGCCAACCAAATCAAAACAATTTTAACAAAATTGAAAAAAACATCAAAACTGCATTGAAATGTAAAAAATCTCAAATTTTTTTTAAAAAAACTCCAACACCTAAAACCAATGCGAGATTCTATAGATTCTTAAAGGACAAGGAAAGGTTAATATAAATTAAAAGTAAATCTAAAGGCATTCTTTTTAAGTACTTACTGCATATCTAAATTCCCAGATCTCTGCTTGCTTCTCTGAGATATGGTGCTGGCAGCCTACAGCAGTGTGAAGACTACAGTGACATCACTGAAATCTCTCTCCCCTTCCTGTAGGCTGGGGGGGGGGGAGGGAATGAAACACATGTGCAGTATGAGGCAAGGAGGGAAAGTAAGGGAGAATACCTTTTTAGAGATGGCTGCCTGTTCTAGAAAATGTGAAGTAAGTGTGACTGAGTAAATATTTGATTAGGTGAGCCAAAAGTGTGGCGTTTTTACTAAACAATAGGAGGACTATTGGGCAGTATGCTTTTTAAATTTTCACTTGCATTCTCCTTTAAGGGCTCTGGCACACGGGGAGATTAGTCGCCCGCGACAAATCTCCCTGTTCGCGGGTGACTAATTTCCTCGAAATGCCATCCCACCGGCAAAAATGTAAATCACCGGTGGGATGGCATACGCGGCGGCGCGATTTCAGTGAAATCACGGAAGTTGCCTTAAGAGGAAACTTCCGCGATTTCAGTGAAATCGCGCCGCCGCGTATGCCATCCCACCAGAGATTTTCGCCGGTGGGATGGCATTTCGGGGAGATTAGTCACCAGCGAACAGGGAGATTTGTCACGGGCGACTAATCTCCCTGTATGCCAGAGCCCTAAAACAGTCAAGATTTGACACCCTTATTAAAAATAAGTGGAAAATGCAATTTTCCTTTGTGATTGACTTTTTGTTCCCCCAATTAAATGTGATAGCAGTAAACCTTTTCAAATTTTTTTTTTTTTAAATACTGTAGCAATTGTCCTCAACAATGATTCTTATGGGCAGATTTATTATGCAGTTTAAAAAGGTGAAAAATATGGCACACATCGCCAGCTTCAGCGTGTAAAAAATGGCATAAAATTGGTGTAATTTTTCATGTGTTTTTTCTTCCGCTGAACTTACATAAAATAACAGTGGGAAATTTGTTGTTCGGACACTGTACTTCTCCATTTCTTTTACACAGCTTTTTAACATTTACACAACATAATTAATAAGCCCCTTAGTCATTCTATAATGCTAGAAGTTGTAATACAACAACTGGTAGGTGGTCCTGTCCAGGTACCTTTGCACTTAAACAATATGTCATTTTAAAAGAAAATCTTTGCTAGCTAGATGTGCTTTTGTGCCCCAAACTGTTATCTAGTGGGATGAACTTGTGCTGGTACCACTAACGGTCGTGCAAGCCAGACGAGTACCTGCCACAAAGCAGTTAGAAGCAATGTCACAGGCAGCAAATCACTGGATGGGGATTTCAACTGCTTTTAAGCTCACAAGCTTGATTTACACACACTGCCAGTATGTTAGCCATCCAGATTAAAGCAGATAAAAGCGATGGTTTTTAAGGGATGTCTACCAGCCTACCGTATTTTCACCTGTACAGGTGAAAAACATAGTGCCGGAATCTTCCTACTGTTAGTTTATAATGGCCTGTGGATAACTAACAGATTTTAAACTGGCTAATTAGAAGTGCAAAACAAGTCCATAAAAGCCATACAAAGCAAACACTACCTTTGTGCTTATGTAAAAGGATAAAAGATTTGGAAATGATTTCACACTTAACGTGAGGGTCAGATTTGATGTTCAGAGTACTTCTCCCTGTTTGTCATACATAGAACAGCAACATGTATCATATATTATATAAATATATAAATATTAAATAACTTAATCAGAATACACACTGTTCTAAGATTTCTTCTCAAGTAATTAAATAATCACTGAATGGTAATTAATCATGGTTAAATAGCAGCCCGTGAAAGACGTGCTATGTACACATCTAAGACTATTTAATGCTCAAATACTTTGCCGTATCTAAGTTAAACAATGATTCATTAAACCTCCCTTGCTACACAATGCTAAGGCTAAACCTAATGTGAATGACTTGAAAAATCCTTTGTTCCACAATAAAAGGCATCAAACCGCAGTGTGTATTCTTCTTGCTGTGCTAACGCATGAAAATACTTTAATTGCGTGAACTGAAATGTGTTCAGGTGCTATCCATTTTTACTCTCACAGGTGTTTCAGTCATTTGCAGTCTATTTGTTAAAATCTTTTGATCCACGTATGAAAACGCCTGACATTGTATCACACCTGTGCTTTTTATTTCCAGCAGAGCCAAGGCTCACTTTGTAGTCCACTGCTTGCATTTACTTGAGACTTTTTTTAGTTTGTTTTGAAACTATATCTTTATATATAGCTTAACTTCATCAGTGAGCAACAGCCACAACTGAAACAAAAGCTTTGTACCTATTTAGAAAACATACCATTCTGTTAACTGGGCTAGCATATATTTGGATGCTGAAGTAGTGACACCTGCCCCCTAACTTTTGTGACAATATCTAGAAGTTCAACACTGGCAATGAACTTGCAACACAACTAATCCCTGAACACAACTGTAAATATAACTCTCATCCAAGAAGTCTACCTTAGGTTGTTTGACAGCTTTGTTCTTCCTCTCAAGTGTCAAATTGAAGTCTTAAAGAAGAATAAAACTCTAAAATGCTGAGGAAGGGGAGGGTGCCAATTTGTTAAGACACCCAGTGACTTTCACACCAGGATGGCTCTTATCCTTTATTAAAAAACTCACCACCACAGGGTACTTTCCTGCTGTGATGCCATTTCCTCCTTGCTCCACCCTGTATAGTATATGCACAGGAAAGCAATTTTTCAGATACAGGTATGGGACCTGTTATCCAGAATGCTCGGGACATGGGGTTTTCCAGATAAGGGACCTTTCTGTAATTTGGATCTCTATAACTCAAGTGTTAAAAATCATTTAAATATTGAATAAAACCAACAGGATTGTTTTGCCTCCAATAAGGATTAATTATATCTTAGTTGGGATCAAGTGCAAGGTACTGTTTTATTGTTGGAGAGAAAAAGGAAATCATTTTTAAAAATTAGAATTATTTGCTTATAATGGAGTCTATGGAAGATGGCCATCCCGTAATTCTGAAATTTCTGGATAATGGGTTTCCGGATAAGGGATCCCATACCTGTACTACTTAATTGCACAAAACAATTCCTAAGTGTGGGGAAAAATGGTAAAGGGGCTCTATGGAGAAAGTACCCTGGGCCTGTTTGTTATTTAAAGAAGCAAACTAGGTGAAAAAAAAGCAGGTACTGTTTTTATTCTGTGACTAGAGAATAATAGGATATGAATAACACCATTGCACGGAGTCATTATTGGCAAAAATTGGCCAGATGTCAAGCGGGCAGGTTTGATTTTCCTATCACAAAGGCAGCTTATCTGTCCGTGTATGGGGCCCTCTGACGGTCTACTGATTTATATCTGGCTTGCCAAATGAGCAGATCTTCAGGTGTAAGGCCAGCTTAAAGAGGTAGTTTGCTTTTTTTATGTAATATGATGCCCAGTTCTTAGCAACTTTTCAGTAGGTCTTCATGTTTTATTTTTTTTAATTGTTTTTTAATTATTTCCTTTCCTCTTATGACACTTTTCGGCTTTCAAAAGGGGGGCATTGACCCAAGAAGCCAACAAACTACTGTTCTTTAAAGCACAACTTTCATTTTTATTGTTACTTATTACTAGTTATCTTTCTAATCACACCAACTCCTATTTATATTCCAGTTTCTCATTAGAACCACTGCCTAGTGGCTAGGGTAATTTGGACCCTAGAAACCACATCGCTGCTAAAATTCCAAACTGGAGAGTGGCTGAATATAAAGCTAAATAATTCAAAAACCACAAATAATAGAAACTGAAGACCAATTGCAAAATGGTTAACAATAGCACACTCTACTACAACATACCAAAAGTTAATTTTAAGTTGAACATCTCCTTTAAAGGAGAAGGAAAGGCTAAGTCACTTGGGGGTGCCAAAATGTTAGGCACCCCCAAGTGACTTAGAAAGCCTACCTTGTACCCCGGGCTGGTGCCCCTGTACGGAGGGAACAGCACCAGCCCGGGGTAGCTGCCGGCGCTTCCTCCTTCCTCCTCGCATGCGCCGGCCGGCGGATTTCGCCGGCAGCGCGCAAAGGAAGGAGGAAGCGGTGTCTACAGGTGCCCCGGGCTGGTGCTGTTCCCTCCGTACAGGGGCACCAGCCCGGGGTACAAGGTAGGCGTTCTAAGTCACTTGGGGGTGCCTAACATTTTGGCACCCCCAAGTGACTTAGCCTTTCCTTCTCCTTTAAGAAGCCTTTGTGTACCTGGAGAATGGGATGAAAACTGTGGGAAGAGTGGATCAGAAATGAACACTGGTAACCAGGTACTGTTCTTATTCTGTGACTGGAGAAGAATAGGATTTAAATAACATGATTACACAGGGTCACTATTGCTATTCTAACTAACAAAATGGTTGATTGGTAAACCAAACAGTATGCCGTTTGATTTGGAAGTCTGAAGACAAACACAGATGTGTAAATTCAAGTTCTTGGCTAAACAAACAGATTTTTATCACAGATTCAAACAATAATCATTACAAAGCTGTGGAACAATAAGCACAATACAGTACCTAAATACATTTTAAAGCTGGGGGTGACATGAATTGTTTTTCTGCAAATAAATCAAATACTATACAAGCATCATGGGCCATAATGGCTTAAAGACATAGAATAGAAAAAAAAAATGGAATATTTACATGCAAACCTTTAGGAATGTGATACTGGAAACACAAACATACTTAGCACATAAAGGTCAAAGGTTCAGCCTTTGTTGTACAAATGGACTTTTATAGCCTACTAGAAAAAGATACTGTACATACTGGAAAAGAAGTCAATACAGGTGAAGACACAATGCATTAAAAGAATTCCTTTGAGATTTGCTATTTATCTTGCAAAGAAGGTAATAAATGGCACCATAAAATCCTAATTAATGACACCTTTTGTCAGTAATCCAAATGTTCATAGGAGGAAATGCCTTTAGTAACATATATATATTTAAATAATATTAACAGTAAACTATAAGGATCATTTATTAAGCACTTGAGTGCTAAAGGAAACACAGAAATTGCAAATGACAGAAGTATTGATTATGTGAGATAATTTTACAAAATGGAATAATTTGAAAAAGAGAAGAAAAGGTAAAATCACAGAGAGGCTCAAGGCTCAGAATCTGTGCAGACCCATATTTTTCTTCTTAGCGTCATGCTGCTGAACTGTTCCTGTGCCCTGGATTCCTTTGCACTTACATTAAAGCAGTGATCCCCAACCAGTGGCTCATGAGCAACATGTTGCTCACCAACCCCTTGGATGTTGCTCCCAGGATCCTCGAAGCAGGTGCTTATTTTTGTTTCCTGGCTTGGAGGCAAGTTTTGGTTGCATTAAAAACCTGGCATAATGCCAAACAGAGCCTTCTATAAGCTGCCAGTCCACATAGGGGCTACCAAATAGGCAATTATAGCTCTTATTTGCACCCCCAGGAACTTTTTCCATACTTGTGTTGCTCCCCAACACTTTTTCCATTTGAATGTGGCTCACGAGTATAAAAGGTTGGTGATCCCTGCATTAAAGTCTAATACTGGCTTCCGCTCTGGGGCAGTAAAAAATCTCTATGCTGAGATAAATTACCTACAAATGCATGCATTGATTGTGGAGTAGGGTTGCCACCTATCCTGCCTGGGGACTCTGGGCCTGATGTCAGGGGGCGGTCTGTGCCATCATGCGGAAGGGGGCCATGACTCTGCGACTGGCCAATCGCCACATCAATCCTAAAGAATCCTGCCTGGTTTTTCAAATTGGATGCAATTCCTGTGTGGGTTTTTTGTCATTTCGACGATCATACCAACCCACAATCACCATCTCTTGATCAACAGCTTGCCTTGGCCCAGGACTGACTGACCTGCACCTAGTAAAAAGGATGCTAATATTGTTATTAGCAGCACATGCCAGAAGTGACACCATTAAAAAAAAGTCCATATTGGTAAATACACATAAGTTTCAGACACCTACCTTTACACTGAAACTCTAGGAAAAAACCATAACGACTTGCATCCTAATTTTGCACACTACAGGTCATCTACATACTGAAACTATAAGCACTAGCATCCAAAAGTCGTCATGCAGCAGGATGACAATCCAAAGCATAGTTCTTAGCTATGCAAAATCTATTTAGGGAAGAAACAAGAAGCCAGAATAATGTATTTAAGGGACTGGCTGGTACAAGTGCCAGACATCCAACCTATTGAGCACTTGTGGGAAAAGCTTCACAAGCAAGTCCAACCTCTGGCATGAAATTTCCTCTGAATATCTTCAATTACTGATAGCTATAATTCCAAAAGCCTGCAAAGCTGGAATTACTGCAAAAGGAGTGTAGGAGGAATGTATTGATTGAAGTTTGATAAAAAGAACAGCTAAACATTATATATACAGGTCCTTCTCAAAAAATTAGCATATTGTGTTAAAGTTCATTATTTTCTGTAATGTACTGATAAACATTAGACTTTCATATATTTTAGATTCATTACACACAACTGAAGTAGTTCAAGCCTTTTAGTGTTTTAATATTGATGACTTTGGCATACAGCTCATGAAAACCCAAAACTCCTATCTCAAAAAATTAGCATATCATGAAAAGGTTCTCAAAACGAGCTATTAACCTAATCATCTGAATCAACTAATTAACTCTAAACACCTGCAAAAGATTCCTGAGGCTTTTAAAAACTCCCAGCCTGCTTCATTACTCAAAACCGCAATCATGGGTAAGCCTGCCGACCTGACTGCTGTCCAGAAGGCCATCATTGACACCCTCACGCAAGAGGGTAAGACACAGAAAGAAATTTCTGAACGAATAGGCTGTTCCCAGAGTGCTGTATCAAGGCACCTCAGTGGGAAGTCTGTGGGAAGGAAAAAGTGTGGCAGAAAACGCTGCACAACGAGAAGAGGTGACCGGGCCCTCAGGAAGATTGTGGAGAAGGACCGATTCCAGACCTTGGGGGACCTGCGGAAGCAGTGGACTGAGTCTGGAGTAGAAACATCCAGAGCCACCGTGTACAGGCGTGTGCAGGAAATGGGCTACAGGGGCCGCATTCCCCAGGTCAAGCCACTTTTGAACCAGAAACAGCGGCAGAAGCGCCTAACCTGGGCTGAGAAGCAGCACTGGACTGTTGCTCAGTGGTCCAAAGTACTTTTTTCGGATGAAAGCAAATTTTGCACGTCATTTGGAAATCAAGGTGCCAGAGTCTGGAGGAAGACTGGGGAGAGGGAAATGCCAAAATGCCTGAAGTCCAGTGTCAAGTACCCACAGTCAGTGATGGTCTGGGGTGCCATGTCAGCTGCTGGTGTTCATCCACTGTGTTTTATCAAGGGCAGGGTCAATGCAGCTAGCTATCAGGAGATTTTGGAGCACTTCATGCTTCCATCTGCTGAAAAGCTTTATAGAGATGAAGATTTCATTTTTCAGCACGACCTGGCACCTGCTCACAGTGCCAAAACCACTGGTAAATGGTTTACTGACCATGGTATTACTGTGCTCAATTGGCCTGCCAACTCTCCTGACCTGAACCCCATAGAGAATCTGTGGGATATTGTGAAGAGAAAGTTGAGACACAAGAGCCAACACTCTGGATGAGCTTAAGGCCGCTATTGAAGCATCCTGGGCCTCCATAACACCTGAGCAGTGCCACAGGCTGATTGCCTCCATGCCACGCCGCAGTCATTGAAGCAGTCATTTCTGCAAAAGGATTCCCAACCAAGTATTGAGTGCATAACTGAACATAATTATTTGAAGGTTGATTTTTTTTGCTTTAAAAACACTTTTCTTTTATTGGTCGGATGAAATATGCTAATTTTTTGAGATAGGAGTTTTGGGTTTTCATGAGCTGTATGCCAAAGTCATCAATATTAAAACACTAAAAGGCTTGAACTACTTCAGTTGTGTGTAATGAATCTAAAATATATGAAAGTCTAATGTTTATCAGTACATTACAGAAAATAATGAACTTTATCACAATATGCTAATTTTTTGAGAAGGACCTGTATATATATATATATATAAAGTAGAATGTATGAAGCCAGCACTCACGTATAAAGTAGTCACTGGATGCCTGGGTGCAGTGTTGAAAAACGGAAAATTTACAGCAACATAAATACCGCACTCACAGGACTTATGGTGAAGAAAAAAGTTCATTTATTGTTCAAACATCAAACTGACGTTTCGGCTGTGTCCACAGCCTTTTTCACAGCCGAAACGTCAGTTTGATGTTTGAACAATAAATGAACTTTTTTCTTCACCATAAGTCCTGTGAGTGCGGTATTTATGTTGCTGTATATATATATATATATATATTGTGTTATATTAAATGTATTATAATTTCTCATCAATTTTACTTTGGTGAATAAAAGTATTAATTTTTATCAAAAACCTTTCTAGGTGGTGTTAATGACTAGGTATGCAGCAAATCCACTATTTTCAGATTCGCCCGAACCCCGAATCCTTCATAAAAGATTCAGGTGAATACCAAACTGAATCCAGAAGGGTTAAAGAGAACCGTGTGAGCAGTAAAAAAAATTTCAACTTCCGTGTTTATGTGACAAAAAGTCACGTGATTTTAAGGATTCGGCCAGGAGTGTAGATTTGGCCAAATCCTGCTGAAAAAGGCAGAATTTTGCCAGAATCCTGAAACAAATCCTGCACCTTTGGTGCATCCTTAGTTAACACTAGTGAATCTAGATAGTGTTAAAAATGTGCATGTGGTAAAATATTTTTCTTTAATTTTTATTGCTTTTACCTGTTTTCTATGGAGATACTGTTGGAAGAAAATTTCGATCATTTAAGGCTGATGCCACATGGGGCTGCGTAAAAACGCAGCATAAAAGTCAGGCCTTCTATTGCCATTAGCGTCCCATCTTGCCTGCATCCAGAACCATTGTGCATGTACATGTGGCAGATATCGGCAAAGAAACGTGAGAGTTTGCATTTCAGAGGCAATATCTGCCGCGTGTGCCTGCACCCGGGTCAACGCAACGTTTCTGGGTGCATGCAAGGTACTGCCTGAAGCCAGCTTAGGGGCTGATTCTCGGCCTGCATTTTTCTGCAGGCTGAGTACGGCATTAGCCTTACTTTTCTGATCCTCCTGGCAATACAAAGTTCTTGCCACTAAATAGACCAGGCATTGTTTAGTTAAGGATAGAATGAGAACAACATAATAACAAAGCCTATTATCAAAAGGCCTGTGCATTGAGCTTATTTGAGTACTAGTGGAAATTTTGCTTCAGACCCCACCAATGAACATTAATAAACACCCCTGTTTCATTAATGCACTTTCACAATCCATATCATACTGTATGCATCCAGAGAAGTTTAACCTAACTCTTGCTAACATGCTATCATCTCATTCCTCAATGACAAATGCCAATAAACATTATTTTTCTGAGAAAAACACCAGTAGGTCATAATGCAAGCATGGTTACACCTGTGTGTTTATTTCAAACCTTACATTTCGGGGACATGCCTCTTCATCAGACATGTCTGAAAACCACAAATTTGTGTGGTTAAAACCACTATTGGGAAAAATTTGGAGTAACCACGATAATTTCTGATGTGCGAAAATGTCATACAATATGTCGTACAATAATATTGTGGTTGCGATCCAAAAGTCACTACATTTTTGAAACCAAACAATTGAAAATGGTTGAAAAACCTTTGAAACTTCAATGTATGATTTTGGAAGCCTTCCATAGGACTCAACGACACTCTAGAGATCCAATTGTAGCAAACAAAAAAATTCACAGCTGCACTCACCTTAGGCAATTTTCTGTGGTGCAAAGTCTCCTAGGCGTATGGCTTACCCCATTTATTATGCCAATGTACCACAAAAAAATCAACATTACGGGGGGACACTCCCTCCCTTCATCAGGATCCTGACGAAGGGAGGGAGTACCCCCCCGAAACGTTGATATTTTTTGTGGTACATTGGCATAATAAATGGGGTAAGCTCCCCAGCTGAAATTCTGCTTGACTGCAGTCTCTATTTCTGCTTTACTCTAGAGATCCAACCTGGCCAAAAGATAGTCACAATACCAAAACTTGAATGAATTACGAAATGGTCATAGTCTTTGCGAAAAATACGACTTTTCGTGGAAGTTAACGAAAACCCCCAAAAAGTCGTAGAATTTTAACGAAAATATCTTGGACATAATGAAAAGTTCTATAAATTAGCAAAAATACGTTTTTTTTCTGAAAAAAAAAATTGCAGTTTTATGAATGGGCCCCGTAGTGTTAACCCCACATGCAGCCTGTTTTGCCAGTGTTTTTCTCAAAAAGCTTGTGTTTTAGGAGGTGCAGTTCCTCCACACAGTGCACTGTGCGGGTTTACTATATAGAGAGGCCAGGGAGTGCTGGTGATTGCTTTTCAATGAACATTATTTGCCACCAGAGTTCCATTTACATTACATATGTACTGATTAAATTTTAATCTTCCTTTTTAAAGCATAAGGGACTCATCAATACTGGTGTTCTTCTGCTTGGGGGTATACATCTCAGGCAGATGCTTGGAAATGATAAATAATGGGCCATATTTTAAAAGCTTGTGACATTATATTTTGTCTGGAAGTAGCCATTGTTATTAAACTACACCAACTGCAGCAATATCTCATCTGGTTCTTATAATTACTATTACTTCTCATCTACTCCATAAAGTGGATTAGTACTTCAGTATGAATGTAAGACTTCAGATAAAGGCTGATACTGGTGCCAAGCATACATTTAACTTAAATTACTGCCAAAATATAATAAATACTCCAATAAATATTTGACCGTAGCACTTTGATAAGAAAAAAATCAAGCAAATTCTGTGGAATGTAAATAGTTTGAGAACTGAAAAGATTAAGGATGACTGATAGTACTTGGAATGCCCTAATGTTATACTACAAGATTATTCTTCATTCATTCAATAAAGGTCTACTAGAGTCACTGGAGCTTGTGGAATAACATTCGAGCATACCAAGTACTATCAGTCATCCTAAGTCTCTTCAGTTCTTAAGCTATTTACATAGCTGCTGTACTACTACATAAAAAAATGCTACACAAGTCAAATCTGTCAAGTTTTTCCAATAAATATGCATTTTGCCAGGGTCCCCTTTGCTGTTTTAGCCTAAGAAAGGATTGGTGACTTCAGATAACTAAATAAGAGGGACCAGACCTTAATATATACAATTGCTAAAACAGTTTAAAATTTGTGAAAATATTTGGACCAAGACTTACTGGAATGCTATTTCTTATGACAGTGTTTCAGAATCTGTAAACAATGTTGACATTTGTGGAACTCTTCTTTTATACTTACAGCAACAAAATATTATGTCAGCAATTTTAGGTAACAAGCCAAAAGTTAAGCAAAGGCAAATAAAATCATCTCAAATGAAAAAATCTTAGGATACCATGGATTTAGTAATATTGTTTCTTTACATTTCATGAACACCTGAGGAAGAAGTTGTCATCTAAGAAGGCAACTAATTGAACTTGACCAGATAAACATAAAATTTGTCCATTTGAATTCCTATCACAACTGGGATTCTTAAATAGATAAAACATTCTAATAATTTAGCTTTGTACTCCTTCCGAAGGTTTCGGTAACAAACTGAAAGGTAATGAAGTCCATAAAGATTAACACAAATTCTGGGACACTGAAAATATGTCCAAACAATAGCATATTGTTGTTCATCTGACCCAAAATCATGTGCCGCAGCCTCTGGGATTTACCTTCACATTAGGTAAATTGTCCTCAGAATCTTACAACTCACATTTCTTCTAAGATACACTTTGCAACTTGGGAGGATGCAGTTACAGAGATCTTTTATGCAGTCCTGGCCATCCGCCATGTCATTTTTATCCAAACAATGCACTGCTAGCAAACTGATTGAACTTGAGAATCTCTCTTTTGTTTGCCATTTTCAAATTAATTACCCAAAAGAGACACCAGAAAACACTCGTTATTATCTATCAGGAACTCTAGCATTGTATTTTAAAAACTTCCCAAGATGTTTTACACTAACTCAAAAGATGAGTGAAATTCAAAAGATAAGCAGATTAAACAATTAAAGGGATAAATGCCCAATACACATTATTTTCCTAAAAAGGCACCTACAACTCAGTTAGAAAATAAGATTGTTGCACCAAGTTCTAGAGCTGCTGTATTTCTTATATCCCAGGGCAACATTACACTTGTATCCTCCCTCATCTAGGCCAACCCCTCTGGGAGGATCTGCTTTGCTTCAAAAGCACTGAGAAGGAGGTCATGAAGCACACTTGCCAGGAAAGAAGATACACTTCTTGTGGTCATGATTTAAAGAAATAAGTAAAATAGTCCAGTACAAAAGTAACAGGTTGCCATGCAAAATAAAAAACAAGCGCCCCAATAACATGAAAGTACAGAAAGACAAAAAATCCTCATTAGCCTAACACTGTAACCTCAGGTTTAAAAATGCAAGCTTAAATCCCAAGGCACACTTGTGGAAACACCAATGTGGTAAGGAAAGCAAAATACCTCCACATTCCCCCAAGACATTGGTTTAAAGAACTTTAGCATCCTCTAAGGTACAAGGATAAAACATCTGAAATATGAATCCCAGGGATCTTCTGAACAGTTGTATACCCCAATATGCAAAGGATTTCAAAACTAGGTACACAATGACATCAAAATGAAAATACTGCTTACAATATTTATAAACAAAAATTAAAATAATGATCAATGAAGTCAAATAATTAATAATCCAATAAAACCAACCAAAGCAATAAAGAACAATTAAAAAATGAACAAAACAAAAATAAATTGTGTTACAAACTGAACAGCTTATGAACCCGGAAGTGCTGTAGATCACAGAATCTGGGATCTTTCTTTGCTTCAGATTGTAAATTCTTACACTCATGAAACTTAAAGAATTAAAAACCTTGTTGTTGCTACTTAATTTCACAATTTGCTTCCTCTTTACCATCACCAAGAAATGCTCCAGTATCTTCAAAACAACAAAAGCACTGTAATTGAATGTAATACTCGTTATTCTTTCTTTCATGTCTGTAAATCATCCACATCCATGACTGCAAGGTCTTTATTATAGTGGTTTCCTCCCCTAGTCTCCCTGTTTATCTGCTCCCTTTCAGTTATAAATAAAATCCTGGGTAGGTACACTGTGATAGGTTGCTATGACTAATGTTCAGCACTAACTACAGCTCAACAAGGTCCTTGCTGCCTTCCTTCCTGTGACAAGCAAAAGTTGGCAACTTTATGGGTAAAAAAATTTTACTTGAAGGTGATGTACACCTTCACACAAGTTAGTCACACAAGTTACATTCTATAGAAAGATTGCACCACGGCAAATATATCCCTAATATACATCATTAAAAACTGTAAGTGTTAAAGGAGAAGGAAAGGTAAAAACTAGAAAGGTCTATGTAAATACAGCCATAAGCACTTTCAGTAATGCGGCACTGAGTCCTCTATCAAAAGAAACACAGGATTTCTTGTCTCTTTTTTTGTAAACATGAAGTTCCAGTGTCTGACTTCCTCTCTCAGAAACATTCTTAATTCCCGGGGCCAGAGTCTGCGCAGTTCTCTCCTCTCTCCTGCTCCCCCCTCCTACCAGAATGCTAAGTACTCCCTCCCCCCTCCCTTAGGAATGTGTGATCTCAGCTTTAACGGCTAGAGCTGAAGCAGGAAGAAAGCTACTTAAAATGGCAGCTGCTATTTTAAGCAAAGGGAGAAAGCTTCTAAAATCCACATAACGTATGCACTTAAAATCTAGACATTCACTAACAGAGGGCTCACCAACCCTAGTAGCCTTCTTACTTCACAACCTACATCATCACAAGGAATACCACAGGGAGGGCAATGACGGGGAAGGCACAGTTGTGCATGCCTCAATAGGGAAAGGCACCTCATTGGTGTATTTCTATAGGTGGATTCTTCTTTCTGTCAATCTTTAGTGTTCAAACGCATGCTTTGGTTTCCTCAGACATCATAGTGACAGAAGTCATAACACAATCAGTAAATGTAACCGTGCTGTCCAGGGTTAAAAATTCAGCTCTCAATCTCAGTGCGCACCCCCACCACAGGTGTAAAACATGCAACCATAAATGCTTAAACAAAGCCACTGAGAGAGAGCCACACTGCAGTACTTGTGCTGAAAAGTGCTTTAATTACACAACATGTTTCGAGCACTTGATAATGGACCCGAGTGCTTGAAACATGTTGTGTAATTAAAGCACTTTTCAGCACAAGTACTGCAGTGTGGCTCTCTCTCAGTGGCGAGAGTCATGTGACCTTCTTTTTATGTCTCATGGAGCACTGCTTTTCCATTTAAATTTAGGCCCACAACTGTCATACAGCACCCACAAGCATAGAAAAGTTATTGCCGCTAAGCAAATGAACATGTTATATACAGTATACTGCAAAAAGAGATTGTACATACTACGTTGTACTTTGACTTTCTACAATTAGGTTTCTGTGCATGAAGGTTAACATACTCAGGGTAATTCTGATAATTTGGGCACAATGCATTGTAGATTTACAAAAAAAAAATTCACCAGGCAACCCTTTATGATTAATTTCTTCTGATGCAGAAGTCAAGTAATTTGCACGCAGGCGCTCCCAGAAGTGATGTCACACGCATGCACAAATCCCCTAAAGCTGCATGCGCATATGTCCTCTATGATGTCACCAATCATTTACTGTGCATGCAAGCCCAAACTTCCATCATAAACTTCGGGAGAAATGGCAAAAACTATGACAATACTATTCTGATGGGAGACCAGTGGAGACATCCCAAAATTGGGTAACTCTTGAAAACATAGGGGGGGTTAACAGTTCTGGCTTAGACTTGCTCATCCCAGCACATGGGTGTGTTTCCCTACTTTTCATTTCTAACTATGCAGTTTGTGGGCAGGATGGCACTCCTAAAAACTTGTTGCCCTAGACCTCAGCCTTTGTGGCCTTCCCACAAATCTATGCCTGCCAGTGTAATAGGGTAACATTATATCTGTAGGCACATTATGTGTACCATGTATACGGACACTGGTTTTTCATAATTTGTACACATTTTATTCTAATTAATACATTTTCTATCTTTTTAGGTGACCTGCTCTAAAGTGAGGCTTGTCTTGTAAACTCTCATTGGACTAATCTATTAGGGGTATGCATACCTCCCAACATTTTGAAGATTAAAAGAGCGACAAAAATAAATGCCACACGCAGCATGGCAAATTTTTGACCACACCCATTTTTTTCAACCACACCCCCTAAATACCACTCCCATTTGACTAAATTTGGCAGGTTATTTCAAGTTTAAACAAATTTCTTGGGGTTTTGGGGTCCTGTTTTATGTGTTATTACAGTTTTGCTGAAAAAGATGAAATTGCCCTTTAAGCTGCAAGTCTCAGTTCCCTTAAGAGACCTGTTTAGCTTATTAGTTACAATTGTATCTAAGTGCAGGTGTGGCTTGTTAACTTTCTGGGCTCTATGCCAAAAGCCAAATCTCAGAAAGACGGCTCTCAAAGCACCACGGACAGCCAGAGAGTAGAATGAAATTTCGATACTTTATTCACATCCTTTTAAAAACAGACGTTCTGTTTTTAAAAGGATGTGAATTAAGTATTGAAATTTTATTCTACTCTCTGGCTGTCCGTGGTGCTTCGAGAACCATCTTTCTGAGATTTGGAATTACTCCTTTGGGCTACAAGTTCGGGGTTTTAAGCACCTGAACCAAACTCCAGTGTCGGTGAGTTGTTATCCACTTAAGTGACTTTCATTGTTGGTGTGCCAGCTTATTAAACTTATAGCGGAGGACCTGGGGTATATATACACCCGGGTCAACGTTTATTTTAAGTAAATTTGGGGCTTTTGTTTATGGGCTTGCCAATAGCTTTTTCATATAATTATGTCAGCACATTATATGTAAAAAACGTGTTTGTTTTGATTTGGTACGTGTTTTGAGGTCTATGCCAAAAGCCCACTTATTTAATTAAATGTGAGAAACAATGTTTCTAAGTGCAGGTGATGCTCGTTAAGATTTCTGGGATCTCTGCCAAAAGCTACTTTTAATTAAATTTGTTTCTTTTTTTAGCATTCAGTGCAAGAAATCAAAGGGAAATGAGGGACATTTTATTAAGAATCCGGGACTGCAGTTTGAGCTGTCAAAAGAGGGACCGTCCTGCGAAAATCGCGACAGTTGGGAGCTATGGGTGTTTATATATAAAGGGTCACTTATAACTGCAAGTGCAGTGTGCAAAGTGCAAATTGGATGCATGTCACCATGTTTTTACCCACAATGCAGCATATTTTACTACTACTGCATGCAAACCTTTGTCTTATGAATCACTAAGAAGTTGCAGCCAGAATGGCAAGCATGTGCATCAGTTGCAGTGCTTTGGACACAAGTACCTTTAATGAATACCATCCATAAGCACAACAATTGCGTTCATTTTAGTCTGACTGTACTTGTGTCGTGAATGATCCCTATAATGTGTTTCTATGGTTGGCTACAGGGGTCCTTGCCTAGAAATTAGATTATCTTTCCAACCATTGCTGTGTTAAAATCAGTAACCCTAATTGTAAAGTAAACACAAGTTATGCCTTTCCTGAATTAAAAATCGAAGCACAAAAAAAGAATTAGAAAGCAAGACATCTGGGAAATAATATAAAGTACTGTAGCTACTTGTGACACTGTAGAATCATTTCAAGTCTAAAAAAATAATAATAATATTATACTGTATTTGTATTTAGGAATTATTCATGATAGGAGAATATTCTAAGACTTTAATCAAACCTGGAGTTTCCTCAGGCCAGTGCAGCCTGAATTCATCCCATGTCTGCAGGCAGTTATAACAATGGCACCTGCCAGCCACAGAACAGACAGGTTATTATTTGTTATTTCAGACTAAGTTGTCTAACATGCTGAATCTCACACAAGAGAAATAACAGGGGTGGCAGACGCACTGCAAATAAAAATGTGAAATGGCAAACAGCCTAAATCGTATGCACAGCAATGTTTACACTCCAAGTAGAAACATTATTTACAGGTATAGGATCTATTATCCAGAATGCTTGAGGCCTTGTGTTTTCCAGATAAAGTTGAATGCACTATGCCATAAGTCTGCTAAAAATCATTTAAACATTAGACAAACCCAATAGGATTGTTTTGCTGTCAGTATGGATTCTTGCAGCTTAGTTACCATGACGTACGAGGTACTGTTTTATTATTACAGAGAAAAAAATTGTTTTTAAAAATTAGAATATTTGTTTAAAATTAACTTAATGAGTGAGTGTCCCATACCTATCCATATTACTTGTGAGACCAAAATCATTACTAGGGATGCACAGAGTTGACTATTTTTAGGTCTGGCCGAACCCCAAATCCTCCATAAAAATTCAGGCGAATACTGAAACGAATCCAAATGCATATGCAAATTGAGCTGCAGAAGGGTTAAATAGAAGCATGTGCTATGCAGCGTTTATGTTAAAAAATGTTTACTTCCATGTTTATGTGACTATAAGTCATGTGATTTTAAGGATTCAGATTCGGTTTGGCCAGGCACTTGGATTCAATGCATCCCCAAAAATTACGTAAGTATTACGGACATTTACAGCAGGAACATTAATATAGTCTTGCGACTATCAAAGATGGACACATTCTTTTTATGCCGTTACTAATCTAAGAACTTTTGGGAGCGTTGATTAAATCTGGAATGGCCATTTAGCTATGAACTGACAATTTTGGCAATAAGCAGAATGCATTTTTTTAAACAATATCAATTGTGTTTTTAAACACCTTGATTCCTTTTCTATTAAACTTTTTTTGCTTAATGAATATATAGGATAAACTCATTTATTGACCAAAGCTGTTACCAATAGTTCCATGTAATTTTTGGTCATTTGGGTCTCACAAGTAATAAATAACTTTTCTATTTTCAGCATGAAATTGCTGTATTGCAACAATTGCTAAATCTGCCTCGATCTTTTATATGCAGACTTAAGACACACAATGCATTATTTTCCTTGCTAATAAGGGGAAAGGTATTTCTAACAAAGGTTTTTCAGTTTGTTTCGCTACTGTTAATAAAATGCAATGACAAAAAGTAACTATGTAAAGATTAGCCAAGGCCATGCACTGTGCTCCCTCTAGTGTCTGCAAAATGTGTTTTTCAGAAAAGCATTGTACAACATTATAACATTATACAAGTTCTAAATCATAGATGGCCAGTATGGCCCGAGGAACAGCATAAGGGCTGAGGAATTCTAGTCTGGACTTAAAAGACTGTGAAGAATTTGTAGCAGAGCAGCTTTGCACACAACAGATTTTGTAATGCAAATATGCAAATGGTTGTAGAACCCCCACACCTGTCCCTTTAATAAAGGCTTTTGGGTGTTAATTCTTAGACTATAAAATCTATAGTGAAGGGAGGGTCAGCAATGCTTTGGTCAGAACACACAAGCAGGGAGACGTCAGCCTATAAGACCAGAGGTAAATAGTTAGGACCAATATGAGGGTTTTTTTTCTTGACACAGTACAGTGGCTTGGCAATTTTATGACTCCACACCTGCATTTCCTTTTTGAGAATGTATGCCAGACACAAAGTAAATTATGTGTTTGTATATTGAACAGTCACCTTTTTCATTTATATATATATAAACACACACAACTACACCATTATATCAAAGATTAAGTGGTTAAGTGTCATTAGGACACAGAGGACTGAGGTATAACATAAATACTTGAGATAATAGAAAATTGTTTTTATAATAGAGGTGTGCTTGGTTGGCTTCCTGCCATTATTCTAAGAATCAATACTTGTTTATTAGGCAGCTGTCTCTTCTACCTACCCCTAGTTCTGCCCTGTCCACAAGGTTTTGCGCATGTGTCAAAACATAATAATGTTCCAATTTGCATAAATTTAGAAGTGTCTATAAATTCCCCCTCTCAAAGAAAACATCTTTATAAATGAACTTAATAATAAAACTGAACATTAGAATCTTAAATGTTTCCCGAGTGCTGCATTGGGAAAAGTAATAACAAAAGATAAATGGTATTGGAAATAATATGTGCAAAGTTTGCTACTGGTCAAATTACCTACGGAAACTAATAATTAGGAGGCATTTACTGGTCACCTGTTTAAAAGCAAACATCTTATTGGTTGCTGTGCCTTGGTCTAACATTGTGCCTGTTATATCAAAGTTGGATATATATTCACGCTAATTTACATTCCCCACAGAATTACCCAACATTTCAAAAATTTCATGAAAATGCCTCTCTTTGCGATTACTCTCTTTAAATGTAGGCTTATGGACATTTATTGTTATATTTCATATAATACAATCCAACAATGTCTGCAACAACTCAAATACATCATGTAGTCAAACACAGACCACTGTCTACTAGATTACTAGAGCTAAATGTCAATCAGAAATCTGACTCGGTATAAAGCTTTCATATAAAGAGCAATTGCTGAGAAGTAGCGATGAGCAAATTTTTTTCGCCAGGCATGGATTTGCAGCGAATTCGCCATTGCGCATTGTCTTGCAAAACTTTCGCGAAAATTCGCCACGGAAAAATTCATTGCGCATCAAAAAAAGTCACGGTCGCGTCAAGTCTAAAGGCATTCTTTTTTTAAAGTACTTACTGCATATCTAAATTCCCAGATCCCTGCTTGCTTCTCTGAGATATGGTGCTGGCAGCCTACAGCAGTGTGAAGACTACAGTGACATCACTGAAATCTCTCTTCCCTTCCTGTAGGTGCCAGCGGCAGGCTTCCTATTCTCTGAGCATGTGTGTAACTTGATCCTGTCTCCTGTTCTGAGCTACACATGCCCACCAGCCAATCAGAAGCGGATCTGGCAGAGGGGAGGGGGGGAGGGAATGAAACACATGTGCAGTATGAAGCAAGGAGGGAAAGGAAGGGAGAATACCTTTTTAGAGATGGCTGCCTGTTCTAGAAAATGTGAAGTAAGTGTGACTGAGTAAATATTTGATTAGGTGAGCCAAAAGTGTGGCATTTTTACTAAACAATAGGAGGACTATTGGGCAGTATGCTTTTTAAATTTTGACTTGCATTCTCCTTTAAACAGAAGATGCTATAAAGAGATGGGCACCAATCTGGGCATTAACTATGTGCGGATGTTAAAGCGGATCTTCAACTGAAGGCAGAAGTCCATGATGTGGAAACATTTTTATGCCCATAAACAAAATCTTTCAGTCACTGAAACCCCACCAGTTATAACTAACATCATTCCTCCACATATTACTAACCACCAGGCTTAGGCTGCATCACCAGTCAGATTTCTAAGGATCCTAGTCATGCCCAGAATTTTTTCAACAGACAGTCACAACTACCATCACACACACTCATCCATACTAGCAAAAAAATAGGACTAGGACTGCCCTTAGTTATGCAACACTGAACTAGGGCAAGTAAACATATTTACTTATTATTTTGACATTTTGACACTGGGATGGACTGACACTTCAAGACACACCCTCACACAAAACTCTCAAGAAATAAAAATGTACAAATCTATCCATGGCTAAGTAAAGATGAATTCCATTCAAGAAAGAGCCTTCCACTGCACAAGCACATTTGCTTTAATAATTAGACAAAAGGAGTATTTGTACTTTTGCTAACATCCAATAACTTTGCAGTGAAGCTTCTCCTAAAAATGGTAGACTCTCACTTGAATCAGCAAAAAGAAGCTTTCTCCTTAAATAACATAAATGAGTCAATAATATAAATTTTATGCAGCTTATCCTTACAAAAGATTAGGCATTACATTCTGACCCAATACGAACAAGACATCATGACAGGCCTGGATTCACAAGGCTTATTTGAGTGCACAGTACCTGCTGGGCTTACAGAGTAGAATTATTTATGGTCCTACCTAGAATGTATTGTTCAAATAATGCACTTTATGCGTGGATCAAATAAAATTAGGCTTGCCACGACTTCCCTTTTAAACAGTACACCAAAACTGTAAATTTGACAGGTTATTATTTACATGCATACTTTGTTCTCCTTTCAAGTAGAAACTTGGAAGCCTTTGGTGTATGGGTGCTAGGGAGAAAATAGGAGTTGAATAAAGCAGATTCCGAGCGAAACTCTAGAGTGCCCTAAAATAACCCAGTGCACAAGCCCTAATAAGACTCTGTCCAAAAATATTCTGTTTCAAAGCAATAGTAATTATACTTGTCTAAAAAACTTTAAGGCTGAACATAAAGTATGCTGTAAAGTGCACACTGTGCAAGGCACTAATCCATATATTTATTTTAGTTCTCCAGTGCCCTACTCTAATAGGCTTAAATATGCAACATTTAATTAAACATAATAATGAACTAAAACTGTGTACAGAATCCTAAAATGTTACATGACCAGCTAAATCTGCTCTGTATAGAAAATCTATATTTACATAGAACCTTCCTCTAAAGAGAAACCTAGACGTCAAGATGCCAATCGTTTTGAAAATATATGTTCAGTAATGCTAGTTGAAATGTTTGAATGTTCCTGACATGAGTGAATTTAATACTAAGTATAAATCCCATTGAGGTGCTATGAATCATCTGGGAGGCTTAAATTAGATTAACTGCTCGGCAGAAGCACAATACAGAGGGTGATTGCCTAAGAGAAAATTATTTATTGCCCCTAGTGGCAGATGCTTGAACTTTAAGAGATTTTAGACTAAGCTCTTTATCTAAGCCCTCATGACAGGAATCTAATATAAGTGAAATGATTTCCCTAATAGGACCCAACTTCAAGCCATCCAAACATGGCAAGCCATTTCCAAACTTTAAAAGAGAAAACACATTGTGTCCTGACTGTGAAGCAAAAGCATGGAATCATTTTGCTCTTGGCTTTTTTTTTTCCCTTAAATTGAATTTCAGTTGTCTGCCTGAAAATGTTTGCCATGTTTAGGTTCTATAATTATCAATACAACCTTTTAGAAAACCTGCAATCTCATATAAATTCTAAAAATAAACAAATTAAGTTTTTTTTTTTCTTTGCATCATGAAAAAAACAAACATAAGAAGAATTCTGTATGTGTTTTACACGGACTGAAATAATAACTGTTACATATAAACTATCCATACCAAAACTACAAATAGATGTATTTAAGCCTTTAGCATTGATCATAATAATTCACTAAATGGTAATCATTAATCAAATCTGACATGAACTTGTTTTTAAAAGGTACAGATTTCCTCTTAATTATAAATGCATCAGTCCTAAATTCTGGTAGCTGGCAGTGTCTGCATTATTGCTTTCATTTTATTATATGTTCTTTTGTGGAAATCTAATTTTATCTTATACCCTAATGCTTTGGTCTCTATGATCAGTGATGGAACAATTGGCTTTAAAATACATAATGATATACTGAGCTACAAACTATAACCTACCCTGAGTGCCGTGCCATCTGTGATGAAAAAAATACGCTATAACCCATGATTCAAAAAACAAGAATGGCAGAAAAGCAGCAAGACAAATTTAGTTCAGACACTGTTAAGGTATTTACCTAGCTTTCTTATGAAAAATAAATAAATAATATTTAATGCATTGCTTAACACAAAAGCAATCTACAAGAACACAATATAGCATAACTAAATAACGGTTTAAAAATGCAATCGAATAATCGAAAATACAGTCACAACATCAAGATAATTTTTCAGACCTACCCACATTTATTCAGGCAACAAGCAAACAGATCTGTTCCCCGAGCACCTATTACAGAATGTCGAGGCAAATCCAATAAAACATATAAAGGTCTGGATAAAAAGTCTGGAAAGAGGGCTGCATAGTCTGCAAGCCCCAAAACATTAACACATTACTTATTCTGAAAAATGTAACATTGTATTCAAATTTTTAGGCTTATTCTAGCAGAAAATAATTTGGTAGAAAGTGATTTCAGGAAGACTCGGTGCAGAAAGTAACATGTGAGAGGAGCAAGAACTATACAGATGTAGCCACAGAATTAAATGCAGATCCCATGCCTGTTGTATTGTATGCTAGGGAGGTTCATGCTATACTGCCTACTTAAGCACTCTGCACTATTCCCATTGCTATCACAAATCACTTCAAAATTACTTCTTAGCAAATCACAATAGGAATCTGGCTTGTAAAAATATATTTTTTCTCATCAATAATATCCTTTAGCAGTTTTCTGTGTCACAGATATAACAGTCAATTACAGGATCACAGGGAGATCGGGATGAAAAGAAAAGAACTGCAGATGACTTGCCAGGAATGTAGAAAAGAAAATATACATATCTGCTACATCCCAGCACCTCAAGCAACAGCAATGAGATAATGCGGTCCCTGGGGCTTGGATTAATCTTACCTGTACATTTTATCATTATTATGCATGCAATGGTAGCAGATTAATTGCATACTGTATAAGTGCGCTGTCCCTTCTTTGATACCATTGCTTTAAAAGTATTTTAAAATGTTTAAGCCTTTTGGGATTTGTAAATGACTTTTTACTGAGCAGCAATTTGTATTTTTACCAAACAAGTTAGCAGGTTTATTAGGCTTCAACAATACAGTATAAGGGAGTTTTGTACCCCAGTTTAATACAACCCTTTCACAAGACAGACCCATGTTATGTTTAAACTACTACTGCCCTAAGCAGAACTAAAGCATAACCTTTTGAGTTACATGTTTATAACATATAGAATTGAACAATAAGATGTAAAAGTGGCATTTTATGGCAGTCAGATAACAGAATTGAACAATAAGATGCAAAGGTGGCATTCTATGGCAGTCAGATCAAAATGTGCATTTATATATTACACATATTGCTGATTAGAACTCTAAACCACTTCAATAAACCAATCATATTCAGTTTTAAAATGTACAACCAGGAAATTGAGGAAATGTCAACCAATCACGTAACATTCTACTAAACTCTTTCACATTTGGCACGTTACAAATATTTTCATTGATTGATTCTACAAAGCCTTGCTGTTGCAAAGAAGCTAGGAAACTTGCTTATAAACTCATTTTGAACAAAGCAATCAAGTTATTCTGAGCCTTTACCCTATAAATCATGTAGGGATACACTGCTATATCCCCAGCATAAAATATGCTGTCAAATAACTTTTCAGATGGATAAGACAAGAAATGATCATTACTTTCTTTATATTATTTGGTTTCACTTAATAAACATTTGTCTTAAAGTTAATCTGCATTTAAAGACAGAGTACAAAATCAAGAATCATATAACTAGTACAGGTATGGGATCCCTTATGCGGAAACCCATTATCCAGAAAGTTCCAAATTACACAAAGGCCATTTCCCATAGACTCCATTACAAGCAAATAATTCTAATTTTTAAAAATGATTTCCTTTTTCCCTGTAATAATAAAACAGTACCTTGTACTTGATCCCAACTAAGATATAATTGATCCTTATTGGAGGCAATACAAGCCTATTGGGTTTATTCAATATTTAAATGATTTTTAGCAGACTTAAGTTATGGAGATCCAAATTACAGAAAGATTCCTTATCCAGAAAACCCCAGGTCCCGAGCATTGTGGATAGTAGGTCCCATACCTGTACTGTACAGTATCATGACATGTCTACCAGAAATAGTCCCTGTTGCTTACAGCAGGACATGTTGAAAACGTTATTTTCTTTCTCAATCTGCATGGAACCCTTTACACAACTGAAATATTGCACAGATTTTCAGGAAACAAGTGCATTGTTGAGGGCATTTAAAACATATCAGCTTGCTTCATAATCAGCTTCTGGCTAATTGTTAGCTAATGATTGAGACAAAGAATCACAAGTGTACGAGAATCATTAGGTTATCCTAGCAGATAATAAATGCAAATAAAACAATCTAATGTGCTGATGACTACACTAAAGTAATCTGCTTCTTAATAAGATTAGCCTAAGTAATACAATAGCCTATCTACTGAACGCCACTGAGGAATTGCCTGAATGGGTAACAAAGACTCAGTGCTGAGATACAACAAAGTACAAATTAACTGCTCCCACTCAAATATCATTTAACATCACGCCCTGATAAGGGCAAAAATACACTGAACCACTTATGTATAAAAGCATGCATGTATTTGTCTAACATGCAAAGTCATATGGGTTTATAATGACACACCTAATAAAGCTATTAGCTGTTCCATTCAAACACCCAAAAATAATATTTAGGGTGTAATTATGTGGTTGCGCACAACAATAATGACTGATGCAATCCTTTGTTTTGGTATCACTTCTATTACTTGTATCCATTACTGGCAAAAGGTTCAATCAAAGAAGAAAAAAAAAAGCTAATAAGTATTTCCAAAACGGCCCTGGTTACTGAATTGTGGTCATAAATACAAACATGCTCCAAATTGCTTTAATGTGCATACAAGAAAAGTGACCCTCCAGCACTTAACAATAACACTGGCCCTTAGGCTGAAAGAGGATGGTGGGACTTGAAGTCCAATAACTGCTCCAAGGATATTTCTGCTTCTATCGACTAAAAAAGTACAAAGCTAAAAGAAACAACCATGTAACAGGTTACGTGGAAAGCAACTCATAGGACAAATGTGAGGTCTTTGAGAGTAATAGTATGAGAGTTGACAACATTACAAATTTGCATGGGTCTGCAAGTCAGCAGCCCATATACGTATTTATCTGTGCCAACATGTAGTTCATGGATTGGATTTGGCTTTCTTGATATAGTGTGAAATATAACTAATACTGGTGAAAAACTGGTGTGTAAAATATACCCTAAATAAACAAGACGATTTGTGTGTTGCTTTCCAGAACTAATGTTATGAGAGAGAGAGAGAGAGAGAGAGAGAGAGAATGGGTTGTTCTGTTAAGGCAGAAGTAGAAAGTAGGTAAGCTGATTGATACTGCCCTCTTGTGTGCAGAGGTGTGCATAAGTTCAAAATATGCTCTCCTTCAATGAACAATGTTCTAAACAGTTTAAAATCACTTGTAATGACTGGATGGAATACGGGTGGGGGTGGGATAGTGTTGGTCCATTGCCAGATGAAGTACTGATGTGCACTGATGACATAAATGAATATATAGAAAATGCACAATGTTGATGAAATATGGATACTTCATACATACACTCCCAGGTGCATCATGTAATGAAAACATGAAACTGACTTTAATAACATCTAAAGCTGCCCAAATGTAAGATGACTTTTGAAATTGAACAGCCAACAGAATGCCCCATGCTTAGCTGCATGTATACATTCTGACCACATATATGACTAACCAAACTGGAATCACTGTAGACCACAATGCAGAAGTTTAGTCCCATGAATTTCAAGGGTAGACGTCGAAGCCCATTGCATTTCAGCTCCCTTTTTTCACTACAGTTTATCCACTCCACCAATGTCTCCTCAAGAAAACTGCTCGTAATGGGAGCCAAACACTCACCAATAATTAATTGGAAAATAATCTGCTTGTATGACATGTAAGGCCAGCTGGAGGACCAGTAACCCAAAAAATATATATAATGAGATGTTACCCTGCAATGGAAAAAATTGTGTTGGCTTCAGAAACACTAGAGTACTATAATTAATATTAAGAAGATTTTGTGTAGTAATGACAGCAGCCATTGAATATCAATAGGGCAAAAAGACACATATTTACAGAGAAGATAACAGATACACTTTATAGAATACTTTAAAGCAGTGTTCCCCAACCAGTGGCTTGTGAGCAACATGTTGCTCAACAACCCCTTGGATGTTGCTCCCAGTGGCCTCAAAGTAGGTGCTCATTTTTGAATTTCTGGTTAGGAGGCAAGTTTTGGTTGCATAAAAACCAAGTATTATGCCAAACAGAGCCTTCTGAGGGCTGCCAGTCCACATAGGGGCTATTAAGTAGCCAATTAAAGCTCTTATTTCTACCCCTAGGAACCTTTTCCATGCTTGTGTTGCTCCCCAACACTTTTTCCATTTAAATGTGGCTCACGAGTATAAAAGGTTGGGGATCCCTGCTTTATAGAATGCAATTCATTCCTGTTCTGGCCACAAATAGTCAAGAGATGCCCATTTACTTTTAGCAACTCATTACAAGAATCACAAATACTGCATAAACTCGACAGGCTTTTTTAAATAGACCCCCATTTTATACATGAGCTCATTTAATTGGGCTTATGTAGAAAAGGTGAACTTTGCATAGTGGGTGGCTTTAAGGGGGCGATTCACTAAGGTACGAATCCGAATCACGAAATCTGATCATTTCTGATGATCGCAAATGTCACGAAAATTCTTTTTGTTGAATACAAAAATTTCGTACTTACGATCCGAAAGTTCGGAAATTTTCGTATTGAAATGATTGTTTGCGAATGCCGATCTGATGTCATGAGCGAACAGTCGTAAATGGCGGGAAAACCTTCTGACTTTGAACCTTCAGTGCATGATTTTGGAAGCCTCCCATAGGACTCAATGGCACTCTGCAGCTCCAACCTGGCCCAAGGAAAGTCACAATACCGAAGCCGCGCAAATTAACGAAAAAAATTGCACAAATTACGCACAGTTCTAAAAATACTAATTTTTTGTATTCGGACTCAATCGTACATTGAGTTTCACAATCCAGAATTTCACGATGGTACCAGGAAATGGTTCCTATAAGTCATAAAATCACGGTTGCTGTAAAATCGGGTATGTCTGTATAAAAATACATTTAATTTCAGATAGTGTTTATGCACCTTTTTATATACTAAACTAATGTGTCAAAAAGAGGGGTGTAAATTAATTTTCATTTGAGAATGTTTTTTTTTTTTTAAGCATCATGGAATACAGGTTCTACAGCTTTAATCTATGCCATGAGTTTCTTAACATTGCAACACATTACAGATATAGCTGCCCACTGGCATTGAAATGACTGTTGAAATAAAAAAATGAAGGCAATTAAAAAGTTGCTTAGAATAGGTTAATCAACAACATGCTAAAGGTTAAAGGAATCCTGCCATGGGAAAACATGTTTTTTTTCAAAACGCTTCAGTTAATAGAGCTTCTCCAGCAGAATCCCACATTGAAATCTGTCTTTTAAAGCAAAAAACTATTTTTTAATATATAATTTTGAAATTTCACGCTGGGCTAGACATATTCTTCAGATGGGTCACAACCATGTGACCCATCTGATTAACTTCAGTCACACTTTACTGCTGAGTTGCAAGTTGTGATATCACCCTCTCCCTTGCCACCCCAGCAGCCAATCAGCAGAAAAATGGGAAGGTAGCAAGATAGCAGCTCACAGTAGATATCAGAATAGCACTCAATAGTAAGAAATCCATGTCCGGCTTGGGACTCCTCCAGTTACATGGGAGTAGGAGAAGCAAAAGGTTGCCTGAAAGCAGTTCTAATGTGTAGCACTGGCTCCTTCTGAAAGCTCAGACTCAGGCACAATGCACTGAGATGGCTGCCTACACACCAATATTACAACTAAAAACAAATACATTTGTTGATTTGAGAATAAAATTTTAAATGATAAAGTGAATTATTTGCTATCTAAACAGTGTAATTTAGAAATGAAAAGTATACCATAAAAATCATGATAGAATCCCTTTAATTAATAAGAACTTCACCACAACCACTAGCAAATGTGTCTGCTTGCACGGCAGACAGTTACCTAACCCGATCTCTAGAGTGTAAACTTTTGTAAACAAGATTCTGGTTTCTTTTACACCTTTTGTCACCGATCTTTTGAATGCTGTCTTTCCTATAGAAAGGCCCTTCATAATGTGTTAGTGCTGTACAAACGAAAACCAATAATAAATATACTATTTTTGTGTATTGATATAAAAGCCTGGGTCACAGAACTACATGTTATGAACAGGATACCTAAAACAAAGCCACAATAGAAAAGCAAACTGCCCTTTGTTGCAGCATAAAAGCAGAGTAACAATATAACATTTTCATTGTTCCACCCATTAGTTGTGCTGTTCTGTTTGATGTGTGTTGCCTAGTTTTCCAAATGACCAAGACAAAACAAACAGTTTGAACAAATGTTCCCAAAGCTCTCTTGAAAAAAAGTAAAACACTTTGAGCATGTTAAAACAAGACTGACACCAGATTAAGAACACTGCCTATATTTAGGTTGTTTTCCCCTGGAGGGGTCCAGGTGAGTTTAGAGAGATTACGCAGGCAGGTTTGTTGAGAGAAGACAAGGAAAATGCTGAGGTCAGAGTGGAGAAAGCTCTTTTGATTGCAAATCCAACTGACACTTGAAAGTACAAAAGTCTACATGTTAAATAAAGAAAAGCATATTTACATATTACACTTACACAGAAAAAGTGTAACAAAAAAGGAAGCAAAATAAGGTTATTGTATTAGTCAAAGGTTTACAAAGACAATAGTGAGCGGTAAAATCCCTTTGAAGCCAAGCAGTGTGTTATTATAAGCTGACAGTAAAACAAGGCAGACAACTGCATGTGTCTCTAGTTTCAGTTTCCTCAAAGTCAGTACAGTGCAACTGGCTGACTCTAATACTGTATCCTGTTATCAGCCAGGTCTGGGGGAGGGGGGGGACTGTACCTGCGTTACTGTGTGATAATTGCAGTTCGGGCTATTTTAAATGACTACATTCAAATCAATTATTTATTCTGCAGAAGAAACAACATTTATGGTTGTGTTTACACAGGCAGGTGCACTGTTAATTAGTTACAAATTAAAAAGTTATATAATTGCTTGCCAGCAGTGGTACTTCATTGTGGTGGTACTTTATTCACTAAAATACGTCTGTTCTTGATATTCACAGAAATCTACAAAAACTTGGTCTATTTCATAAAGCTAGATAGACAGATAGATAGAATCAAAGATAAGTATCAAATGGAAAAATGGTATGTGGATCTGATATCTACAAACAGTAGTGTGGGTCTAGACTAGATGCTAAAAGTCGAAGGGCAGTGGCACACGTGGAGATTCCTTGATGAGGTATACATGTCACTTTGGTTTCCCGAAGACACCTGAAGTTTCTTTGTGAGGCAACATCGTTGACTATGGGAAACCTAAGCCGGTGGGGTGGCATTACTGGGAGATTAGTTGCCCGCGGTAACGAAGACTGAATCTTCCCTTGTGCCACTAACCTAAGGGCGAAGACACACAGAGCTACTTAGTAGCAGCTACTTGTCATGGCTACTAAACACCAGAAAATACCTTGCCATAGATAATACTGAGAAGTTACTCTGCTAAAACACACATAGAGACAATTATCAGTAAATGATCAGCATTGTTCTGTAGCCAAGACAAATAGCTGCTACTAATTGCTCCATGTGCCTTCACCCTAAAGGGACACAAGTTTACAAACAATGCAGTTTGAAATATGCACCTTTGTCCCCTCCCCCACTGAAAGATGACCAAATGGTTTAATTGTTTCAAAAGTAAGAGCCACTAGGGCAGAATGGGCCAGCCTTCCTGCTTTCAATACCAATTTCATTTAAAGATAACTTTAAAACTACTAAAAATTTATGATTTCATGGTTGGTTTAAAATGAGGCAGGTAAAGGTAGGTCAGGTTTGTTGTAGGCACAAATCCAAATAAAGTATAACACAGTACACTCACCAATTGGATTTCTGTCAAAAAACAGGACTGGAGCTTTGAGAAGGGATTGGAACATTTGATTGTGCAAAGCTTGAGCAGCACAAACAAGAACATGGAAAACCAGCAAGCAACGCAGGACGCCAAAAATGATTGTTGCAACCGTCAAACCTAAATTGGATACAAAAACATTTTAACATTACTTAGCAAAAAAAAGATAATTTCATGATTTAGGTACCCTGTATTTCTTTAACAAATCGAGACTGATCGCATAGTTGTCACAACTGCAACACTGTCACCTTTACTTTAAGGAAATACCTACAGAATGATGAAGTCAAAAGTTGATTATTTGAGCACAGTTCCACCTACTGCCATCTCTTATAATTGCAGCCTACTGAAATAACGTAAAGTTATCTTGAAGGAAATTATATACAAATACAATATAAATAAGCAATTTATAACATCCACAAAGAAATGCTTCTGGGTTCCAGGTTATAAGAATGAAAAGTTAGCTGTCGTTCCTATGCACGGAGCACCATGAAGGCAGAATCTAAAATATGCGTAGTCCTTTATTACTCATATCAAAAACATCATGGAGGTTTTACAGGTTTCCCCCGGTAATTATAGTCTTGCCACATTTCATGGCAATCTGCCATTTTCACAAAAGCTATAGAAATAAACAGTACCTGAAATCTTAATATGATGTTTTTACGACGTTAATACGGCATTTTGCACCCTGTGTATTCCTGTGATGCCAGCTTGCTAATTAAGAAACTGCTAATTCATTATAATCATCTTATTTACCTTTGTTCTACATATTAAGCAAAATAATGGTGGAAATTTTTTATCCCCCTGGGAAGAAGTGCAAAAGCACTTACAGGGCATAACATGGAGCACTTCTGCACAAGGGAATGGCTCACAACTCATGTCAGATAAAAAATCCTGCACACAGTGCAGATCAGGGAGCACAGTCTAGCGCTGTCCAATGCCACTATGCCACTTCCTAACCTGCACATCTGACTGACATGCAAGTTATGGGATGAGTTGGGTGCCTACATGCTTCCATTACCCACCCCAAACACAAGCAGTGCTGTATTTATGGGAATAGCTGCAGATCTGCGGCAAGTTGTGAAGGAAGGAAGTTAGGGTGTGGCTGTTTTTTGCACTTTGCACCCTGCCTTCCTTATGGTAAATAACCTCATAATGTAAAATGCCACAATTACTATCTGTTATGTTCCTATGTTTTAAAGTTTGTGAAACAAAATGTTAAAATTTACAAATATGTTGCTTTTAACACACTGCTCCCAGCAGTAGCTGTTTAATATTTTCCGTTGCAAAATTAAGAATAGTTTTCTGAATTGTTATGGCTTCAGTTTATTTGTGTTGTGTTATTTAAAGGTAGTGCTCATTCAGTGTTGGGTATTAGCGCTCAGCTCTACCTCTGAGCTCTAACACTACCTTACATAGAAAAGAATTCTGCTCCTCAAAGCAGTCACCATATTCTGAATATAGTATGATAAATGTGTCAGTTTGTTAAACATTTTCCTGACTGCCATTAAAAAAAATCTGTAGTAGTAATTCATATGTTACCCCTTCTCTTGAAAATGTGCAAGAACACCTATGCTATGAACTACACTGGGCTATGAAATACCACCTTATTATGTCAGAATAAGTATATCTTTCTAATTAAAATTCATTATGGGTTATCTTTGACCTGTTGCATAGCTAAATATAACTGCTACTTAAGTTTAAATTCAGTTAGTTATATCTGGTCAATCACAAGATTATTCTATATGGGTTAATAACAATAACCCTAGTTTATTTAAAGACCCCAAGTCCACCAAGTACACTGATTCTTTTCTATTGGTTATTTTGTGTATTTCTATGTTCCAACAGTGGATCAGACTTTACTAAGATGTTATTTTGTCCTCCCTCTAAGTCTCTGCCTCATCAGTGATGAAAAAAACAAGTTTAACAATGTTATAAATACAAGTATCTCTGTTTATTTTGTAATTTAGTTTCTGATTTCTGCAGTTCCCATTGCCTTCTCTCTCACTGCAGCCTTAGCAGCACATAGCATTCATAACATTGCAGACACAAATAAAAAACATTTTTCATGTCAATGCCCTTATTATTAATCCCTTAATTACCTGCATACACTCCCAAATACAAGGTGAGGTCTAGTTGCTCTGTTTTTGATCCCGTGCTGTTTGTGCCTGAAGTGATATTCAGTTTCCCCTGTTCGTTTGCCCTGCCGCACATAAAGACACAGGTCTCAGCAAACTGATGATTTGAACTGCAGTAAAGCTGTTTAGAATTGTTATGTACTGTAATTGACATACCATATATATATATTAGGCTTCTTATGCTAGTTACTATGTGATTGCCCAGGGGTGGATTAACCATTAGGCATCCCTAGGTTAGAGCCTAGGGGCCTATGAGATCAGGGGGGCCCATGTATTATTTTTCAGTTCTACTCAGCCCTACTCATCCACATCTACTCTTCTGTATCAGTTTTGCTTACCTATTATTTGTGCTGACGTGCGTGTGAATACCCAAGGTTCACCAAAGCCCTCTAAGCTGTGTTGAGTCGGCTTCAGTGCACATCAGTAAGGTCACTGGTGTGCACTGAACCCGACAGTATAAGAAGGGGAGAGCTTCGGTAACCGTGCATATGCACATCAGCACAAATAATAAGTAAGTAAAACAGATACAGAAGATTGAAGAGTAATAAAAAAAATGAAAAATGATCATTTAAAAATTATTATGCATTATGTATTGTTGTAGAAAGTGGCCTTTTGGCAAAAGAATTGCAAAGTTGTAACAGAGCAATGTGCAAGATACCAATTTTTTAAACATATCTAACTAGCTGACAGGGCTCCACAAGCAGAATCTTGTACTTAAATCTGTTTCAAATGAGAAAAGAGAAAATCTAACATGGGACTAGACAATTAGACATATTCTTAGTTTTCCAGAGGCCCGCATTCATGTGACTCAGCAGCACAATAGGCAAGGGATAAACAGCTCCCTGACACCTCAGCTAAAGGGTTCATTTGCCTGAACTGATAGCACCTCCATGTTTTTAAACTGCTACCACTCCTCTGCTTTGGGCTTATAGTACATACTGGTAGAGAAACAGGCACAACTGTCCATAATTATTCACTTCAAGGGCAATGGCAGATGGAGCACTGTGTCCTCTTTGAGAGGAAACCATACATATTGGTCTTTTTTTTTTTATTGCTGCCATCATAATATCATTAAAAAATGTATTGGTTTAAAAATTGCATTTTAAATGGTATAATGAATTATTGCAAGGCACCCAATGTATTATAGTATTAAAAACTACACCATAAAAATCAGTATACCTTTAATTACAAAATTGTATAGGGGAAATTAAGAGAAAAAGTGTCATTCCCAAGTGTCTTTGAATCACACTTCTACTTCCTTGTGCAGTCAATAAGAGATTGTCATGTGTGTTGCTTCCAGAAAGGATTTTTAACTTTCCTTCTCCTTTAACGATGTGTGATTAAAAGAGGGACTTATTTAATTATTAATCAAAAATTTAAAATTAAAACTTTGTTAATTTAGGGAAACATACCAGTAAGAAAGCCACCAATCTTGCAAAACATAGGTAACCTAGTAAGAAAAACAAATAATAAACCACACAAGTCAGAAAAGCATGTATTTTTAAAACTAACAAACATATCTATGCTTATTACAGAGAGAAATAACATAAATTGTGGGCAAATGCTTACAGTTTTTACTATGAGCCAGATTTGAACATGCAACAGGCAATACAGTGTTTAAAATACAGGTAAGAAAAAGCAATCAAAATACTGAGAAACCATATATCAGCCAGATTAGATGCCATGAGAAAAGAGTCTCGTGAAGTTTAGTCTACTGAAAAACAGTTAATCGAATTAAGGAGGTAAGTTTGTCCATTATGTAATTTTATTTGGTATTGTTTAATTGTAATTTAATGCTCATTTTTTATATAAATCGGATATTGTCTTTAAGACCCTTGCTGCTAAACATATATACTATATATAGTTATATATAGTTTATACTTTTTTAAAAAAATATATATATATATAGAAAAAAAAGTCAGGTTGTAAGTTTGTCACTCTGAAAATGTCACATAAACATGTCTCAATTTCCTTCCTACATTTCCCTTTGGTTTCGTTTGTGCAAGTACTTGCTTTTTTAAAAAAAAAACAAAGCTTACCTGTGACAAAATATTAAGCAGTAAAACTACAAAAAGCATCAGGTAACTAGACCCAGAAGTGAAATACTTCTTGTACACTTTGAATCCCACAGTTCCCTCAGAGCGACTCTCCTCAGGAATTGCAGTAAGAACAGGTTCGGCCTGTAAAAAACAAAAAAAGGACCAAGAGCAATTTAGTAAATGACCTAAGTATAAGCAGTATTTATCCATATGCTGATTCTTAATTCAGTAACTGTAGAAGCATTAATATTTCTAACACCTGACAGTAAGCTCCATACTAATTCACTATTCCTTTTGTAAATTTATAAAAACCCCAAACCTAAGTGCTAGAGTACTAAAGGGCTCAATCTTGCACCCTGTAGTGCTCATTCAATAATTTCTTGTTTCCAAGGTCTTTATCCCTCTGGGATAAAAATCCGTTGGAGCACCCTAAATTGATCTTCTGTATGATGCAAACAGGCATCTTTCATTCATGCAGAAAGTACTGGCCCACTTCAGACCAGCAGATATGGGATAACAGCAGGGCAGGTGCAAAGTGCAAAAACATGGTGGCTTTCCCCACTATTCATAAATGATGTAAAGTATCTTTAGGACATACCAAAAAGAGTAAAGCACTCATCGACCCCATTCCCTAGATTTAGTAAAGAAAAAGTAAGCTTTATCTTAAACACATCTAAGGTACAGGATACTCTTTCCCCTTTCATGCACAAGGCACTTAATCATAGGTTGAATTTTAAACACAAGTCACTGGAATTTAAAGAGGTAAACTACCAATTAACACATTAAATATCCAACAGACATAAAGGGGAGGGTATATTAACAAAGTAAACTAGGTGAATGGGAATTACTTACAAAAGGAAACGTAACTACAATATATACTGTATATACTCGAGTATAAGCCTAGTTTTTCATCACCCAAAATGTGCTCAAAAAGTCACCCTCGGCTTATACTCGAGTCGGGTCCCTCCAAACTAGCACCCTCTGTCCTTTGTGTGCAAATTAGGCCACTCGCAACCAGACCCTCCAGTGCCCTGGCCCGCTCCCAAATTCATCTTAATCTACTATTCCCACCTGTCCCATTCTGCATTAGACATTTCACTTTATATTCTATATAAACTATATATATAGTTTTGAAGGATTTTAACTCTTTGTGTTTTAGCTTGGTTGCTGAGTACTCTTAAGGTATCACTGTTGATAAAACAATTGTTTTTGTTGACCCTCCACTTACAGAGCTAGTTTACAGTTTTTAATTGAAATAAATATTTAAAAACATATACCCCACTGTTGCCTCATTTAATGTAATTTTATTGGTATTTATTTTGATAAAACTTAGCAGTAGCTGCTGCATTTCCCACCCTAGGCTTATACTCGAGTCAATAAGTTTTTCCAGTTTTCTTAGGTAAAATTAGGTACCTCGTCTTATATTCGGATCGGCTTATACTCGAGTATATACGGTATGTTACAATAAAATAATTCATGATAACAGGAAACATCAATAATCAGAATTTAGACCCATTGGCTATCTGGTGTTTAGAAAATAGATCTATTTTACTTCTTTTTGATTTAATGGGCTGAACACATGGGCTGAACCTCCCCTGCAATCTAGAACAATCCACCCTATTCCTGTTACAGACAACAAATTAGTAATTCCATAAACACTGTAAGAAAAATATGTTTGCCATGTAAGTTCCTTTATGCCAATAAATATTAAAAATGTGTTCACAGATCATAGATGTTTGTCCCACATACAGACACAGTGGGCAAAGTGCACTTTTTGACACAATCATAATGATTTTTACACAACATACACCATTTTCCTCAGAACTCCAGCAGTTGCAGTTGCCAAGGGAAACTGTGCCTGATACAATTGTGGCCAGTGCATTAAAATTAGGGATGCACCAAACCCAGTTTTTTTGGTTTGGCCGAACCCCCGAATCCATCCCAAGGGAATTTTTTTTTTTTACATTTAACCCTTCCAAATCCTAATTAACATATGCTAATTTATTCTAATTTGGATTAAATTCGTCCAGGAGCGTGGATTCAGCCGAATCCGAACCCTGCCCAAAAAGGCTGAATCCTGGCCGAATACCGAACCGAATCCTGGATTCAGTGCATCCCTAATTAAAATTGATGCAGTTGGGCACTTGCACAAGAATTGGAAACAATTGTGCTCAACGTTGTTTCCAGCATTTGGCTTAAGTGTGGCATGTGCACCTGATTCCTTTAGTGCATCTGCTCTGCACCTTTTGAAGCTTAGACCTACAGCTACTGTCTAGCTTGGAGGTGGCAGTAGCTTCAGAGTTCCTCTGCGTCAATAGATGCTGCAATGCTCAGTTTAGAATGGGAGGCAAGAGGAAGACAGTGATGCCTGTATTTTGTATACTTATATACTGTATACAATCTTTCAAAAATAACAAATGTGTTTTTCTATGTGATCCAGTGTATGGCTGCTCAGCGGTTAAACCTCTTAATCATATACATTAGGGTGTGTTACTGGCAATCAATGCAGCCAAGCAGTGATGAGCAAAATGTTTTGACAGTTTTCCCTGCAAGAAAAAGCCCACAGATTCCAAAAGCGGAATAGAAAAAGTCACCACAAAAAAACACCCGTTGACTTTAATGCTTTTTGAGATTTTTTTGCAAATTTTTCAGCAAAGCAAAACAATGGTCCAACAAAGAAACTCACTAAACATAAGAACAATATAGACAAGTCTTAAAAGATGCAACTCATAAACATATTTTTATTTTCTAATAGAAAAGATCACAATACAGGGAAAAACAAAAATTCTTATCGTAATCTAAACCTATTTCTTCATCTCCTACTGCATAAATAACAGGGATATGTGCAGTTTTATTTATCTTTATTCCCTCTTTCCATTCATTATAAATGCTTTGATAGAAGGAATACAGAGTAGTTTTCTATATACTTACAGCAAGATTGTCTGTGGCTCCTTCTTTGTGTGACTGTACTGTAGAATCCTGGGACCAAACAGATGACTGAGAAAATGTACGGTTCCTTGATGACTTTATCAGTTGACCTTCTTGAGACTGTGACTGCTCCTCTTCCTCACTTTTCAAAAGAGAAGCAAAGTCGATACCTGACTGTAGTAGTTCTTGAAATGTTCCCTTTCCAACCATTCGGCCCTTAAAGTCAGTATATAAATATATCTGTTAAACTGGTTTGGCTATATTTAAATGTTCTGCATGACAATTTACTTATAAAATTAAATATGAGGATTTTGTTGGGAGTTTTAGCAAGCCCATTGCTATGAAGCAAATTACATCCAAACTCAGTTAATATCAAACAATACCAAACTCAAAAGACATTTAGATTGCAGCTTACTGGGGCTGTCAACTCGCCCCTTTAAAACCAAGCACACATGAAAACAAATGCTAAATGAGCCATTAAAGGAGAACTAAACCCTAAAAATGAATATGGTTAGAAATGCCATATTTTATATTATAAAATGACTGCACTCAGGTTGCCTAGGGCGCCCTAGGCAACCCGGTCGGCCACCTCGCCCCTGCACCTTCCTCATTCGCCCCCCCCCCCTTTGGCGCGCATGCGCAGTTGAACGTGTGGGGGGACAGGGTTCGCATTAGGACAATTATGATGCAATTATGATGCAATTTTGATGCAAATCCCCTGTCATGTAATGTGAATCTCAATAAATTACTGCTTTTAACTGTAACATTTATACTTTATTTATCCCGTATATTTTGAGTTGGTCCCTAAGCTCAGTAACTGACAGCAGCACAGAGCATGTGTAGGGAAGCAGCATAAAATAGATGGGGGGCTATTGGGGCATCTTTGGAGGCACAGATCTTCCCTGCTAAAGGGTTGTGGTCACCTTGGGCTGGTACAGAAGCCCAAAACATAATGTACAACATTTCTGCCCTACTTCTACCCATTATAAAAGCATTTAAAAATCCCAGCTGTCAGTCATATATTGCCTGCCCCGCCTCTATGCCTTAGGCATAGAGGTGTGGCAGACAGTTACTTTCACTTTCAATTCAGAACTTTTTAGATGTTGCTGCACTGCTCACATTCCTCCTCGCTCCTCACCATGTAATTATGTTCTTGAACAAGCATAGTATCCAAGGCTATTGTGATACAAAAATCTAGTATTGATGTTGGTATATATGGTTTATGTATGTGAGTGTATAGATAGGTCAGTATAGGTTTATGTGTGCCGGGTTTACTTGGAAGGGTTGAACTTGATGGACTTTTTTAAACCCAATGTAACTATGTAACTAGCACTGGATAACTGAACTCTACTAAACTCTACTCTACTAAGCTCTGCAACAATATGATATTTTATGTGTCTTGTTTATAAGGGAAGAAGGTTGGCAAATGATTGCTTAAAACTGACGAGCAATAAGTTAACATGGGTGAGAAATTATTCATTTAGTTGCATTCCACATGGCCAAACAAAACTTGCTGCTGATGAAACTAAAGGTGGCCATACACGCACCGATAATATCATACGAAACCTCGTTTCGTACGATATTCGGTGCGTGTAATGGTATGTCGGCGAGTCGACCGATATAGCAGGAAGCTGCTGATATCGGCCAACTCACCGATCGGACCAGTTTGAAAATTTTGATCGGGCGCCATAGAAGGCGCCTGACCAAAATCTCCCTTCAGCTGAATCGGCAGAAGGAGGTAGAAATCCTATTGTTTCTACCTCCTTACCTGCCGATTCAGCCCTGAATGGCGTGTGGCGGATCTGACGATGTTGGCCAGCTTAACTCTGAGCTACAAGCATAGAAGATTTTACAACTTTTTTAAGACTGTAAGCTATTTTGAGCAGGGCCCTCTTTATCTCTTTTATCAGATATAAAAAGTATTTTGTGCATAATGTGCAAGATCAACTTATACATTAATTGTACAGCACTGCGGAATTTGTTGGTGCGTGATAAATGAATGCTAATAATTATAATAATGTTCTAACTTAAAGATGTCTGTTTCCAGATTGTTTCAGATACATGCAAATCAGTAGTTACAAGAATGCACCTCACTGGGGTCTTCAGGTATGCCCCTTGCCGTGTTGGATCTTATGTATGGTGATATAAACTAAGAGCAATTCATTATAATCAGATATGGCTGATTTATTTATTGGCAGTGTGCCATTGTAGCATTTTCAATATACTGCTGCACTGCACATGTGGATTCATATGAAAAACACATAGGGGGCCCATTTACTAACCATCAATTTTTTTTAAACTCAAATCAAATTTTTAGTGCAAAAATTTGCAGAGAAGAAACACTGCAACTTTTCTGAGATTTACTATGCATCTAAAAGGCTAAAATTCCAAATTCAAAATTTCACCAGGTTAAACTTGCCGAGTTCATACAAGTCAATTTAAAAGGGCCCTTCCCTTGAAGTTCTTTCTTTTGTTTTAAAACTTTAGATATTTCACTGGGTTCTGTCTGAAAACTTGACTTTTTCGAATTGTCGCAGAGATAAGTCGTAATTTGTTATACGAATTGTGTTTGGCACCACAGACCAATATTTTTAATTTTTTGGAAATTTTGCATTAAAATATGGAATGTTCTGTTTTCCAGTAGTCTATCTGCCATAGTGCCTTTAGTTTTTTTGTTTTTTTTTAAAGCATACTTTAAGGTATTACAAAGAAGGCTGATTTTATACACCTTCTATTGTGTTTTAAACATGTATTGCCAATTTGCCCGCTCCAAATCTCAGCATCTTCTCTGCCCATCTATGGAGCCTTCCTGACACCCTCCTCAACAGATATTTGGCCAAAAATCATCCAGATATCTGTTGGGTTTAAAAATCCCAGCAGATGAGAAACGCATCAGCACGTTAATGGGGTCCTTTCCTGACATACCTAGAAAGTCCTCTTGTATGATCTGATCGTTGTTTTTTGGGTGAAACAATAAGATTAGTCTGATTTGGCTCTTCATGGCAAAATCGGGCAGTCAGGTAGGATAGTGTATATGTACCAAATTAGTCCAACATTCATACATGTCATGTTCTAGGGAGATCCCATAACCTCTAGAGCAGTGCTGTCCAACTGGCGGCCCGCGGGCCGCATGCGGCCCGCGACCCCCCTCTGTGTGGCCCCCCACCTGTCTGGCTGCTTTGATGACTTACCTTTGTGTAAGCTTTAAATGGTATCAGTACTGAGATTAACTGGCCTCCTGCATGGTTCTCACCTCAGATTCAGCCTGTAACCCCCCTGTATTGTTTGAAAATGTAATACCCTGTGTTTTTCACACCTTTTAATACCTGCATTGTTCTACCCCTGCAGTGTTCACACCTCAGGCTCAGGCTGTAATCACCCCCATTGTTCACTTCTTCACACCTCAGACATAGGTACTGTAGGCAGAGTATGGCACATACAGCCAGCATAGGGCAGGTAGAGTATGGCACACACAGGCAGCATAGGTCAGGGAGGGTATGGCACACAGGCAGGGTAGGGCAGGCAGAGTATGGCACACACAGGCAGCATAGGTCAGGGAGGGTATGGCACACACAGGTAGCATATGTCAGGGAGGGTATGGCACACACAGGAAGGGTAGTGCAGGCAGAGTATGGCACACACAGTCAGGGTAGGGCAGGCAGAGTATGGCACACACAGGCAGGGTAGGGCAGGCAGAGTATGACACACAGAGGCAGCATAGGGAAGGCAGAGTATGGCACACACAGGCAGGGTAGGGCAGGCAGAGTATGGCACACACAGACAGCATAGGACAGGCAGAGGGCTGCCTGTGTGTGCCATACTCTGATTGCCCTATGCTGCTTGTGGGAGGTGAACCTGGCAGGGGTTTGTTGTGGGAGTTTGTTAGCAGTTGGATGGTCCCTAAGGTGTGTAATTATGTACTGGGGGTTGCTCTGCTATCCACAGGGGAGGAGGAGGCATATGGAATTATATATGTATATCTTAATATGACATAATTCTTTCACATATGAATGATGGTTGATATCCCCACAGTAAGGACGAAGCATTTGGGATTTTGCTGTGCGTATAACCTTAGAACACACCAGATGCTAAGTATAAGGTTAATCTGAAAAGATGATTGATGGGAAAAGCATCAGACTACCTCTTTTAGTATCAGTATTTGTTTAGCAGCACTGAGATACTGGAGCTGATGAGTCACTAAAATGCAAAGCTTTTTGCGAAGAGCTTGACAGATGCACCTGTGAAAGAAAATAAAAATTACATTGTGGAAACTGTTTAAATATATTGTTTACAATAAGATGATGAACACGTATTGTTCTTCACAGTATAAACAAAGCACAGTACCACTAGCTAATAAAAGCAGGCCTAGCTCATAAGTTCTTTATGTAATTAAGTGCCAATTATTTTTGTGAAAAAGAGAGCGCCTGAGATATGGCACAGCATACATACAACATTCTAGTATTTCCAAATTACCCACATAACAACACTGCTAAATATCTATTTGTTTATTTTTAGAGCTATACAGGGCAAATTAAAATAGAAGCTACTCCATGTTTGGTCCTTGCGATGTAGATATTTAGATACCAGAAAAAAAACCCATCCTTCACCCTTTGTTGTGACTGGTTTGCAAGCAGGAGTCCATTATGCAGGGGGGATTATCTGTACACTGGTAATATAATTATCTACCTTGCAAGAACCAAACATAGAGTAGCTTAAGCTTCCCTGTTTGCCATAATTAGCTGATTAGTAACAAAATCCATAGATTTTTTTTTTGTGTTCAGCACAAGCCTTATTCAATTCAATCATGTTGAATGAGGGTGTTTTACTGCCCCAATTTTTTTCTGGGAGTTATTATTATTTACCCATTTTCAGCATGAGTCAAGGGTCTTGTCTTTTAAATTTAATAATAAAATCTTGATTTCAAACAAACTGTGTTTTTATGTTGGGTTGAAAACCCCAACATACTGTTCTTCGACTTTAGCTTATTCTTCCGCTTCTTCTTCTTATTCTTCTTCTTCTTCTTAGCGCCCCCCATTTTCTAAACGCTACTCCTCCTACAGTTTTAGGGGTACAATACCCAAACTCCCCACACATCTTCGCCCTATAGCGGAGCAGGTTGCTTGTGCTTTTCTAAGCGATCCGGCCCCCCGTCTTTCTGTGGCGCCTCTCCGAACCCCCCAATTTTCCCATTGACTTTGACAGGGAAGATATTCAAACTGCTGCCACACTTACAGCTTTGAAGCTACACCCCCCAAACTTGAATAACATAATCATGGGGTCACCCCGAATGAAGCAGCAACATTTGTTGGATGACCCCAAAGTGGGAGGGGCCAACAACAGCCAATCAAATTTTAATCATTGACTTTAATGGGGAAATTGAAGCTGCTGCCAATCTTACAGCTTTGAGGCTACACTCCCCAAACTTGAATCACACAGTCATGGGCTCAGCCTGAATTAAAATATGATGATTGCTGGATGCCCAAAAGTGGGCGGAGCTGTGAACAGCCAATCAGATTTTACCTATTGATTTGGCGGAAATCCAACCTGCTGCCATTCTCACAGTAATAACGCCGGGGCCCCCAAACTTTGCAGAGGCACCAGGTAACTGTGGTTCAAGGTAAGAAAAAGTGGGCGGAGCCACCAACAGCCAACCAGAGTTTTCCTATTGACTTTCAATGGGGAAATTCAACCTGCTGCCAGTCTCACAGAATTAATACCAGGGTCCCCAAACTTTTCACAGTTGGTCACTAGGAGACTGCAATTTTAGTTTTGAAAAGTGGGCGGAGCCACCAACAGCCAATCAGAGTTTACCTATTGACTTTCAATAGGGAAATTCAACCTGCTGCCATTCTCACAGTACTAACACCAGGGTCCCCAAACTTTTCACAGTTGGTCACTAGGGGACTGCAACTTTAGTTTTGAAAAGTGGGCGGAGCCACCAACAACCAATCAGATTTCACCTATTGATTTTTATTGGTTTGTTGCCAGGCTTCCCAAACGTTGCATAGTCAGACACTGGGTGACTACGCATTTAAGGTTTTTTGTATTTTTGTAAGTGGGTGGAGCCACCAACAGCCAATCAGATTTTACCTATTGACTCTAAATGGGGAAATTCAACCTGCTGCCATTCTCCCAGTATTAACACCAGGGTCCCCAAACTTTTCACAGTTGGTCACTAGAGGACTACAGTTTTAGTTTTGAAAAAGTGGGCGGGGCCACCAACAGCCAATCAGATTTCACCTATTGAATTTTATTGGTTTGATGCCAGAGTTCGCAAACTTTGCACAGTCAGTCACTGCGTGACTTTGTACTCAAGGTTAGAAAAAGTGGGCGGGGCCACCAAAAGCCAATCACATTTCTTTCATTGTTTTCAGTGGGAAAATTTTAACTGCTGCCATTCTCACATGTTTAATGTCAGGGTCCCCAAACTTTGCACAGTTTGTCACTAGGTGACTATGTTCCAAGTTTAGAAAAGTGGGTGGGGCCAACAACAACCAATTAGATATCACCTATAGACTTGATATGTCTAAAATTTAAACTGCGGCCATTCTTTAAATATTAATACTATGGTCTCCAAACTTTGCAGAGCTAGTCACCTGGTAACTGCAGTTCAGAGTTAGGAAAAGTGGGTGGAGCCAACAACAGCCAATCAGATTTTACCTATTGATTTTCAATGGGAAATTCAACCTGCTGCCATTCTCACAGTATTAACACCAGGGTCACTAGGGAACTGCATTTTTAGGTTTTAAAAAGTGGGTGGAGCCACCAACAGCCAATCAGACTTCACCTATTGAATTTTTTTTGTTTATATTTAAAATGTTGCTTTGCTCACACTATTTATGTCAGGGTTCCCAAACAAGTGGGAGGAGCCACCAACAGCCAATCCATTTCTACCCATTAAATTTCATTGGTTTATATTTAAACTGATGCCATTATTTAAATATTAATTCCAGGGTTGTTAAAGTTTCCAGAGTTAGTCACTGGGTATTTGCCATTCAAATTTAGGAAAAAAGTGGGTGGAGCCACCAACAGCCAATAACATTTCACCTATTTACTTTCAATGGTGAAGTGTAAAATGCTGTCAGCCTCACAATGTTTATGCCTGAGTCCCCAAAATTTGCAAAGTTGGTCACTGGGGGACTGCAGTTCAAAAATAGGAAAAGTAGGTTGGGCCACTAAAAGCCAATCAGATTTCATCCATTAAATTTTATAGGTTTAAATTTAAAACGCTGTCATTCTCACACTATTTATGCCAGGGTGCCCACTGTTTGTCACTGGGTGACTTCGACTCAAGGTTAGAAAAAGTGGGCGGAACCACCAATCACAATTCACCTATTGACTTTTATTGGTTTAAATTTTAATTGCTGCCGTTCTATAACTATTAATCCTAGGGCCCCTAAACTTTGCAGAGTTAGTAACTGGGTAACTGCAATTCCAGGTTAGAAAAAGGGGGTGGAGCCACCAACCGCCAATCAGATGTCGTTTCAGTGGGGAAATTTAAGTTGCTGCTATTCAGACACTATTAAAACCAGGGTCCGCAAACTTTGCACAGTGGTTTTTACTGTATAACTGTGCTCCAAGGTTAGAGAAAGTGGGCAGAGCCCATTCAGTGACTTCATGTTTTTCAACCCAACATGAAGTTTGTTCTCAAACTTCCCTTTCTAGTTTCTCTTACTCCCTATTCCTGGGGTCTGTTAGCCAGATCTAATGCATTAAGGAGCTAAGTAGAGTAGGAAGCGTAGATAAGGTTGCCACCTTTATCAGAAACTAAACCTGGGCAAAGGGATAAGAGATCCGGCACTGCAAGGGCGAGGCAGTGATGCTGGGGGCGGGAGTGATGACATTAGGGGCAGGGTAATGATGTCAGTTAGATGCAACTGGGTGGATTTCTGTCCATTTTTCTCCATGTTGAAAACTTCCAGAAAGTTTTAAATAGAACAGCTCTGTGAAAAACTGGGCTGTCCAGTTAAAAACCTGTCAACCCTAAGAAAGGACAAAGTGCTTGGCTGCTTAGCTAGATAAGATGCCAAGCAGGCTTACTGTTCAGTTACACCGCAATGTAGCATATACTTCACTAAAGGTCGATAACGCTCATCGCATGCTTTTTTGCATTGAAAAGCATACGATAATTAATTCCCGATTCACCAGTCATTTTGCATGCGTTAAGACGCATATCGCATGCGCAAAAAAATACCTCACATTGCGGTAATTCTCGCATAGAAACTAATACTAACGCATTATTCATAAACACATATGAAGCGTTAAAAACACTAAATATTGTATTAGTCTATGCGAAGATTAACACCTACTTGGGGTAGACAGTACTTGAAGAAAATTGTGGTTTGTGAGCTTTTGGCAACACAACATGGAGTTTGCAGTGGGATTTTTTCAAGTATGTGTTGGCCCTAGAGTGATGCATCAAGTTTTCAGGGAAATGGTAATTTTCAGAACAGTCATTTTCCGAAAGTAATGGTTATGTGTGTAAAATCGCGCGCTAATATAGCACGCAGCGAAATATATCGCGCGCAGCGGGAAATAACACACGTGGCGGAAAATAACGCAAGAGGAACGCTCATCGCAAGTTAAATAACGTAAAGAACATCAGCTTCTTAATTATAACAAAAGAGAAATGTTCCGCACTCGCGGGTCTTAAATGAATAATAGAGGTGTTTTATTCAAATCAACATCTAACGCATCGGCTGCAGCCGAAACGTTAGATGTTGATTTGAATAAAACACCTCTATTATTCATTTAAGACCTGCGAGTGCAGAACATTTCTCTTTTGCTATTTTCTCCACATCTTTGGGATTGCACCCAGGCTTCTTTGGACCTACTGATACGTGAGTACCTGTCTACAAGCAATCTTCTTAATTATAGCGTGTCCTTTTAGTGAATCGAGTGTTAACTCGCAAAACAAAGAATCAATAAAAAATCGTTTTAGTGACCTTTAGTGAATCGGCCCCTTAGTCTTTGGCATCTATGGAAAATACATTCCCAATTGTGTGTTACCTACTGTGCAAGGTTTTCAGTGAAAGAATATCCTTGATACTCCAGATCATTTTATTTTTACTTTTTTTAGCTGTCCATAATTCAGCTCTGAAGACTATGCTTGGGCTTAAAACATAATAGATAATGTAATGTAAAAATCTGAAGTCTAGGCCATATACTCAGCTACACTGCAGATAAGTAAGAAGTTCAGAACCACTGTGCATCTATATTAAAGCAAATTCCTCTAGAATGCTTTTCTATTATACAGCACAAAATATGAGCGCTCAGTTTCAAAAGGACTCTTGACAAATTGTAGATAGAGAACACTTTTGAATTGCTGTTTGCCACACATTCCAACTTGATAAAAACTGCTGGATGACAGGCTGCTATGCCTTAATTTAACTGCTTTGTTTGACACATTTCATGTGCAAATTCTTACAGTACTGCTGAAATGATAAATGTTTTATGTCCTTGGGACTCGGCTTGTAAGCAATGCGTTCTGTACAGTGAATATGTTTCATGAAATAATAACAGCACTGAGCATCAGTTCACTTTATAGCAGTATGAGAGGGTAACTAATCATCAAAGTGACTTTCTGGGCATTGTTACACAGATCTCAAATCGTCTGTCTGTCACAAGAAAACAAATGTCTGAATTTATTTAGATAACAGTATTGTGCAGAAGAGAAAACAAAACATCAAAGATGAGAACAGAAATCATAACTGGAGGCAAAGGAAAACTTGATGAAACTGACAACAAACAGCAAAAAATCTTTCTTTGAAAAGAATGACAGATATCGCTCTAAGGAATGAAGGAAAACAACTTGATATAAAGTTTCAAAAGAACATCAGCACCCCACTGCGATACCCTACTGTGGCACCCCACGGTTTCCATAACTTAAATATGTTATTTGCTGCACAGACAGACAGAAAGGGATACCTCTAATACAAAGCAGCTGAAATAGTGCCCATATGCTGCCACAAAGATTAGCCCGCATATCTAATAAAGGGTACAATGTTTGCCAAAGTGTAGTAACCCATAGCTGTTTGCTTTTAAATAAGTGGCCATTAAACCATTGACTGCATCCTGCTGACTGGTTGCTATTCAGGACTAGACCTGTTACAAACTTTGCACCTTTTATTACATAACCCAAAGGGATACAAATTTGCCCTTGAAGCTGCCACTCACTGAAGCTCTTACATACTGAATAAGACATACAGTATATGACAAATATTTGGTAATCAATGAATGCATAGAGGGCAGGTAATTAGCTAAATATTAAGCCTAGGTCATGCTGTTAAAGTGCACCTATCACTCCCATATTTTTCCCCCACTAGAGGTGCAGCCCACATTCCGATTAAGGGCTCTGGCACACGGGGGAGATTAGTCGCCCGCGATAAAACTCCCTGTTCGCGGGCGATTAATCTCCCCGAGTTGCCTACCCCTGCCATCCCACCGGCGAACATGTAAGTCGCCGGCGGGATGGCAGACGCGGCGGCGCGATTTCGCGCAAATCGCCCCGCCGCGTCTGCCATCCCGCCGGCGACTTACATGTTCGCCGGTGGGATGGCAGGGGTAGGCAACTCGGGGAGATTAGTCGCCCGCGAACAGGGAGTTAATTGCGGGCGACTAATCTCCCCCGTGTGCCAGAGCCCTAAAAGAAACAACAGTTTTTCTCTAGCCTGCACCTCTGGTGAGGGAAACAATATGGGGGGTGTTAAGCAAGACCTTGATACGTGGAGTAGAAAGACTGACAGCTACAGGAGAAAACCAAACAGGGGGGCACAGCAGGGGAATAAATATTAACAGCTTTGTGCATACATACGCATAGCATAACATGTGCATCTCTAAAAATGTCTTATATGGTAACATGAACAGAAGTTTCCCTGTCTAGTAACCCAAAGCAACTAAGCAGATGTTGTCAAACAAGGTCAGTAAGTTAACATAAATTAGAATAAATAAAATATATTGCATACTTTTCAAACAAATGCCTTCCAACCTCTGCATCAACAGCACTTAGAGGATCATCCAGCAAATAAATGTCAGCATCTTGGTACACAGCCCTGAAAATAATTAAAGAAAAGTTAAACTGATTTAATATTTGAAATGAGTAGTTGCAGTATAGAAGAATATAGGGGATTTTAACCAATCCATGTGAAAATTGCAACTGGCTTTCAGCACATTACATTTACTCTTTAAAGGAGAAAGAAAGGTAAAAACTAAGTAAGCTTTATCAGAAAGGCCTAAGTAAATACAGCCATAAGCACTCACAGAAATGCTGCACTGACTCCTTTGTGAAAAGATTTCTTGTGTCTGTAATTCATGTGCCAGAGACACGCAGCTCTCTGCTGTCTCCTCTCTCCTGCTCCCCCCTCCCTCAAGAATGCTAAGAACTCACTCCCCCCCTTAAGAATGTGGATCTGAGCCAATCAGCAGGAAGCTGACTCATATTGTAACTAACTAAGCATGTTCACTTGGTCTGGGTGTCTGTGAAGGAGCGAGGCATTATGGGAAGTTTCTTTACACAGCTCAGCATTTTTTCTTCCTGTTTGGCTTCTGATCATCTAAAAAGGTGAAATATGGGGAGACTTAAGGGCACTATTGAGACAACTGAAAGTATGCCTGCAGCTTGAGATTAACTGTTTATTAGCCTTTCCTCCTCCTCTGTATTCATACTACTGGGACAAGTTAAAATAAAAACTGTTTTGGTCCTACCTTGCAAGATTTACACGTGCTTTCTGCCCACCACTTAGTGTAACACCTCTGTCTCCTATTATAGTCAGGTCCCCATCATCTAACTGCAGCATGTCCTAGAGAAAACAAATTAAAAGGAGTAACATGTAAAAGCTATAAAAGCTCCCAGACTAAGAAAGCTATATAATACTATATGCCAAACTTGAAGGACATCTGAAATTGCCATATACAGCTGTGATTTAGTGTAATATAGCTGTAGATGGGAATATATTTTATTTAATTTATATATACCGATTTACATACTAACAAACTTTTTAATATCTCAAAACAATAAGAAAAAAATACAGGTCCATGGCCATGGCTGCAGCTATTGCTAAACTAGGACATAGGTATGGTTTTTGTTATTTCATGCACTAAACAGCAAAATCTGAAATTAAAAGTAAAGTCACATTCTAATTCCTGTTCATAGAAGCACAATTAAAATAAATTAGCATTTCAAATGAGAAGTCATCTGTTTAAATAAACTCTACTCTTCTCCAAGCTAAAGCCTTTGTAATGCTTTCAGATAAGGAACAGCCCTGTTGAAAAAGGGGGTATACTGCCTCTTTAAAAAATGACAATATATATTTGATAACTCATCTGAACCTATAACCATAACTCTAGAAGCCCATAAGTAGGACACATAAACACATACGCTAACCTAAATAAAAGGAAAGTAAAACACACTTTTAAACTGAGACAATTTTTTTTAATTACAGTAATTAGGAGTCCTAAAATAACAGTAATTTTTTGTATAGACATGTTTTGATACTATACACTAATTTGAAAGGAGTACATGAAACTGAATCTAGACTAAAGACTGTATAACCTTATACTATTAACAATGCTAAAATACATATTTACATAATGCTCCATCTTTTTCTTTGTGACTTCTCCTCTGAGACATTATTATGGCATAATGTATTCTAATCAAAAGCCTCTGGGAAAAACATGGCACTGAAACTCTACTCAGAGGGAAAAACAAAGATTGCATTTCCTGAAAGCAATATGACACTCATTCAGAATAAAGGAGATGCTTACTGTGGAACTACACACACAGCATTTCCCAAGCTAAACTCCTCTCTCGGAGATCTCTGAAGTGCCAATGTCCATTACTGGCCTTCACCCAGGTAAACCAAGGAGGCTTGCCTAGAAGCACAATCTGTGCCCTCTCCAGGATGCCGAACACTGCATTCTTTCTTCTTTCAGTAGCTAGCTCAGACAGAGTTAGACTTGTGACTCACTCTTCTATTTTGCCCTTACATGATACAAGCTTTTGGAAAGTGTTTCATTTAAATGATGTACCTTTTTAAGAGCACATACTCTCAGGACTTTATCATACTTTTCTTGGACATATTCTTTCCCAAACAATATGTTACTTCTAACAGTACCAGAAAACACCCACGGCTGTTGGGAGACATAGGCAATTCTTCCTCTGATATCCACAAAGCCTTTATCTTTTGGCAGTTCTCCAAGCACAGCACTCAGCAGGGAAGACTAAAGGAATAGCAAAATATAACAATGTTAGAAATGAAGGTCCAATGCTATGGTCACAGAGGCCATATTCCCAATATATACAGCAAAATTGTGCTGAGTATTTTCCTTTCAGTAAGTTTAACTCTCCAGAAATAAATAGGTACAATTATTTTAAAATATTTTTCTAGATTAAACTGCCTACAAGATGGTGAGATGAGGGTTAATGGGACAAATAATATCACATGGATAAGGTCAAGAAATTCATCTTGTTGAGGGGATCAGAGAAATCTATCCATGTCTGAAAAGATTAAAAGGTCATTTATAAACACAAGTGCAGTGTTGGTTGCTTGCTGGAGGAAACATCACAAAAATTTCGGAAAAACAAAGCTACACGTATGCCTTTGTACCAGCAATTCACTTTGTTGCATTTGGAAAAGCATTTCAGAGAGATTAGTCGCCCCTGATGATTCATTGCCCATTTGGAATGCATTTGAATAATAACTTAAAACTACACATTCTTTTTCACCAACATTTCAAGTAATTGTAGGGACCCATAGGGTTAATATGCCCCTATGGCTTTAAACCCTACCATTTCCTTCTTTATGCTATTACTGGGCAAAGACCCATGTATCTAGTTTACAATTTGCATTATATGCCTATTGGTTTTTAGGTTGACCACACCCTTATACTAATTTGTCTTGGACAATAAACCCAGCTCTATTGTTTCATCAGCAAGAACCTTCTGGCGTCCATTATTTCCAATTACTTTGCACACAGCATAAGTTGCACTACAGCCCAAGGATATTTTCACTTAGCGAAAGCCCATCTGATGTGTAGAGTCCTACGTATCCCATGCTCTAAAGCCATTATGGCTGGCTCTGCCTGTTTTTACAGCCAAATAGAGGTTACATAATATATGTAAATAAAAGAAGTTTCAGCATTTTTATTCCACTTCAATTTTCAGTGCTATCAGAATCTATCAAATGTATACAAAATACTCACTTTCCCTGCTCCAACTGGTCCGATCACAGCCAATAATTCCCCTGGCCTTACACTACATGAGATATTTTGAAGTGTCGGAATTTCCAATGTCTGTAATAAATGTAATACATCATTAGGCCTCTGTGATTTTCTAGTTGAATACAACTAGCATGAAACTTAAAATACTATATTATAGTAACACTATTATAAATTATAAAGTAATCTGAATAATAACATTATTTACATAGTTTCCTTATCTTGCCTTACTGGGGTTTCCTAATTCTTATTCTAATTCTAATTGTTATTATTATCATTAGACTCATCTTCTTTAATAGTGTTATTATTGATTACATTTTTATAGGAAGATGCTTCTTCAAGCACCAGTTCCACAAAAGGGCTAAATATGGGGCAAATTTTAAGATAGATAATATTTTATGTAGGAGCACTGTGATGACAGGTTACAGATAGCAGTTTAGTTCTGCACATGCCCCCCACAAAATCAAATCACTGGCCTGTAGGGGAAAAAGATTAGCCTGATTTAGCCCACCACAACAAATCATCTTAGCATTTATTCCCAACTTTACTTGCACTGCTGAAAATATTGACAAGGGCAGCTGGAAACACAATCAAGTACAGATTCCAAAAGAAAAGTAATAAGTCCTGCTCCTTAAATGAACAGTAACACCAAAAAATGAAAGTGTATAAAAGTAACTAAAATATAATGTGCTGCTGCCCTGCACTGGTAAAAGTTGTGTGTTTACTTCAGAAAGTCTACTATAATTTATATAAATAAGCTGCTGTGTAGTATGGGGGCAGCCATTCAAAGGAGAAAAGGCACAGGCACTTAGCAGATAACAGATAAAACACTATTGTATTCTACAGAACTTGTCTGTTATCTGCTATGTAACCTGTGCCTTTTCTCCTTTTTTCCAGCTTGAATGGCTGCCCCCGTGGCTACACAGCAGCTTATTATATAAATTATAGTAGTGCTACTGTAGCAAACACACCAGTTTTACCAGTGCAGGGTAACAGTGCATTATATTTTTATTACTTTAAAGCTCTTTTATTATTTGGTGTTACTGTTCCTTTAACTTGGGGTGGCTAGAGCCTTTTCAGTTGAACATTCCTACTGACCACCTGTAAAATGCACATGTTGTACAAATTATAAGTAACCAGTATCAATGTACTTGTATAATGCATGGATATATAACAAGTGATGCAGTTTGCAACATGCAACTGTACCACCAATCAGTAGTCTAGACCCATGCTCCCCATGGCAGGGCTAGCATCTAGGAAGAAAAGCCTTAGAGAAACTACCCTACTGAAGCCATTGCAGTAAACAACTACATCTTGCCATGATTCATATGGATATTTTTGTCGTTTATGGAAGAGGTGCAGAGTGTGACCTACAGCACATGGGATGTAAAGCCTATTGGTTTGACATATAATGTCCTTCTTTTCTTTAAATTACACAGATCAGTCTCTGCTCAAAAACAATACTATTTATATTTTTACCTTACCTTGTCCCAGTAGCATGTAACATCTTGAATTTGAACTAAAAGGTTTTCTTCATTTTCCTCTGGCAGTTCTAAGGCTGGTTTGAAGATTTCATCCAGCAATAAAAAATTCTGTAACAGAACTAACAGAGTTGATACAAAGAAATAAAATCTAAGAAAGCAATTAAAGGGAGTCACTTTAAATAAAATGGAACAACATCAACAATTAAATTTAGCATGTCCATTATACTGCTGTAGTCAGAAGTCAGGGCAGCATGGCTTTAAGCAATTACATGCATTATCAATTCTCACATTACACGTACTGGCTGCTTGAAATATGCTGTACAAACCCACATATAAACCTTGCACAATAGGAAAAGACATACCAGGGTGGTACCGCAATTAAAAAAAATTATTGTGTAACAGCAATATTGCATTCATAGAATAAACACACAACATCCATCAGTGCAAAAATAAATATATACTGTACCACCCAGCAAAAGGTAGAAAAAAGAAATAAAGGCAAATACTCTGGATGAGAGAATACCCCAACGTTTCAGCTCAAACGCCTTTGTCAAGGGAATTTTAATTCTTAAAATGGCAAATAAAAATTACACATACTACTAAAAAAGTATATTTTTATGTTTATTTAGATGGCGCAGGGTTTTACATATATGCTTGTTTATGCAATATATTTTTATAGAGACCTACATGTTTGGGGGGTATATTTCTCCTTTATGCTTCTCCATGTTTGCAAGGTACATTATTAGATTACCCTATATAATGTACTCCTGTACTCCTGCTAACAAAACAGTCACAAGAAAGGGGAAAGGGAGGGGGTTGTATACTGGTAAACTAATTATTTACTTCACAAGGAGCAGGGCTGTATTTAGGTCCGGTGCCACCCTACGACCCCTATGTTGCAGGCATCATGCGCATGACATCACTTCCTGTTATGTGTGACGTCACTTCTACCCTACACTGCGGTGTGAAACCCTCATCCCCTCCCTCAGGGGACCAACGGATGGCTACATACAAATACAGCCCTGGCAAGGCCCTGCTAATAAAACAGGCAAAAAGTATTTTCAGCACAAGCCTCATACACTGCACTCATGTTAAATAAAGGGGTATACTCCACTTTAAAGGGGTAGTTCACCTTTAAGTCACCTATTATAGAATGTCTATTCTTAGCAACTTTTAGCTGGTCTTTATTTTTCTTTTTATTATTTGCCCTTTTCATATGCTTGTTTCGAAGCTTCTAGTGGCAGTCACCGTGGGGGTCTAAATGCTACTGAACTGTGATGCTGTAATTTTATCATTACTTTTTACTACTACTTTTCTACTTTACTACCCTCTTCTATTCATGTTTCAGTCTCATTTAAACCACTGCCTAAATGCTAAGGTAAATTGTAATGTAGCTGCTGACTGAAATTACAAACTGGAGATCTGGTTTTTAACAAACTATCCGGAAAGTAAAGGTAAAGATATTTCAGAATGTCTATTGATACAGACAATAAAAGTCACCACAGTCATCATCTCTACTATGGATAAGAAGAGATTAAACCTCTTTTTAGATTTACTCCAAGCCTAAAGTAACATTTATAAAGCATTAAACTAGAAAAAAAGGTTTCTGGTTAAAAATTATTTATAATTTATTTCCATTGGGCAAATGCCAGTGGAGACTGGTGAAGCAGAGCTTTACTTCAGCATCTAATTATCAGCATATGAATATCAGTTGAAGACTGATATAATAAAAAATAAAGTTAAAAGTTTTAGTTTTTAGTGCTTTAAATATACATTATTGTAAAATCTCTTTAATTTTCTATGACTTTGTAACTAAATAGCACAAATCCTAAAGAAAGCCAAACACAAAGGGGTTTGAGTTACCTCTTAGTATGATGTAGAGCGTAATATCCTAAGACAATTTGCAATTTGTTTTCATTTTTTTTAATTGTAGTTTTTTTTTTAATTATTTACATTTTCAACAGTTATCTGGTTGCCAGGGTCCAAATTACCTTTGCAACCAGGGAGTGGTTAGAATGAGAGACTAATATATGAATAGTAGAGAACCTGAATAGAAAAGTAATTTATAAAAAGTAACAATAACAATAAAACTAAAGCCTCGCAGAACAATAGTTTTTGACTGCTGGGGTCATTGACTTCCATTGGAAAGCATATAATTCAAAAACTATAAGAAGTAAATAATGAAGACAAATTAAAGTTGCTTAGAACTGGCCTTTCGATAACATACTAAAAGTTACATTAAAGGTGAATCACTCCTTTAAGTATCAGGTGCTTAAATCTTTTAAGGGATCTGGCACACGGGGAGATTAGTCGCCCTGTTCGTGGGCGACTAATCTCCCCGAAATGCCATCCCACCGGCGAAAATGTAAATCGAAGTAGCCTTGAGACGTTTTACATTTTCGCTGGTGGGATGGCATTTTGGGGAGATTAGTCGCCCGCGAACAGGGAGATTTGTCGCGGGCGACTAATCGCCCCGTGTGCCAGGGCCCTAAGCAAGTTTTAAATATGAAAAGATCCTTATCATATTATAAAAGTAAATAAAATATCTTTTCAGTTGCTCAAAAGGGCAAGTTAAAAATCTAAAAAGATACAGATGAAAATATTTTTGAAAATCTGCTTAGACAACAACTTAGTAGATGTGATCTTATATCAGTGGGCCCTGGTTTTACTGGATCAACAATGCACACAGGAAAAATGCTATGGCTTTGGCTACAGGTATGCATTTTAGGCAGTTACTAAAAAGTAGGAAAGTCTAATGTTATTAAAAGAACAAAGTGGTCAAATTAGAGTGTATCTGCAGATAAGGCTAGAAATATAAGCTTGGGATTTGATACTTAGAGACTTGCAGGTTAGTGTCAGATGTTTAAATTTAGATTCAGCTAATAACAAATCTTAACCCAAATTTCAGTAAAATCAATCACCCAGAACCATTTGTGATTCTCTGTTTGAAAAAGCGCTAAAAATGTTCTGCTTAGAAGCAAGACATAAATGATTTGTATACTGTACCTTTATCCTCCTTATGCTGACCTTTGCCTCCGATGCCCTCTCAACAGCTGAGGGGAAGAAGAGAGTGACAGTGAGTCTCACTGCACTATAAAGGGACACTGCAACAAATACTCGACTTGCAGAGATAACATTGCCAAGCAGAACATATGTGGTGAATGTCACAAACAATATGATTTTGCTTGCAACAAAGAATGATGCCAAGTTCAGGGCGCGAAGGTAAGAGCTTCGAAGGACTTTGTTTATCTCCTTCCTATAATAAAAAAGCAAAACAAACTAATGCCTTAAAACCACTATAGGACTGAAAACTGGAGTTTTATACTTCACTAAAGCAAGCGGCAATTGGATATTTATAACACAGAGACTAAGTCTGAGTACTGAATCGAACATACCTGGCATATCATTCATTTCTATTAGAAACACACTGTGCCAGGTATTCACTCAGATACAAATGATTTGCGCACACATAAACATTCATCTAGATAAAAAAATAGCTGTTCCTTGCAGTTTTAAAAAGAAAACTGATAATAATCCTCTATCATCAGAAGAGACTGAATATTTACTGTAAAACTAATGAAAAAAAAAGTATGAATTCATAATGGTACACAAAACCCTTTTGACTATATTGCTTTAGCAGATTAAATAAGAATGTTTTTCCAGGGGTTTTACTTTGCTTTGTAAGCCTGAACACATCAATGCTTTGCACAAGGAGGCACAGGTACATGTAATATCATGCAATAATAGCTTTTTGTAGCACATACTGCAATGTCAAAATAATACAGTCATCTACAATATTTATTTTTTATAAACAGCCTTCATCTTATATATGTTACATATAGTTTGATATTTTAGTTTTGTATGAGCCCATGAAAATAAAAACACTCACAAAATCTACAAACAAAGCCCCCCAAAGATAATGCACAGCACCTGGGCTTGGGGCATTGCTGCACTCTATAACTTCTGTCACATTCAAAATTCAAGGTATAAGGTGTGATAGGGGATGCATTTGTCACATATATATGCAATGGGGGAAAGAGCCAACAGTACTGCATATACAGGTAGTCTGCAACTCTTTGTAGTCACTTTGGTAAGCGCAAAGAGTTCCTTCTGCTGTGAAAAAATTGCATAAGTGTTAGGTCTAAAGTAAAAAAAGAGCCATGCTTAGTTGCTGTTTGTTGCTTTATATACACCAACATCTCTCAGTGATCACACTGACATATTATGGCAGAATACATCTTTGGTTTACCAATACAGGCTCTGTGAACAAAAGATCTCTCAAAAATGGAAATAGCCATGTGATTCTTGGCAATATAAGCCATAACAGTATGTGTTGCTTCCTAAAACTGTAAAAGATCAGTGCATAAGACCAAAAGAAGTATTTGAGCACTTGGATATGGATCAGTCTTTTTTTTATGAGAATAAGCAAGAGATGTACACTATAACCATAAACATTTAATTAGGCCTGAATCATACCCTCACATTTAATACCTACTTTCGTATATTATTAACCAGCTCTGTAAACGATTGCTCCCATGCATACATCTTAATTATTCTCATCCCAGATATTACTTCATTCATGGTTCGAATTCTGGTGTCTGTGAAAGCTGCAGTCTTCCCCCTAATGCACAAAACATATATTATATATTAACCTACAATTTGAGAATAAAGTTACATTTTACGTACCCATCTACAAAAAAACAACAGAAAAAGGGTCAGAAAAGTGCAACAAAATTTAATTTGAATTTGAATGAGCTGACCCAATATGCTAATTAAATGCAGAAGTGCATAATTTTAGTTCTGTTATAATACAATAACTTGAGAGCAAGTTTAGTCAAATCTGAAATATATTACAACTTCATTAGGAATTAATGATTGCAACAGGCTGTTTATAGCTACAGCAAAACAAGCACAAAAACAACCAGCTAGATCCAACAGAAATATAAATTGTAGATCAATTTATAAACATCAAATAACTGAAAATAAGATATAGTTACATAGGGTTGAAAAAAGACCAAAGTCCATTAAGTTTAACCCTTCCAACCCGCCCCAACCCAGCATACACAAACCTATTCTGACTTATCTATACATTAACCATACCATACCATAAACCATACCAACATCGATACTAAATGTAGTTATAGTAACGCAATAGTCTTGAATATTATGCTTCAAGAAATCATCCAAGCCCCTCTTAAACAGAATCTGCCATCACAACATCAGTCGGAAGGGCATTCCACAACCTTTCTATGCCCACCTCCAGATCATTAATAAACAAGTTTACAGACTAACTGAAAGGATCACAAATGAATACTCATTTTACCTTAATGAAGTAAAGAATTTTCCTAGGCAGAGTTGCAAAGGCATCAGTATGATAAGGACTGCCATCCCTGCAAGGCAAGATGGGCCAATTTCCATCCAAAGTAGCACTGTCACCGCTATGGCCTGCAGTGGGCCAGCCCATAAAAAATGCAAGAAAATTGTAACCTGTCAAAAAGAGAAAATATTACTGCATATAGAGCTAAATATTCTATTAGAGTACACCCTATGCCTATGACATTTAACTTTTGATGTAACGATATGGTACAGAAAATGATACAAACCTGAAGCTATCATCTAATAATGACTTTACCTCTAATGTATATTATGTAAGCAGCTTGCCAACACATCATCTGTATATGCACTTTTAAGTCATACAATGATTTTATAAAGCAAAAGGCATAAGAGTACCATAAGAGTACAGCACTAATACACTGTACCTTGCCGACATAATTGTAGTACACCTTCTGCCAATTACACTTTTAAAAACCCTGTTCAAAGGTCAGCAGCCACATTCTGGGTGCTAAGTGTACATGTTCATCTGGGCAAAACACTTTTCTGTACCCTGATGCTATGCCACATCCCTTGGAGATGGTGGTATGAAAGTGGTAGTAGAGGAGGGGGAGGTGGTACACTGCAGTAAATTTGTGAAAGATCAGAAAGGTATACGCCTCTAAGCACTAGGTGTTTTGTTGTCTTTACTATTAACTAATTAAAAAGATAAAGAACATCTTAAAATGTGTGAAAAAGTGAAATTTAAGGTTACCTGGTCAAACTTATTCACATCATTTGACAAGAGATTCACAATTTGTCCTGTAGTTGTTTTTCCCATTGCTGTATTGCTAAGACGAAGTGCCTGAAATTCATAAAAAAGCAACATGAAAAAAGAATAATCAAAAAACATCTTAAACAAGAGACGTATATTTTATGTGGTGTATGCATTTTTCAAGAGAAGAAATGTAGAAAAACATTTCACTGCATTCAGGGGGGTGTCATAGATATACTCCTATAATCCTATAGGGATATAAGATTCTCGCCCACAATGACTAAGTTACTCTTGGATTTGAATTAATGCTTACTCAAATTGAGCCTGGCCCCAAAGTTCCCCCTGGGCCTGACTAGAACCATTCAGATTCACTCAGGATATTAACCAGACAGCTTTATTAGAGGTGAACATTAATACAGAGTATTACAATACAGAGTATTAAATAATAGCTCATACGTCCTGAAAGCTCGTGAGGACCTGAGGGAACATCTAACAATACAGCATGTTACCATTTAACCATTTCTTCTTCCATGGGGTAGATCCTGTGACATCCATTCATCATCCTTGGTTTTGCATAACTATACCTCTCTGTCCATCTTTAGTAAAACTGTTCCTAGCATCAGCACAATAGCCCAAAAAAAGGTATATCTGTTATGTCAGCACAGTCTCCAGAATGGTATCTGTGCAGTGGGTGTGTTTTTAGGGCTATTTGTGACATCTTAACACTAATAAGATTCTAATATCTACAGGGGGATCCTGGTAAACCACTTAAAACAGCACCACGATTTATTTTTGGATCTCAACACATAAATAAGGACTAGCTGTGATACAGCACATGCATTTAAACAACCCAAAAGAACAACAGATGTTTATGGGGTATTATGTTTCAAAAAACATTACAAATATTGCATCATGCATGTAGGATAATCAAAAGCAGTGTGCTGATACAATGAATTCACAGTTATGGATTTCTGTAACTCTGTTCTAATAAAGAAGCTCTCAGTAAAGTAGAACATGGTGAAATAAAACAGCAATGTACTTTTCTTAAGAAGCTAAAAAAAAACTGCTCAGTTAAAATATCCTTGGTTTAGAAGAGCTAGGCCATATTAAAGTCTTACCTTTCTATAAATCATGTGACACATGGCTACGCGAAGTTTCATGCCAGCCCGAAGCAGATGATAGAAGTATATGTGATGAACCACTGCTAAAATTAGGGTACAGGCAGACAAGGCTGCAGCATTTATGTATGCGTTTGCCAAGACAGCTGAGTCATTGGCATCATATCTCTCAAAGTAACTAATGACATTTCCAAGAAATATTGGCTGGACCACTCTTATTGACTCCTAGAAATAATAAATATATTTTAGAATTCACTAATGAATGCAAAGAACCCAAAAATAAAAAATAAGCAACCCATGGCAGTTATATAATAAGTTGTAGAAATAGATCTATGTATCATGCCTATTATACTTAATACCACACTATTTATGAGAGTTCAGAAAGACTTAATCACGCTAGGTTAATGCAAATTTGAATTCAATATAATGAATTAACTTATATACAGAAACCTCCTATTCAAGAAACATATTACGACCAAGTCCTCCAAATATTTCTACCCTATTGAAGTACATTCTTGGAAAGAAAGTTCCGTAACTAACACTGGTAATACAAACATTGCAGGTATGGCCACTTTACCAAATGCCTTATTTTAATTTACATACACAGTATTCTTATGCACATGCTATACATATTTTGTTATATTTAAGCAATCGTTGTCTAAATATGTAAACATGCTGATGTATAATGCATAAAACACTCGCTGATGTCCTCTGGTCGCTGGAAATACAAATGTGCACTTATCTATTAGGTATTAATCCAGTCAGACAGGCCCAAAAAAATCTTCATTATGAGTGGTGGCTGGACTATCCTGATTGATAAGTGGTGATGTATATATTTTTCTTTAAATATTGAAGAGATATTGCACCACTTTATTCCCCTGCTTGTTTAAAACAGTAGTACTTTATTGCATTCTCAGTTCTCTTGTAGGTTATTCCTTTTTTCTATTTCTCTTCTAACACTTTCATTTACTCCTCACAGTAGTACCTCAAAAAATGTGAAAAGCCCTAAAACAGAAAATGTTTTCCAGTGACAACGAATGATGGCTTTGGTTAAACGAGGCTTTCTTCCTTCGTTCTGAGCTTTTTGTAATTCTTTTTCCCAGTACCTAAAAATACAAAATAATTACAATATAAATCATATTTAAATACACATCGCTATGCACAAAATCCTTAACTATTACATGGCATAGATGGGATATGGTGGGAATTATATTTCATCATTATTCTCAAGCATTTCAGCCACTGGCTACAGTTCTGCGCTAGGTACATGAGAGCCCTCGAACATCATCTACCCTGTTTACTGGTACGCATAGATACAACATATCATTATGTTTCCCTACTTGATCCAGGGCTGGTATATTTTGCCAAGTTACAAAAAATAGCTGAAATTCTGCCAATGCTCTCTTTCTTGACTATAATTGTTCTGTTACTAAGGAAGCGAGTGAGGTTAAGTACGTCAAGCATTATTTCATTTTAATTACCTCTTGCAATCCTCTATGTCACAATTCTTTGCTGAGAAGTAAAAGTGTCAGGCAGGACCAGAACTAGAAGTAGGCCGAAGATGCACCTGCCTAGGACACAAAAATTTCGGACGGAGATGCAAATGCAGTCTTCTCTATAGTAATACAGTTTCTCTATAGTAAACTGTAGTTTTATTGTCAACAGTCTAATACTGATGGGGCACACAGGTAAGCAACCTTTGCTTGGGTGTGAAATCTCCTTGACCCAGCTCTGATATCCAACCTTCATTACAATATTAACTCCCACACCTTGTGTCTCAACCCTTTCTCCTTGTAGATTGTAAGCTCTTTTGGCCAGGGCCCTCTTCACCTCTTGTATCGGTTATTGATTGCTTTATATGTTACTCTGTATGTCCAATGTATGAAACCCACTTATTGTACAGCGCTGCGGAATATGTTGGCGCTTTATAAATAAATGTTAATAATAATAATAATATTAGAAATCGTTTTATTGAATTTAATTAGCCAGTTCAGTTGTAAGAAGGGTCACTTATTATATAGGTGCAAATGCAAAATATGAAAGGAACTGCTTTTGGCATACCAGAGTGGCAGTTAAATAATGTAAAATTAAAATATGTTGTTCCCATGTTTAAAAAGAACCGTCACTTTGTATATTGCATTAATACTGTTTTGGTGGGGTACTGATCACATAGTAAGCATTTATTTTGTATAAACCATACACTTGGAGAATGATGGCCACTTCATTCCCAATGACTAATGCACTGGCCGACCTTTATGGTACTAAGCCAACTAGCCTCTAAGGTGAACAGATGGAAACTGCCCAACCAACCAAATCTGGGCATGTAAGTAGCTTTACATCTGCAGACCTTTAAAAAGGCACTTGAAAATGGAGCAGCAGCTTCCAGGTGAGGGAACATTTAACACACAGAGAAGCATAATAGTAGACACAAAAAATTGTTCTTTACCATTAAATATTCATTCAGTTTCATGGAAAGAAAAAAGGGCATCTGTTGTTTACAAGGTTTTAATGCAAGCTTACTGCCACTGAAGCTACAGGGACACATGTGGTATGAGGGAGACTACAATATATAAGTTAGATAAACATATAAAGCATTCATTCATTGGATGTGCACAAGCATCAGTTAGTTATATTAAATAAAGACTATATAAAATATGTTAAGTATTAGGTATTTAAAAAAGTGTAAACAGCCAAGCTCCACAGCACCAAAAAACAACTCTTTTTATGCCAAAATCTCATTTGTAAATTGTCCTATAGATTTTAATGGGTTACACCAGATCTTAATAGCATATTTTTCATTATTCATATAAATAGGAGCTACTATATTATTCATTGTCAGAAAAGTTTTTCTTTCATATGTTTTGTAAAACAATAAATAAAATACAACTCATAGTAAATATACATAAATGGAGGGCACTCACTTAGCATGTAAAAAAATCAACAATATAGGTATTTGGTGCAAAAAAAAAACCAAAAACAGTACCCCCATACAGGGCACTAAAAACAGTAATTTTAAATAGAATAAGGGTTTGCACACAAGAAATATTCTTGTGTGCAAACCCTTATTCTATTTAAAATAAAATGCAACTCACCAACAGAAATAAATCAAAGCAACCCACATTCAAAGAGAAAATTTAGAAAAAAACCCTGTAATTAATTCATTATGTAAAACAACAATAAAACTGAGAACTGATGTTCTTTTTCTGGACTCTATTGCCCAGGACTAAGGAAAATTAGATGGCACACCTAACCTTTACTAAGGCTGCCTTAGGAAGGCTATTGGCATGTTCCTTCTACAATACTATAACTCTCCAGGCTTCACAGGTAAACAGCAGGTGCACAGCAGGTTCAGTTTGCTCTCTGCCTATGTTCACCTTCCTCTGTAATAATCCAGATACTAAGGGCCAGATTTATGATTGCGAAAGTTTTTCTTCGTCACAAAATCTGTTCTGGGAAATTTACCAAGCATTTTTCTGCTCAAAACCCAGCATGAAGGCTCAAGTATAAATCTGTCCTTAACGATTTGCCAGAATAGATAGATTACCAAAGAAGTTGAAAGGTATCTGAGCCAAAAGTGTAAAGTTACTTACTAACAGCACACGAGCAACCATATGGTTAAACGACTAGTCAGTTAGAGCTTTTGAGCCAAAAATCTGGTACAGGTATGGGACCTGTTATCAAGAATGCTTGGGACCTGGGGTTTTCTGGCTAAGGGATCTTTCCGTAATTTGGATCCTTATAATTTAAGTATGCTAAAAATCATTTCAATATTGAATAAACCCTATAGGCTCCAATAAAGATTACTTATACCTTAGTTGGGATCAAGTACAAGGTACTGTTTTATTATTACAGAGAAAAAGGAAATAATTTTTAAAAATTAGAATTATTTGCTTATAATGGAGTCTATGGGAGATGGCCTTTCTGTAATTAGTAACTTTCTGGATAACGGGTTTCCGGATAATGGGTCCCATACCCGTATAAGCAAACTGCAAAGATCCCAAAATACTAATAAAATAAAATGTAAATAAAAATTTCAAAAGTGCATAGAGAAGTAGGCTGAGTAAGCTTATACATATTTATTTAGGATACTTCAGTTAACTCCACTGCAGAAGTGCACAGTAGAAGTGCACATCAGCTTTTGTTTTCTATTTAGGTGATCATGGTGGGGGAAACAAACAGCTTTTTTTCCCCCAAGGCACCGACAGTTTCTATTCTAGCGAGAATACTGAAAGGGGTTATGTTAAAACTAAAATTTATCTTTACAAATGATAAATCTGTTGTATAAAGAAAGTATATTAGCTTTGTAATATGAATGTAGTGAGTTCTTCACTAACCACTTCTGAAACAAGACTGCACAATATTGGCTAGATTTAATACAACTACAATACTCAGCATTTCCAGTCAACAAAATTTTAGGTCTGCAGCTAATTTAACTATTGTTACCATTGCAGCTCTTCCCCAAGTTTCCTCGAGGCATCTTCTGGAAGCACTTCATACATATCATCTTCTTCAAGCTTTCGCTTGTGGCCAAGAATAAATAATGGATTAAGCCACCTGGAAAAAAAAGACAATGGACATGAAATGAATAAATAACAATGCATCTCTGCTATGGTTTCAACAATTTATAGTTTACAGTTGTACAGCAAACTAGTTAACTTTTAAAAGGATTTAAAATGGAATAATGTTAGGAAAGTGAGTAGTGACAATGTGAAATAACACAAACCTCAAAGTAAATTTTTGACTAGATAACAACAGGTGCTATCTATGGTGACTGAGGGGAAATGTATCTTTTGCTCATTTTTAATTATACATATCCTTTTTTGTTACCACTGATTCCCAGTAATGAAGGAAATGATTTGCAACAGTTTGGCATGTACCCCATAGTCAGCCCTGGATCATACGTATGTGCAGTTGCTCTTCTCCTCCTTGCCATTCCCCTACTGCCCTGGTTGCTAGCGCATACCTCTTCCTCACTTCTCCTCCTCATGTCCCAGAGCAGAAGAGGAGAAGGAAAGTCATTTTGGCATTTTACTGCCAAATAGATTTGCCATATTAGTGCCACCTAGAACAATATATTTATTCTGCAGAAACCATCCAAATACCTGAGTAAACAGCTTTAGAAGCTTTCTCTGTTTGCTTAAGATAGCAGCTGCCATTTTAAGTTGCTTCCTTCCTGCAGTCTGTAGCATTATAGCTGAGATCACACATTCCTAAGGGAGGGAGTTCTTAGCTTTCTGGTAGGAGGGGGAGCAGGAGAGGGGAGAGAGGAGAGAACTGCGCAGACTCTGGCCCCAGGAATTAAGGCTGTTTCTGAGAGAAGAAGTCAGACACTGGAACATCAGGAGACAAGGAATCCTGTGTTTCTTTTCATAGAGGACTCAGTGCAGCATTACTGTAAGTGCTTATGGCTGTATTAGCATATACCTTTCTGATAAAGCATACTTAGTTTTTACCTTTCCTTCTCCTCTAAGTGATCTATTAAAGCATTTAATCAAACAGGAACATATATATCAGTAAATGTTGCCCTTTTTCCCTCGAGCCATCAAAACCAAAATGTGGCTAGGAGGCATGCCGCCCCTAAAACTGCATCACTCTAGGCCAGCCTTTGTGGCCTTCCCACAAATCTGAGCCTGCCCATTTAATTAACTGCAGTGCTTGTCTGCATTTAAATTTAGACCAACTGAAAAACTGTTTATAATATGTTAATCTATAACATACTATTAGTTTATTTAAAGGTGAACTGGCTCTTTATATTTATTTCCTTATTTTCAGGAGTGTTAAGAACTGCAGAAAACAAACTGAATTACCCAGTTCAAATATTCCTAAAGCTAATATAATCTCTTTTAAAACTGTGTTAAATCAAAATTACATAGTGTTCTAGTGGTCCTACAAGTTTAGTGGGCGCAACTAAGCCATCATTTTTGGACTTCATCCCAGTACCATGCTGAAGAAAATTGTTGCTTTCAGCTTTGCAGTGTTTTAAGCCCATAGCCCACAGGGCTATGATGGTGATGGTGACTTTAATTTGGCAGGAAGGCACCTAAACCTGGTTGTCCAGTGATTTTGATGTTGATCAGGTTGCTGTCCATCAGCTAGGCAGACTTCAGAAGCTAAATACAGCCATGATGTCTACAGGTTAAACATGTAGTGTTGTGCAATATTAAATAAAATAATTGCAGCTTAGCTATGCTCTCCAGCTTCCTCCATAATTTTGTTAACATGGTTGTCCAGCCTGGCCTGGCGTTACTTGAATGGAATCTGACTCCAAAAGTAATGAAACTAGTAAATGGGATTTTTTTTATCAATGTGGAAACAAGAATGCATAAACTACTTTTAAAATAAAACAAGAGCTCTTGATCAGAAATCATTTTTAAAGCAACATGAAGTTTAGTTCTCCTGAGCAGCATTTATCCGCTAAAATACTTTATAGGCGGATGCTAGACATGAAAAGGAACATTTGTTTGTTCTGCATGATTTCCTGTGCATCAGTGGTCCTGGAGTCATTCATGATCAATTGGCCATTCTTCTTATAGTATGTGTTTGGATGTTGACAGTTGTTTGCAAATAATATTTTTGGTCAGAAAGGAAGCAAGTTTCCTGGAAAAATGTGGTTTTAATTGTTCAGTGTTCTCATGCTGATTCAGTGAGAACTTCCAAATCATATCCATTGAAGTTTTGAAAAAACAAGTGTAGTCTTCTTTAATTTTATGTATTTGGTATTTGTGTATACATACATTTTTGTATTCCTTTCCTTCAGCTTGAAACACTGTCTTCAGTTGCAAGTAAATATGCATTATGTAAGAATAATTGGCTACTTTGAGTAGCATCATTAGAAGGGGCATGCCCATGCTTGCTGACCACATAAATCAAGCAGTAACACACCACAAAATATTTACCATAAAATAAATGTGTAACATGGTTAGGGCTTAGAATCAGGTGGTACCTTGATCATGACCATGTTCATGACATTTTTACATTAGGTTACAGGTGACAGCGATGGCTTATGTTTGCTAAAGAACTAGCTAGCTTGAAAAATCTACCGTTCACATGTTTCATGGGGTTCGTAATTACATTTTGTTTTTCTTACTTAATATGAGTCTTATCTGAGTTTTTAGGAAAGCTACTAAAATATCTCTGATTTTTTTCTTGTTCTATGTTCTTAGATTAAAACAGTGTTGGCCTACTTCACGTTAAAATAATAAATGATAACATAATAATACAGTGGTGTGAAAAACTATTTGCCCCCTTCCTGATTTCTTATTCTTTTGCATGTTTCTCACACTTAAATGTTTCTGCTCATCAAAAACCGTTAACTATTAGTCAAAGATAACATAATTGAACACAAAATGCAGTTTTTAAATGAAGGTTTACGTTATTAAGGGAGAAAAAAAACTCCAAATCTACATGGCCCTGTGTGAAAAAGTGATTGCCCCCCTTGTTAAAAAATAACTTAACTGTGGTTTATCAATTTCAATTTTCAATTTCAATATCAATTTCTGTAGTCACCCCCAGGCCTGATTACTGCCACATCTGTTTCAATCAAGAAATCACTTAAATAGGAGCTACCTGACACAGAGAAGTAGACCAAAAGCACCTCAAAAGCTAGACATCATGCCAAGATCCAAAGAAATTCAGGAACAAATGAGAACAAAAGTAATTGAGATCTATCAGTCTGGTAAAGGTTATAAAGCCATTTCTAAAGCTTTGGGACTCCAGCGAACCACAGTGAGAGCCATTATCCACAAATGGCAAAAACATGGAACAGTGGTGAACCTTCCCAGGAGTGGCCGGCCGACCAAAATTACCCCAAGAGCGCAGAGACAACTCATCCGAGAGGCCACAAAAGACCCCAGGACAACATCTAAAGAACTACAGGCCTCACTTGCCTCAATTAAGGTCAGTGTTCACGACTCCACCATAAGAAAGAGACTGGGCAAAAACGGCCTGCATGGCAGATTTCCAAGGAGCAAACCACTTTTAAGCTAAAAGAACATTATGGCTCGTCTCAATTTTGCTAAAAAACATCTCAATGATTGCCAAGACTTTTGAGAAAATACCTTGTGGACCGACGAGGCAAAAGTTGAACTTTTTGGAAGGTGCGTGTCCCGTTACATCTGGCGTAAAAGTAACACAGCATTTCAGAAAAAGAACATCATACCAACAGTAAAATATGGTGGTGGTAGTGTGATGGTCTGGGGTTGTTTTGCTGCTTCAGGACCTGGAAGGCTTGCTGTGATAGATGGAACCATGAATTCTACTGTCTACCAAAAAATCCTGAAGGAGAATGTCCGGCCATCTGTTCGTCAACTCAAGCTGAAGCGATCTTGGGTGCTGCAGCAGGACAATGACCCAAAACACACCAGCAAATCCACCTCTGAATGGCTGAAGAAAAACAAAATGAAGACTTTGGAGTGGCCTAGTCAAAGTCCTGACCTGAATCCTATTGAGATGTTGGCATGACCTTAAAAAGGCAGTTCATGCTAGAAAACCCTCAAATAAAGCTGAATTACAACAATTCTGCAAAGATGAGTGGGCCAAAATTCCTCCAGAGCGCTGTAAAAGACTCGTTGCAAGTTATCGCAAACTCTTGATTGCAGTTATTGCTGCTAAGGGTGGCCCAACCAGTTATTAAGTTCAGGGGGCAATTACTTTTTCACACAGGGCCATGCAGGTTTGGATTTTTTTTCTCCCTAAATAATAAAAACCCAACTCATTTAAAAACTGCATTTTGTGTTTATTTGTGTTATCTTTGACTAATAGTTAAATGTGTTTGATGATCAGAAACATTTTGTGTGACAAACATGCAAAAGAATAAGAAATCAGGAAGGGGGCAAATAGTTTTTCACACCACTGTATATGGTAAACTTGTATTGGTATAACTGTAGCATGTTCTTGTTACTTTGTCTTATTATTATCTGAATAGTCATTATTTTATGCCCCTATTGCATTTCATTTAATAGCCATCTATGGCTTCTATGGTCTTGCACGTTGCACGTTTTATATTCATCACCCCCTACACTGGGAAAAGGTCAAGATTTAGAAACTATTTTACCCTTTCAGTTTCTACCAATCTAGACAGCTTGAACACCCTTCTTGTCAAGCAAATATACAAACGTTTGTGCTCCTATAACTTAAAAGGAAAATATACCCTCTCCCTTCAAGTCACAGAATCACTTTACAATGCAACAAGGCAATGGAGGGGTTGCAGTACACTGTAAGGTTAAGGGGGCTGGGAAATGGTTTGTCAAATAATTACGGTATTATGGTATTACTATGGTACAGGTATGGGACCTATTATCCAGAATGCTCGGGACCTGGGGCTTTCCAGATTAGGGATCTTTCTGTAATTTGAATCTCTGTGGCTTAAGTCTACTAAGAAATAATTTTAACATTATTAAACCCAATAGGGTTGTTTTGCCTTTAATAAGGATTAATTATATCTTAGTTAGGATCAAGTACAATGTACTGTTTTATTACTAAAGAAAAAGGAAATCATTTTTAAAAATTAGAATTATTTGCTTATAATGGAGTCTATGGGAGATGGCCTTTCCGTAATTCAGAGCTTTCTGGATAATGGGTTTCCGGATAATGAATCCTATACCTGTATTATGGAAGGAATGTCCTTGAGACCAGTTTGTAAAGGAGAATGCATACAACTCTTTATAGTGGCTTGCAAAAGTATTCGGCCCCCTTGAACTTTTCCACATTTTGTCACATTACAGCCACAAACATGAATCAATTTTATTAGAATTCCACGTGAAAGACCAATACAAAGTGGTGTACACATGAGAAGTGGAACGAAAATCATATATGATTCCAAACATTTTTTACAAATAAATAACTGCAAAGTGAGGTGTGCATAATTATTCAGCCCCCTGAGTCAATACTTTGTAAAACCACCTTTTGCTGCAATTACAGCTGCCAGTCTTTTAGGGTATGTCCCTACCAGCTTTGCACATTTAGAGACTAAAATCCTTGCCCATTCTTCTTTGCAAAACAGCTCCAGCTCAGTCAGATTAGATGGACAGCGTTTGTGAACAGCAGTTTTCAGATCTTGCCACAGATTCTCGATGGGATTTAGATCTGGACTTTGACTGGGCCATTCTAACACATGGATATGTTTTGTTTTAAACCATTCCATTGTTGCCCTGGCTTTATGTTTAGGGTCGTTGTCCTGCTGGAAGATGGACCTCCGCCCCAGTCTCAAGTCTTTTGCAGACTCCAAGAGGTTTTCTTCCAAGATTGCCCTGTATTTGGCTCCATCCATCTTCCCATCAACTCTGACCAGCTTCCCTGTCCCTGCTGAAGAGAAGCACCCCCAGAGCATGATGCTGCCACCACCATATTTGACAGTGGGGATAGTGTGTTCAGAGTGATGCGCAGTTTTCCACCACACATAGCGTTTTGCATTTTGGCCAAAAAGTTCCATTTTGGTCTTATCTGACCAGAGCACCTTCTTCCACATGTTTGCTGTGTCCCCCACATGGCTTGTGGCAAACTGCAAACGGGACTTCTTATGGTTTTCTGTTAACAATGGCTTTCTTCTTGCCACTCTTCCATAAAGGCCAACTTTGTGCAGTGCACGACTAATAGTTGTCCTGTTGGGATACGCTCGGGTGCAGGCACAAGTAGCAGGCGTAGGGCTGATTTTTCGGCAGCAGCACATTATATTTTAGTTACTTTTATACACTTTCATTTTTTGGTGTTACTGTTCCTTTAATATGACAAACTATTTGGTGGTTCAAAGTCATATTAAGACACACCCTTAAATCCATATGCCTCCTTCTCCCCTGTGCATAGCGCAACAAGCCCAAGCACATAATTAAACACCTTTGGGACCTCCTAACGACTATTTCCAAATGATAAATAAGCCCAAAGGGATTTTTTGCCTTCAATAAGGATTAATTACCGGTATATCTTAGTTAGGATCAAGTACAAGGTACTGTTGTATTATTATAGAGGAAAAAGGAAATCTTTTTAAAAAGTAGAATTATTTGATTATTACTCTGTAATTTGGAACTTTCTGGATAAAGTATTTCCAGATAATAGATCCAATACATAACTATATATATATATATACATATATAGCTCTTCCCCCTAAAAAGACATGCCAGCAAACAGGCTAAAAAACTACTCTCCAAAGTAAATCTCTTGCTACTTGTCGATTGGTCCAGTTTCCATGTAATTTACAATGTCGGTATAGTGAGGCTTTTTCTTCACAGACATCTATTCTTTGTTTATTGCAGTTTGCAAAAACCAGTCGCTATATTTACAGAGATTAAATAATATAGAAAATCTGTTTTCTCAATCAAACTATAGCAAAAATACTGAAATAGCACTCAAGACACTGGGATACTACACTTTTTCTAAGAAATTATAAAAAATGCAAACACAATTATCTACACTCATTCGAGAAGTCCGATACCAAAGCAGAGTAAACTACATATGAAACTCAAAACAAAAAGGTAAGAAAAGGCTGCATCCTAAATGTATATTAAAGAATAACCGCCTCAATAAAACTGTGCATTTAAAAAAAAAAAAAATGTAAACATCTGTAACTCTCCTAGCAGCTCCCTCTCACAAGACTACCTGATTTATATCCCTAGCAGTTTTATAGTTAACTAAGATTACCAATAGCAGCGGTATTTGCATGTAAATTAATCTTTACTAGATGTGAAGTTAGGAATTAGTTGTAATAATGTAGCACAAACCATTTCAGGTATTTAGAAATATACATGCAACATCCTCAAAGTGTTTATAAAAGGTGATGCTACTAGAAAAAACGGGAGATAAATGTCATGGAAAAAAACAGTTATGTATAGGAGAGTAGGAAGAGGCAGCAAGCAGAGCACTAACATATATCTAGTATAAATTCCATTATGATCCAAACAGTTCAGCTACCACTGCCTAGACATCTATAGGCTGCCAAACAATACCCAGGCATATATTTCTTTGGTACCGGTATATTTTTTTTTCAGCATTCTATTAATTTTTGTCAGGATATGTAAAGTGAAAGAAATTATTTATTGGAAGTTTTACTTACCATTGTGTGTACTACTATAAATTTTACCCATGGGAAGGCATACAACAAAGAGAGGTAATGAGTAAGATCATTAGTAATGGGAAAGGGTTGTAAAGGCTTCTTCCAGCAAGTATTCTGTATTTCAAAAATTTAGTTTGAAAGCTACTTTGATATGTACAATGCATGTCAAACTTACATTTTACTGCATATCTACTCACTTTTAAAAAAAAAATTGAGGAAAAACTGCTTCACAATACATTTGCAATTTAATGCCAAAATGTCTGTGATTTTACACCACTCTTTGCCACCTTAATTCACCCTATTACCTTTAACATGTTAATCAAGGTGTCATGCGTTGAAAAAATATATCATATTAAGGAATGAAAAACACAGCTGTATATGTAATTTAGATTAGCTCTTCGTATCTGATTGTTTGGGTGATGATGCATGCTGTAGACAGAACTTTCTAAATAAGTACACTGTTTATACAAGATCTCAATCCTTCTGTTTGTGTAAATCTTCTCATTATGGTCCCACACATTGGCTTACTCTCAGACAATAAGTCTGCATAGCACACACACTGTTTAACCAGGTGGAGCTCAAGGATAATGGAATAGCATATAGTTTATTCTGTATGCAGAATAGACACTATTAATGGAAAAAAAACATTCTAAAGCACATATACATATGTCCTGGCCACCTTTTGTGGCAGATGGGTGGGCTGATGTATTTGACAGTAACATTATAAAAAGACAGAAGGAATCTTTGTAACGTGAATAGTATGAATAATTTAATTTTCCACAATTAACTCCAAACCAAACCAAAATGAATCCTTATTCACAATTTCAGATTTAAGCAGAATCGACTAACCTGCATCATCTCCATCAACTAGTCTGCATCAACTGTTGCCTTTAGCCTGAGATTTTTTATTTTTTTCAATTAATTTTATAAGGTTTTTAGATTTACAGAGGATAAGAATGCAGAAGTACCTAGCAAAAGCACAAGAAAATAGGAGTATTAAGACATGAAGAAGGGGTATTAAAAGGAAATCTGCACATATACTGGTTTTCAGGACAGTGTATACCAGGGGTGGGCAAACTTTTTGGCTCACGGGCCACATTTACTCACCCCCGGGCCGGACCGGGCCAGGGCGGGCAGGGCCAGGCCAGCGTTACGCCCCCTTCGTCCGGCACGCCAATGACACCAAGTCTCGCGTGATGAGACTTGGCGTCATAGGCAGAGGGTGACTTTTTTGTTTGGGGAGGCTAAAGATGGCCCATACACAGACTGACCTACAGCTAATGTGAGACTTAGTTCATTCGCTGCTGGTGTAAAAAATTAACCTCCCAACTACCTCTTGCCGTTCCCACTGACTCCCAGGGATACTGTACAAAAGTGCGGGGGGTGCTTTTTTTTACCCTAAAATGTTTAGGATGTAAGAGTATTCATACGTGCACTTCTGTGAGGGGTTCTGCAAACATTTGTGTTTGTGATCAGTTAGCTTAAAGGGCTAGTTCGCATTCAAATTCACTTTTATTTTTAATGGTTTTTCAGTTATTTAGCTTTTTGTTCAGCAGCTCTCCATTTGGTATGTCAGCAGCTATCTGGTTGCTAGGGTCTTATTTACCCTAGCAACCAGGTAGTGGTTTAAACAAGAGATGGGAATATGAATAGTTAAGGGGCCTACTTGGAAAAATAAGTAATACAAAATTATAATAATAATAAAATTGTAGCCTCACAGAGCAATATTTTTGGCCCCCATTTGAAATCTGTATAGAGGCAGAAGAGAGGCAAATTATTCAAAAAAATTAATTAGGAAGACCAATTGCAAAGTTGCTAGGAATAGGCCATTTCATAACATATTAAAGGTTAACTTAAAAGTAAACCACCCCTTTAGATGTGTTTATGTTAGTTTTATAGCAAGAAAGGCAGTGGGTACTGACTCCCCATTATATACAGTGAGACGCAGTCCTTATTTACAAACCCAGCACATTATATACAGTGAGACGCAGTCCGTATTTACAAACCCAGCACATTATATACAGTGAGGAGCAGTGGGTACTGATGGCAGATATTCAGGCCCTGGCACTATAACACTGGCACTGATACACAACATTGGCCCCACTGTAACTAACTATAAATGAAAAAAACAATGACAAAAAAAAAATAGTAAGTGCAAAAAACAACAACAAATATATAAACACACAATGAGCTTTTTCACAGGGAAAGAGTTAACTTACCATCCATCTGTTAGGGTAGGGGATAGATTATAAATTATTATAGATGTCAGGTCAGGCAAAAAACAATTTAATGTCAGCTAGTGATTCTTTAGAACTGTATAGTACCTGTGGGATGAAATCTGCAGCAAAACTTGAGAGTTGGTTCTTAGGTAAAGTTACAGCTGCAGATTCTTCTGCAGATTCTTTTTGCAAAATCTCCCCAACCCTGTGTGCATCTGTGCTCTGATTCGTCAATTTTACTGTCTGTCAAGAAAGCTGTGCTCTGATTGGAGAATCCACAAGAAGAAAGATCCAATCGGAGCACAGCAAAACGGGCTTGCAAGAACAGCTTTCCAGGACAGTGCAGAAACGGAGTAAGGTTTTTTTTTTGTTTTGTTTTTTTTAATGTGCCAAGCAGGTTTGGGGAGGCTTAGCCTCCCCTAGCCTTATGGAAAATCCGCCTATGCTTGGCGTCGTCGGCGGGCCGGATTAAAAAGGCCAAGTTTGCCCACCCCTGGTGTATACAATTAGGCAGGTCACAAGAAAGTGATTTTGAATGGACAACATAATGGGGGTTCAGTCACAGTCATTAGCGATTTAGGAGGGGTATAGGGAAGGAAAGCAAGGAAGGCCCTGCACTGGCCAGAATTGAACTCAAGACCCCAGTGCTGCAAGGCCTCTTTAAACATAAATGAGGAACTGTGGTCAGCTTTGGAAAACTCAGTAAGAAGAATATTTTCATTCCATTATTGCACACAGAAATCAAATCCATCTTTCGTTGATCAACATTTTAGTTACAAATTGCTAGTGAATTCTAAGTTTCTCTGTAGCCATATTTCTAAAGGTGGCCATACATGGGCCGATTTCAGTCCTTTAGACCGATTCAGCAGCTTATCTGCCCGTGTATAGAGAAAGACTTTCTTGATCCATATCTGTCCCAAAATCAGCCAGGTGTCGATCGGGCATGTTTGGTTTTCCCATTGGATTGGGGCTGCATCACTGATGCGTCCTCGATCTGACGGCTCCTATGCGCGTTGTTGTAATTTGATTGGGGCCAAATGTTCGAGTTAGCCCAATATCGGTCAGCCAAGGTGGACATATCGGGGAAAGGTTCACTCATTTGGTGGCCTCACTAAACAAGAGAATCTTAGAGTGTATGGCCAGCTTAAGCGAGAAAACAGTAAAGACTACGATAGGCAAGAAGTTTCTACAAGTCTGCATCTGTACTATGTCTGACCTACAGACCCAGACTGGCAGTCTGTTGATTGTGGTAAATGCCAGAGGGCTTCTGTGAGATGCCTACGTCACTATTTATTGTGCCACTGAGGGCTATGAATTCTGTATACTTGAAATGCCAGGGTCTATTTCAAATTTAAGTATGGGCCTGCTGGCCTATCAAGTCCATGTCCATTACCCGAGCCCAGTATGTTGCCTGTAAAATCAATTGAAGCATCAGAAAAGCAAAAAGTCTGGCACCAGTATGGACTAGAGGGCTAGGGTAGGCTGAAGGTCTAGGATTTTATAATTAAGATCAGGGAAGAGAAAGGATGAGTATTACAAATTTTTTCGAAGTCCTTTTACAAGTTTTCTTGAAATCACTGATTACACACGTTTACTCTATATCTGAAATAATCAGAAATAACAGAACATGCCATAAAAGTCTCTGTGGTGAAAATTACTGTTTATCCAAATCTAATTTATTCTTTCAGGACTTAACAGTGATATAAACAAGCTAATGCTCGGGTCTTAGAGTACTGGATCTTGGCCAAACTATTGCTAATCTCAGAGATTTGTTAGATTCTTCTCTAAACGTTATGTACTAAAGCATTAAAGAAAGCCATTTTCTTTTCACTACTGCATCAACCAAAATCAAGGGCTTCATAGCACATGTAATATGAATCCAAGGACAGGACAATTATATAGATATGTTAAGTTATGTATTTCCATATGGAGACAGAAATGGAGAAGAGAAAAGATGATCAATAAAGGGCAAGTGAACTTTTAATTTACAACTGTACTATTATGCTAATATTAATAACAGTATTGAAAATTATATTACTGTTTTCTTCTGAGCACAGCTGTAGTCAAAACACTCCACATGTACAGTTTATTTGCATTATATATTTATACCATTTTACAGTGTATATACACTGTAAGTGCACACACAACTATGAAATATTGAATAAATTATCTACTGAAAAGCTTTTAAATCCTGAAGTGAAATCCAAGGGCAGATACGGGAAAAATCGTAAGAGAAATTAGAGTCTCGTGCCAACCTTTGTTCTGTTACTGTATGTCAATGCATCACACGGCTGCTTGCCAACTTTACTCAAAACTTTGCACCTTCTTAGGATCACTGAAAAATCTAACCAAGGCATGTATTACCTCTGACTAATAATTTTGTATATAACTTATATTATTTTGGGAAGTCAAATTAAATAGCAGAAATTGGTGCAAAGATTGCAAACTGTAACTGAAATATACACAGAATTATATTACAATGGTACTAAACAGACTCTTAGTTACAGTTACCTTTTGTGTGGTTTGCATAAGTGTTAAAAAAAAAAAAACAATCAACCGGTAATAATGACCTCTAATGTAGTAAATATTCTGTTAAAGGGATTCTGTCATGATTTTAGGTATACTTTTTATTTCTAAATTACACTGTTTACATTACAAAAAATTCACTCTACCATTTAAAATTTTATTCTTGAACCAACAAATGTATTTTTTTTGTAGATGTAATATTGGTGTGTAGGCGCCATCTCATGAGGCTGATTGTGAGCTTTCAGAACGAGCCAGCGCTACACATTAAAACTTCTTTCAGGTAACCCATTGTTTCTCATGTTCAGTGTAACTGGAGGAGTCCCAAGCCGGACTTTGATTTTTTACTATTGAGTGCTATTCTACCACTTTTAGCAATACAGGTATCAGGGAGCTGCTATCTTGCTCCCTTCCCATTGTTCTGTTGATCGGCTGCTGGGGGAGAAAGGGAGGGGGGTGATGTAACTCCAACTTGCAGCGCAGCAATAAAGAGTGACTAAAGTATATCAGAGCACAGGTCACATGGCTGTGGTACCCTGAGAAAAGAAGGATATGGCTAGCCGCTAGACCCATGTGATATTTCAAAATAAAATTCTGCTGGAAAGGCTCTATTATCTGATTAACCTAGCAAGTGGCCCACACTGAGTTTCAGGGATGCTGAGGTTCCTTACAGGCAGTTTGTGCATACTTATTAAACACCCTGTAGCCAGAGGAGCTTCTTGTTATTTGTTGCTGTTTACAACAGCAGAAACGACGCAGGGGGGGGGGCTATATATGTACCACAAAGGTACCACAACTTCCTGGAAAGGAAGAACACTATGACCACAAAAGTCACCAGAGGGAAAGGGTCCCTGACTATTCTTTGGGAGTTAATGCAAGCAAGTTGAATGGCGCAGTATTCTGAAGTGAATAAATAATTTTATTTTCTGCACCTTCATATATATATATATCTTTATCAGACCCCTGCCAGGCACTTATTTCTTTGACATACTTTTCCTGCAGTTCCGGAGGTTCCCATAACACATGGTCCATAATGATTTGTAAATGTCTATGTTTTAATTCACACTAAAGCCCACAACATGTATATGACACTGGCAATAGTTCGTAGACCTATAGAACTTGGACTATGTATACAAATGAGTAAGAGGACAGTGTTATTACTGGTGGTACTTGGGGCAATGCAGGGCTGCCCAAACATCACAGAGCAAGCCCTCCAGATGAACAGCATTAGGGGACCTGCCAAGGGACATGTAGAGCTGTGGTTGTCATACACGGTATTCCAGGGGGGATCAAGAGCACACAATCAATTACCCCCCCACACCCCAGACTTCCCTAACTCATAATGAATACTGGGCCAATGAGGCCAATTTTAAAAAACATCTTGCCTTAATATACAGTTACATTTGAAACAAATGAATAAATCTGCAGTGTTCTTGGAGCTATAGCCCAAACTGCACAACTATTCATGTTGAATAGCGCTGCTCTGTGCCCCTCAAGTCTCAGTGCCCATTACTAGAGACCCTGCATTACATTCCTATTAAGGTACATGACATTGGCTCTACTACTATTCTATGTATCCGGGTGAAAGATGGTGGGGTGGGGGGGGAGCAGCAGACGCACATCAGTAAGTACCACATGGCACGGAGCCAAAGGCAGACATAAAGGCAATTAAAAGGTGAGAGAATGTGCAAAGGTTACTGAAGTAGTTCACGAAGGGCACGAAACAAAGTGCACCGAGCATGCAGGTCCTGACTGCTTATCTAATATTATATATAGTTCAAGTAACTAGCCACATGACAGACAGAGCGACATAAAGATCCCTGTGTGTGTGGCATTAGCAACAGGAAAGCAGCGCTTACCAGAAGAAGATCTTGGAGCAAAAGTTGGCATGCTGCGAGGGGTTCGCTTTACTTCCCTTTGGCACCGGCTGCATTCTCTTTGCTTCAGAGTATTCAGCTACACATGGGGGGAGCCGGGCACACAACCGAAACCACACACTCGATGACAGCCCCCCGCACGGTATGTCCCACCGCACACTTCCACTGCCCCAGCACTCAGCAACAGCAGCAGCGCACGGCTTTACCGCGTAGCTCCGCCTATCATCGTATGCTGGACATCTGATTGGCTGCTGGCTCTTTATTACCCCACATGCAGTCGAGCTGCTTCGCGTCAGAGGCGATTAAGTCGGAGGCGGGGCGGCCTTTGTTTAGATTAAGGTTGGTAGTCATGTGGGCCTGGGCGCAAGTTTGCACAGTTGCTGATTGTAGAAGGTGACTCTCCAGCTTACAACTGGGAGCAACAGAAAAATGGGTAGGTTGTATTCATACGTGGTTAGGCAGCACTTTTGTAATGAATGAGTGGAAATCAGAGTAACCTGTGTGCCATTAAAAGGGTGCCAGGCATTTCGGACTAGAAGACATTTGTGTGGGCTTCTAAACTCTATTGGGCAGTGGCAGGCTGGGAGATTAGTCGCACCGCAACATTGTTTCTGCGGGCATATAATGCCGTACCACCGGCAAGAATGTGAATTGCCAGTAGGGTGGCACACGTGTTGCTACAATTTCCCCAAGTTTCCTCTCAAGGAAACATTCTTGCCAGTGGAATGGCATTGGGGGGAGATTAGTCGCCTGTGGTAAGGAAGATTCATAGTGGTGCAACTAATCTCCCTGTGTGTCACTGCCCTAAAGGTGGCCATACATGGGCCGATTTCATCTGCTGATTTAAGTCCTTCATACCATTTTGGCAGCTTATCTGCCTGTAAATGGGCACTCCCAACAGGCCTCCCTAACAGATATCTGGTCTAGAATTGGGCAGATCTCGATTGAGTGGGTTTGATTTTCCTGTCGAATCGGGGATCACATCGGCTTCTTGATGCGCTCCAAAGGCACCTATGCCCGCCATTGGAATTTGATCATTTGTCTGATCGAATTAGCCTAATACTACCCTCCCTTTAGTATACTAATAAATATATGTTGGTATAGAGAGCTGCAAAGATTACTGTAAAGGGGCACCTCCCCAAATGCTGTTTATATATAAATACAGGCCTGGCTTGAATCTCTCGTGGGACATCTGACCAGAGTAAACGGAACCATTATAAGCAGGGCCGGAACTAGGGGTAGTCAGAAGAGGCAGCTGCCTAGGGCGCAACGATTGAGGGGTGCCAGGCAGCCTCTCCTGCCTACCCCTAGTTCTACTTTGTCATTGCCTCCACCGCTAATGCTTAGCGGTGGAGGCAATGACTGATCATCGCACTGCCCCCTGCACCTCCTCCTGTGCTTTGGCGCGCATGCGCCATTGGGGGGGCGGGGAGGTGGGCGGAGTTGGCTGACCGGGTTGCCTAGGGCACCCGGTCGGCTTGGCCCGCACCTGATTATAAGGAAGATTCTGTCAGACACCAACCTACAGGTCACACACCATTCAACTTCAATAAAATATATGTTTTATTATTGAAAGAATATACTTTATTATATATAAAATGTGTGCATATATCTTTTACGTCACAGCACAAGCCATTCTTGACACAGCAAGAATACAAGCCGTTCTTGATACAGTTCATAAGGCACCAGGCTCCTTGAATTGCCTTTTCAGTATAAGTGCCCTAAACAGTCAGTACAGCATGTTACCATATCATAAAGGGAGAGCAGATAGGCCCAAATGTTTCAGATGTTCTTGGATGCCCTTTTATATAGTGATGTGAGCAGATGGAGGGTGATCCTAAGGCCAGTGCTACATATACTTTCCTAAAATGTATAGCAGTATAAATGCAATATATACATTCTAACACATGGCAGTTAGATACAGTGGCATTTTTTAATAAAATACTAGAACGCAATACTAATAATACTCTCAGAATGTGTAACTGCAAACAAAGGCAATTTCATGTATATTAATCCCAGAACACTTGGTAGTATTCATTTACATCAAGTATGATGTAGGAAGTTCATTGGTTTTGGTTTGGCGAGGCTTAAAGACGTATTTATCAAAATTTGAATTTGTGAACTTTCATGTTTTTTTTTTAATTTGATTGTGCACTGATTGAATAAAAAAACTCAAATCATAAAAACTTGATTGATTAAATATGTAAAAAAAGATCGAACAGTGAAATTGCACTCATCATTTTTTACCAATTTTAATTGAAAAAATCACTTAAAGTGTGAGAATCAAATACGTATGCAAATACCATATTTCGTTATTTTATTAATTTTTTAGTAAATAACTATTTGAAATAGAAACATTACAGAGAACTACATTCAGTGTAGGATAATCCAGTAGAATTGAATGCTTGTGCAAGGCACAGTATTAAAGGGAACATTTACATAGACTTTTATGTTTTATGACACTGAAAAATATTGCAGTATAAATATAGTCTGAGACAATTTGCAATTGGTCTTTATTTTTTATTATTTGGATTTTTCTAATGATTTCACTTTTTGTTCTCTCCAGTTTGGAGTTTCATCAGCTATTTGGTTGCTATGGCGCAAATTACCTTAGCAACTAGGGTGTGGTGTGAATGAGAGACTGATATATGTATAGGAGAGGATCTGAACAGACAAATAAGTAATAAAAAGTAACCTTACCTCTGGAACTCTATCCCTGAATCCCTCACTAACTCTCTTTAAGAAAAAACTCAGCTGTTACCTTCTGGAGCACTAAAACATTATTTTGCCCAGTCCTGCGCTTAAGGGCAAATGCCCATACCTGATGCACTCTTACCTTCCAGTTTGTGCCTGTATGTTACCCAACCACTCAGATTGTAAGCTCTACGGGGCAGGGACCTCCTTCCTACTGTGTCTCATACCACATGGCACTTATATATATATATATATATACATATATATACATATATGTATTTATTGTATTTATTTATTATATCACTTATCCTCCCTGTGTGTAATTTTGTATTCTGTAAGACTGTACAGCGCTGCGTACCCTTGTGGCGCTTTATAAATAAAGTTATACATACATACATACATACAATAACACTAAAATTGCAGCCTCACAGAGCAATTTTACTGGCTGGGGCCACTGACCTCCATTTGTCAGGTGGAAAGAGTCAAAAGAAGAAGGCACATAAAAATGATTAAAAACAAATAATGAAAACAAACTGAACGTTGCTTAGAATTGGCCATTGGCCATAACCTACTAAAAGTTAACCGCCCGTTTAAAGGAGAAGGAAAGCCATTTGGCATTTTACTGCCAATAGATTGGCCACATTAGTGCCACCTAGAACACTATTTTTATTTATATTTCTATTTTATATTTACTGCAGAAAGCATAACCATACCTGAGTAAAGAGCCCTAGAAGCTTTCTCTGTTTGCTTAAGATTGCAGCTGCCATTTTAGCTTGGTCTTCATATCTTTCTGCTGTATAAAAGTGATGTGCGGGCCGGCCCGATACCCACGGGAACCTGAGTGTTACGTGCGGGTTCGGGTTGAGCGCTTCTGCTCACCCTCCCCGCTCAGGGCCTAACACTGCCGGCTTTCCAGTTTCGGCTTGGGCCCCTTTTGTGATGTCATTGTGGGGCGGGAGTGGGTTTATAAATAAAGGGTTGGTTAGGGTCAGGTGAAGGTTGAGTATTTCTCGACCCGTACATCACTACTGTATAGCTCTAGCCGTTGGTAGTTCAGATCACACATTCCTAAGGGAGGGGGTTCTTAGCATTCTTATGGGAGAGTGGGAACAGGAGAGTGGAGATTACTGCCAGACTCTGGCCCCGAGAATGAAGGATTTTTCTGAAAGAGAAAGTCAGATACCCGAAAACATGTTTACAAAAAAGGAGAGAAGAAATCCTGTGTTTCTTTTGATAGAGGACTCAGTGTAGCTTTACTGTAAATGTTTATGGCTGCATTTACATAGACCTTTCTGATAAAGCTTACTTAGTTTTTACCTTTCCTTCTTCTTTAAGCTAACAAAAAAATGCCTGCCCCCTTAAACAAAGCATTCAATTTTTGGCCATATATTGCAAAATATTCAAGCTAGTCATGTCCTCTTGTATATGTTTGTATAAATGTTGTACTCACAGCCTCATTGCCGGGGCCTAATAGTATAAAAATTAGTGATGAGCACAACTTTACCTTTTTTACTTTAAAGGGGTTGTTCACCTTCCAAACACTTTTTTCAGTTCAGTTAATTTCAGATAATACACCAGAAATTTCTCTGATAATATTTTCAAATATTGAAGTTTAAAGTTTCATTTTTTTACCTAATGACTCCCTGGCCCTGTTGAAAATAATTTCAGAGTTTCCTTAAAAGGGTTGTTCACCTTTGAGTTAACTTTAGTATGATGTAGAGAGTGATATTCTGAGACCATTTGCAATTGGTCGTAATTTTTTATTTGTAATTTTCAGTTCAGAAGCTTTCCAATTTGGAGTTTCAGTAGCTATTTGGTTTCTAGGGTCCAAGTTACTTTAGCAACCAGGGAGTGGTTTGGATGAGAGACTGGTATATGAATAGGAGAGAGGCTGAAAAGAAAGTTACAAAAAGCAACAATAACCAATAAAACTGTAGCCTCACAGAGCAATAGTTTTTTCAACCATTTGGAATCATCATATCAAACTTGTGGCCCCTTCTGTTATTAAAAGGGACCTGTTAACCTAAGAAATAATTACAAATTGTTTTCTATTGTGTTTGTCAAGAAAAACAAACTTCAGTTATACTATATAAATTATTTTAAACATATTTCCTTCAGCACTGGAATTCACAATTGCAGGAAACAGGCAGGCTCCATTTTGTGGGCACTGTTATTAAGGCAAGCTGCTAAAATCTTGTTTCTGTGCCAGTATGGGGGGACCTGATACCCATATCCATGCACCGGTTAAACAATTAGATGGTGAGAAGGGAGGGGGAATGTGAGGGGTGCAGTGACATCTAAGAAGTCCTGAATTGAAAGTGAAAGTAACTGTCTGCCCCACCCCTATGCCTAAGGCATAGAGGCGGGTCAGGCAATATATGATTGACAGCTGGGACTTTTAAATGCTTATATAATGGGTATAGCTGTGTTAATAAAAAAATGAATTTGGGTTACATGTTTAATTTGAAAAGGGCTTTTATTATACAGCTTTTTATGTCTGAGTGACAGGTCCACTTTAAACTAAATATTCCAGCACCCAAAAAGAGAAGTGCAAGGGATGAACATGACAAGGGAACTCCTCAATTGACCCTTCGCCTTGAGGCACCCCACTGAATACATACCTTAATGACAGACCAGGAGACAAAGGTGGAGTAAAATGGCCACAGCATTTATTCACATTTATCAAATAAATAGGACCTTGCCAGCCTTACCCAAGGCAATATTCTAAAGCCATAATTCCATAAGAGATCACTATTATGCTCTGCTGTTTCTCGCTGAAGACTTAAATTTTACTTCCATAGTTGCCATTTTAGATCATTATAATGGTCATTATATCCGCCACTACTTACAGAGAGGATGGCCCCAAACTCTGCTACCTGCCGGTCCTGGATCTGCAGTGCCTCAATGATAGGAAATTCAAGCAGGCTGTCACCTAGCACAAGCAGTAGTAACGTCTGTATCTATCAATCCGCTATGTAGTCACAGGAGAGAACATCCTTTCTCCCTCCCTGCTAAAATTACTCATGCAGTACTCTGGCAAAGTCCTACCGCTGCTGTGAAAAATAAAACTTAAAATACGTTATCATATATCCACTGTTTTGATCCAGAGGAAGGCAAAAAACCCAACCTGAAGCCAGTTCCAATTATGTCTCAAGAGGGAAAAAATTCCTTTCTGAACCCCATGGCAATCGGAAACGTTCAGTGGATCAAGCAATCGTAGTTAACATGAATTAAATACAAATACTCTCAAGTTTATACTGTATGAAGATACAGAAAGCACAGTATAACAATGCATTCAGGAAAACATCCACATTCAGTTATTAATCGAGGAGTGTTATCCCTGCAGTAGTAGGGCAGTCATACATGCATTCTTCTGTAACAGCACAAGGTCTGTGCAAATGAGAAACTCTTTGATAACTTGCTCCCTATAATTAGAAACATATATTGTACTAATTAATGAATGGATGAGTAAATAAAGCCACAGATTTATCTCTGGTTAAAAAAAATGCCTTTGTTTTAAAGTAATAGGCTTTATTTTTGAGTGTTCATATACTGATCTTTCAGTGTTACTATGCCCTAGAAATTCATTGCACCTTACTTTGCCCAATGATCAGCATTGTCCCAAAGCCCTTCTGTCATTCCCGGGAAGGCCCTTTTATCAACATTCTCATTTTAGTGGTTTTAGAGGTTTTTGAAACCATGAATAAACTTTATCTAAAACCACAAATACCATGTAATTTATTAAAACGAAACAAAGAAACATCAGTGGATTGAAAATGGACCACTGTCATTGACTTCTACATAATCTCAACAGCTTTTAGATGACATATTTTACTTTCATATTTGTTGCAGTTTTGATGCATAATAAATGGTGAAAAAAAAATGAGTTTGTTTTGTGAAAAAAATTATTTTTGTGCAATAAAATATGAATCATGAAAGAAAAATCCACAACCCTTTAATGTTTGACTTTGTGACTAGGACTGGTGGAATGGACTAAAATAACTGTGGACATTACCATTATTATAATTGTCACTAAGTTATTGCACACATGCTACTGAATCCGATAGGGATGCATTTTTACTGTCTATATAAGTTACTAAAAATGACGTTTAGGGGTATACTTATCATGCTGTGTAAAAAGTGGAGTAAAACATCACTGGTGATGTTGTCCATAGCAGCCAATCAGATTCTTTGCTTTGATTTTCCAACTGTTGCCCTGAGCAACATCACTGGTAATGCTTCACTCATGAGAAATATACTCCTTAGTGTTTTGCGAAATTACATTCACTACCCTACTCTGCAATGCTTAACCAGACTGGTTTTCAATAACCTATGCAATATCTGTACTATTAATGACTGTCTAATAAATCCATTGCTGCCACTGGGTCTGTTATATAAAAAAAAGAAAGACTCGACTATTGGAGATTTGCACTGCACTGCTGCAAAACAAGTTATTGCAGCAGTTAAGGCAGTTCCCAACCACCCCCCACACACCTATTACACTTTTTTGTGTTTTTCACTTGTCATCTGAGGCCAAAGATAAGATAAAAAGTCGCCAAAAGGAGATGTCATGCCAAATACTTAATTAATTCTTCAGTCAAGTCATTACAAATAAAGTCCATACGCTAACCCCAAGAATCAAGTGGAAGTGAGACAGCTATTTATTTCCTCCTAGGCCAGTGCTCCATGGAGAGATTAGTCACCCGCAATAAATCTCTGCTACTGCAGGCAATTTATCTCTCCAAAATGACTTCCCATCGGCAAAAAAGTAAACAACCAGTGGAAAGGCATACACATCACTTTGTTGTCGGTGGAAAGGCATTTCGGAGAAATTAGTCACCTCTGGTAGAAGAGATTTATCGCGAGCGACTAATCTCTTTATGGGGCATTAGAATTAAAAGAGTAAGAGGGGGCAAGTAAGAAGTATATTCTAAAATGCCTTTGAGTTCAAGAGATTGCACCAATGACATGAATTGCATGAGTCTGTCCCTAGTAGAAATTTGTTTTAAAGTCGTTGCTTCATCCCAGTCATCATCAATATTAGTGATAAACACCTTCCATTTTACCTTCAGTAAAGGGAGCCTTCCGGGAATCCTTAAGTAGACTGTAGAGCTCTGAAAATAGTAGAACATTTGTTTTGTCACAACCATTCTTGGGTTAAAAAATTGTGAAGGATTGAAAGATGTTTTTGACAATTTGGTAATTTAAGGTGTTGATTCCTCTCCAAAACCTGCTTTCAATTACACTTAAAAATCAGAGGAGTTGGTTAGGATTAACATATTTCACAAGGTTTCTACACACCTGAGTATTGAAAGGTCTCATCTCAGTCAGAAAGGAACTATCAGATCCAAAGGAAACATAACTGATGTATCAAATTCAGTGATGCCTACAGCTTACTCAAGCAAACTAATATGCCTTATACTTGTAGGTAATGTTCCCTCTAATTTCTTCTTGGCTATGTGCACAAAAAATGTATTTTGTGTGCACTTTTTAAAATGGTGTGCGCATTAAAAAAAAACTGGTGTCCGCACATAAAACGTATGTGTTTTTACTCAAAATTCTTTGTGCACATCACATTGCATACTCAGTAACACACAGCTTACATTGCTTCTAGGGATCATTTGTATTAGCTGAATTAAAGGAGAAGGAAAGGCTAGTAAAGAGTTAATCTCAAGCTGCAGGCATACTTTCAGTTGTCTCAATAGTGCCCTTAAGTCTCCCCATATTTCACCTGTTCAGAAGATCAGAAGCCAAACAGAAAGAAAAAACACTGAGCTGTGTAAAGAAAGTTCCCATAATGCCTCACTCCTGCACAGACACCCAGACCAAGTCTCAGTTAGTTAGACTATGAGTCAGCTTCCTGCTGATTGGCTCAGATCCACATTCCTAAGGGGGGGAGTGAGTTCTTAGCATTCTTGAGGGAGGGGGCAGCAGGAAAGAGCAGTGTCAAAATTTTTTGACAAAGAAGTCAGTGCAGCGTTTCTGTGAGTGCTTATGGCTGTATTTACATAGACCTTTGTGATAAAGCTTACTTCATTTTTACCTTTCTTTCTCCTTTAAGGTGGCCATGCACTGTAGGATCTTCTCCGATATTGGCAGCTAATATTGGCCTGTGTATGGGCACCTTTAACTAATCTAAATACTTTCAGTCTGTCTAATCTTGATTGCAAGAGACTAAGGGGGAGATTTACTAATCCACGAACGGACCGAAGGCATCCGAATGCGATTTTTTCATAATGATCGGTATTTTTGCGACTTTTTCGTCGCCGTCGAGATTTTTTCGTATTTGTTACAACTTTTTGGTATATATTGTCAGCGACTTTTTCGTCGCCGTCGCGAGAAAGTCGGATTGCTTTTTCTGCTTTTTACAATCGCTCAATACGAAAACATTTCGCAAAATACGATTAAGTCGCAACGGTGACGAAATACAACTATTATATTCATTACTATGGAACTGAAACATGGAGTAATCACCCATAGTAGATACACTTCAGCTGCATCCCCCCTGAATAAGTAGCATGTTCTTGATTCATGTTGTGAACGCATTTGCACAGTTCCTGCAATATGATACCTTATGTGTATGAATAATTGATGGGTTTTAAATAAAATTGTCAGTGTTTACACAATGAAGCTTTTTGTATACACAGAAACAGATGTTCATGGCTAGTTGTTGTAGGATTACATAAGGGTTTCCATACCCCCACATTTAGCATAAGAGCAATAAATATGTTTTTTCCTTGAGCTAAACAGGGAAATTGAAGTTACTCCATGTTTAATCCTTGTGAAGTAGATAATTAGAATACCAGTATACATCCACCCCCACCCTGTGTTGTGACTGTTTTGCTAGTAAGAGTCGATTATATAGGGGGATTATCTGGGCATTTGTTGTCTAATTATCAACATCACATGGACCAAACCTGGAGTAGCTTTAATTTCCCTGTTTGCCCTGTTTAGCTCAAGAAATAACAACAATTCTAGATTATTAATGATTAAACCAATAGGCAAAAAGTATACACAAGGCCAATTTTTTTTAACTTGTGTTGAAAAAGGGGGTTTATTGCCCCAATATGCACAAAAATATTTTATGGAACTCTTATAAAAGACTTTAATGTCCTGAGCAGCACTTTTCTGTATCCCTAAGGCCGTGGCAGACTGGGAGATTAGTCGGCTGCAACAAATCTTCAAAAAATTTGAATAATTTGTTTAAAATGGAGTCTATGGGAGATGCCATTTCTGTAATTTCGGAACTTTCTGGATAACGGGTTTCCAGATAAATGTCCTATACCTGTACAGTAATATTAATAGGTATTAATTAATATTAAGGTATTGTAGGACATTATAGGGGTATTTTGGGTATTAGGAATACATTCAAGATCTCAGACCTTACTTCCCATGGTAACTGGAGTGTGTCCTGTACAGATAAAAATTTATTTATCTAGTTAATGAGTAGACTGTCTCTGTAACTGATTATCACTTAAGATAAACTGAGATTACTGAGTCACCATGATTATATGACTGTATAAATGACACAGCTAAATTTCTACAACTGTGATGCAAAATTCAGCAATATAAGAAGGGAATAATAAAGCTATGAAAACAATCCAGTGTTATATTCTTGCCAATACACAGTGATTATTCCTGTTTTTTTTTTATCTCTTTGACCCACTGCAAGTTCATCAGAGATTTCTGGCCAATAATCACAGCTCAGGAGTGACATGTGGTGCCTCACATTTATGTCAAAAGGCACTAAGCTGTGCTAGATAGTGATTGTTTTGACTGTTCATTTAAATAACAGCAACATAACACCCCTGTTTTTATTTTCATAAAATCATACATTTGTGCAAACTAACAGTTTGAATGGTAGGACCTGATGTTATAAAGGGGATTTATCACCCTAAGAAATAATTCCAAATCCTTTTCTATCATGTTAGTTGAGAAAAATTATTACTGTATAAATTCATTACATTTTGTTTACATTAATTACATTTTGTCTGGGAATTCGCAATCACAGCAAGCAGGCAAGCACCATTGTTATTAAAATATGTTGTATGTTTGTATTACCCCAAAACCTTCTGTATGCACCAGCATAGGGGGCCTAATACCCATGCTCCTGCACAGGTTACACAAATATAGACGGTGTGGAGGAATGGGGAATATGAGGAGTGCAGTGACACTTAGGAAGTGCTGAATGTAAAGTGAAAGTAAGGCATAGAGGAGGGGTAATTACAGTTATAGCAGGTATTGATGTATTATTTAAAAAAAAAGGGTTACATGTTTAATTTATGTATCATTTTATTATACAGCTTTTTATAAGGAACCAAGAATTTGGAATGTTATAGTGTTCAGCGCTGAGCACTACTACCTCATAGCTTAAAAACTTTCCTGGTAGTTTTATACCTTACAGGGAATTTTTTAAAAAAATGAAATATCTCCCTTTACATATGTGCTATTTCTTTTGATGTCTTCACCAAGAACCTATATTTCAGTAGATCCCTGCCAAAACTCCAATGCATTACAGATTTAAAATATTGGGAAGTTACATACTAATTTATAGGAATTCCTATGTGCCACCCTAATAAAGTGCTGCCCACCAAAAATGTTTTAGGGGACTATAAAACTGTAGCACTGACTGCTTACTGATCAAGGACTGTTGAGGGCCAATGAAAAGTGGAGATGCAGCAGTAGAGAAGAAAAAAGGAGATGCAGAGGGCAGGGTGGCTAATCCGTAGTTAGTCTGGCCCAACAGGTTTGCCATTTTGAATAATGGTTTTTGGAAGGTCATCTCTGGGAAACCCTGGGTGGAAATTAGAGAAAGGCAAGACAGGTTGAGGTAATAGGTAGTAATTAGTAGAAGGGTAGCTATGGTAAACGACATCCTGAACAGAATGTTGCTTTGCCTGAAATTAGGGGCTCAGCATGTGCTAAAATTAATGGACAGATAGGGAGCTGGCAGGGATGCTGCTACCATGAGGCAAGTGAGAATCTTGCCTTAGGTGGCAGCACTTGGCTTGTTGCCAGGGAAGGCAAAAAGCTTTTACTTCCTTTATATGATGTAGCAAGCGGGAAGTGGCATTGCAGTAGGTGTGATCTACTTCTGCCAAGGCTTTTGATACTTTTGCTGTTGGTCTTGGTGGCCGTTTTTTGTAGATGGATAGGGAACTAGTTGGAGGATTGTATAGAACAATTTTCAGTAGCTGAATCCATCCAGTAAGTGTCATGCTATATTCTGGAAGTTTATACACATAATGGGACTAAAAAGTCAAATCCTCTATGGAGAAGGACCTAGGAGTACCATGTCCACTGTACACTAAGGGGTATATTTATCATGCTGTGTAAAAAGTGGAGTAAAACATAACTGGTGATGTTGCTCATAGCAGCCAATCAGATGCTTTGCTTTGGTTTTCTAACTGTTGAAATCTAATTGCTGATTGGTTGCCCTGGACAACATCACCTGTAATGTTTCACTCCACTTTTTACACAGCATCATAAATATACCCCTTAAGGTGGCCATACACGCACCGATATTATCGTACGAAACCTCGTTTCGTACGATAATCGGTGCGTGTATGGCATGTCGGCGAGTCGACCGATATCGCAGGAAGCTGCCGATATCGGACGACTCGCCGATCGGACAAGTTTGAAAATTTTGATCGGGTGCCATAGAAGGCGCCTGACCAAAATTCTCCCTTCAGAGCTGAATCGGCAGAAGGAGGTAGAAATCCTATTGTTTCTACCTCCTTACCTGCCGATTCAGCCCTGAATGGTGTGTGGCGGATCTTACGATGTTTCGTGCGACCGATGGTCGTACGAAACATCGTCAGATCGCCACGTGTATGGCCACCTTTAGGGGGAGATTTATTATGCTGTGTAAAAAATGGCAACTTGGGAAGAAGTATGAACTTGATAAACATTTTTTTTACCTCAAGTCCTATGTATACAACTATGTAGAGCCCCTTTAACAAGCATACATGCACCAATTAGCAAGTTAGCATGAGTGATAAGTGTAATCGCTGTTGCAATCCTACTGACTGTGCCACACCACAACATACGAACATAGGGGCTAGTAAGTAGACAAGTCATTATGTGTCAACTACTTTAGGTAAAGGCAGATCAGACTGGAATCAGACATTTATCAGGCAATTCTAATTGTCACATTTATGAGCAATAACTGGCTGGAGGGGCAATTTCAAATGTTTGCCGCTTACCCACCAAGCTAAAAATCATGTGGGAGGCAAAATGTGTGTGCTATTGCCCTTAAAATTGCTTTGTGTCTTCTATGTGAATACAGAAAGGGGCACCACCAACTACCTGATGCTAACTTTGTGCCCACTCCATATACGCTGGGCAAAATCACAAATCTTCCATTATACACTGCCTCTACAGTACCTCTAAGTACCCCAAACTCCATCTGTATGGTCTAGTTCTCATTTGGATTCCTACTCTTAATAGCCCTTACACATGGGTGTTTTCCTAAGAAGGATTTCTCCTGCATTTCACCACAGGGCAAAATGCTGTAAGGACCCTTGTATTGTATTGTATATGACCACCAGTTAGCTGCCCCTGGTCATTATATATGGCATTTGGGAGAAAGGTAGGACAATATAGAGCCAATCAGCATTTTGAATTTAGTATTGACATGTATTTCCAGCATGGCATCCAGCCCCACCCATCCACAGATTATCTTTTTTTAACAGAAAACACAGATATGGTTAGCATGTAGATTATTTATTAACTTCCTTAATGAATAGTAAATAAAGAGTAGCCTTTGCCCCATTTTGTGCTTATAATAATTAAGTTTTCAGTATAATCATACTCTGCAGTTGATATTTTTACTCTAATTTGCAGGAGATGAAAGGATTTGTATTAACTCAGTACAGCTGGTGAAAGGTAAAAAGGCTACACCACGTTTCATGCATGACAGCTCTCAACAATATTTTACAGCTAGTGAGACACACAATTGGAATGACGTTCTCAAGATTATTAATGTTTCTACTAGGATCCAAGCAACTTCCCTCGTGACTATTTGAATTTTTGTTCTCCATGGTTTACATTCATGTAAATTAAGGCAATGAGGTGCTTCTAGATAACAAATGAATGCGTGATGCAGACTGATACTGATATCACATATAAAATTTTATATTTACATTAATGATTTTATCATCTGCACGTATAGGATCTGTTATCTGGAAGCCTATTATCCATAAAGCTCATAGACTATATTTCAATAAAATTATTCACATTTTTAAAATGATTTCCTTTTCTCTGTAATACTGAAACAATACCTTGTACTTGATCCCAACTAAGACATAATTAATCCTTATTGGAGGCAAAACACACCTATTGGGTATATATTAATTTTTAATTTTATTTTAGTAGACAAAATATGGAGATCCAAATTATGTAAAGATCCCTTATCTGGAAAACTCCAGGTCTCAAGTATTCCGCATAATAGGTTCCATACCTGTACTTGTAACCTTTAGTTATGTTAACTTGTGTTCTTCTATTTTCCTTGCTACACTGCTCCTAATCATTGCCTTCTACAGGATCTTATTTAAATACACTTTCATATATCAAAGCTGTTCATATCAACATCTTGTGTCTTCATGAGTTCTCTGTGAAAGAGATTTGGGATTAAAGAGAGGGGAGGGATGGAAATTAAAGTTGACCATAAATACTAGAATATACCTGTTTTTTGAGGTCACCAATGAGCTGATCTTTAAATTATTTTACCAACCAGATGGTGGGTTTATAGTATTCAGTCAAACCAGAAATCCTTATATAGGGTTTTAGCTATATGATAATATGTAACCAATTCTGGTTTACTCAGTACAGTCAATGGGACAAATTCCACCACAAACTGTTTGCATTACAAATGTTTTCTGCCTGCATGATAACCTTTCCAGGGCACCATATATATTCTCAGTGCCTGCCTTTGAGTTATCAGTATGCTCATTACGTTCTTTGTAATGTGTTGTATGAATTGTGATATTTGTATACCAAGAGATTACCTAGCTAACCTTTTCTGTTGTACAAGCCCTTTAAAAGAAGAAGCTAACACATTACAGTTAGAACTGCCAATAACCACTGACCTGGAAATAGGAAGGTTATGCAACCTAAATGCACTTATATAAGGAAATGTGTAACAAATGTCAAAACATGACACATCAGATCCAGGGATCACTTAAACAGTGATGCATTAACACTAATCAGCCTTCAGTACCAAATAAAATATTTAAATCCCACAAAAAGTTACATCTAAATAAAAATGTGCTAACAGTTATATATATAAATTGTAAGTTATACAAATGGACAGTGGGCACTGGCACAAAATTACATCTTGCCCAGTACCATTTTAAGGCCTTAGTGGGCCCTGCAAAAAGATCCAGCTGGTGGGCCCCCCTATCCTGCAGAGTTTACACTTTGATCCCCCCACACACACACAGTGTCACCAAACAATTATACACAACTGACAGTGACTATAAATATGAGGAATTATGAGGCATAATACAATTAAATAAAAACACTGTGACTGATTGACTGTGATAAACACTCAGATTGTTGTAGGGAGTTGGTATGTATTTGTGCAAAGATAACCATTGCCTTCAGGCTGAAGAAGTAGCCTTGGGTAGTGCGGTGTTTTGGTAGTCTGGCAGTGAGTGAAATCCAAGAAGATGGCGATCCAAGAAGAAGGCGATTCTCAAATGGCAAATTTACTGGCCCAAAGCCCATCACAGGCTCAGGGGAAACAGAGGAGGTTTTTCTGAAGTGAGGGGCTTGGTCAGGTAAGGGCGGCTGGTCACAAAATATTTCCTCTGGCTCAGAAGCTAGGCTTGGCTATCACTTTGCACCAAAAATAAATAAATAAATAAATAAATATAGTATATATATATATATATATATCTAGGAGAAAAGATGCCGCACTCACAGGTCTTAGTGCAAAAATAAAGAAAAATTTATTTAAACAGACTTTGAGAAAGGCTGTAGCCACAGCCGAAACATTAGTCTGTTTAAATACATTTTTCTTTATTTTTGCACTAAGACCTGTGAGTGCAGCATCTTTTCTCCTTTGTACAACATCTTTTTATACTGCACCCAGGCACTATTGGCTCCTACATAACACGAGTGCCGGCTCTCCATTGCAATCTATATATATATCTATGTAGGGGTCCATAGGGTTAACCTCCCCTATGGCAGCTAAGAGCTGGGCCTAATTTAGAGCTGGGAGGGAAAGTGTTCCATATCCATGTTAAACTGGGATTTGGCCAGGAGGTGTCAGTATATTCTTATAAAGAAGAGGCACCACGGGGCTCATATATAAACACTGGGCAAATTGACACCTGGCCAGTAACCCATAGCAACCAATCAGTGATTAGCTTTTTTTCAGCCAGCTGCAAATAGAACAGTCAAATTAAACATCTGATTAGTTGCCATGGGTAATTGCCCAGTTGCAAATTTGCCCGGTGTTTATAAATGACACCTCACGTGTTCTCTCTCTCATTGGCTTTTACCTGATGAACAGGGCGGATATCTGCTGGGAGCCTTGGCCTTGGGCCTAGTAAAGGAGAAAGGCCCTTGGTAAACATACCTCCAAACTGTCCCAATTTTCACGGCACAGTCCTAATTTAAACAGCTCAACCTGCAGTTCCAGATTCTCTTAGAGAAGTCCCTAATTTTCCTTTAATCTCCTGCACTGAACGCTAAAAAAGATACAATGCTTCTCAAACTTAATTAAATAAGTAGCTTTTAGCAGAGAGCCCAGAAAAGTTAACAGGCAACACCTTTACTTAGATAAAATTGTAACTAATGAGCTAAATTGGTCTCTTAGGGGAACTGAGACTTGCAGCTTAAAGAGCAATTTCACCTCTAATAACACAAAACGAGACCCCAAAACCCCCAGAAATGTGTTCAAACTTTAAATAACCTGACATATTTTGTAAAATGGGAGTGGTATTTAGGGGGTGCGGTCGTAAAAATAGGCATGGCATTTCTTTTTGTACCTCTTTACATTTTTTAAATGTTAGGAGTTATGGGTGAAGCAAAAAAGGGAAAGTTGTGCTCAACCACTAAATTTTAAACCATTAGGCGGGGGTGCAATGAGGTTGTGACCACAAAATACATACAAACAACAACAAGAAATCCTCAGCACTCACCCTTTATCAATATATATAGGACATTAAGACATTCTGTGCATTAAGCTACTAAGAAATGCCCTCCCCTTTAAACAAAACAGGGATTGTTTGTCCATATATTGCAATATACTTTAAGCTGGCCAACTACGTCAAAGTCATCCCTTCTGGCCAGTCCTACACTGACCTATATGATTCACCAAGAATTCTACTGCTTCAATATATGTTTAGCTAAGGGACTAAGTTTTACCTGCAACTTACTTGCTTTCAAGGTTAAAACCCCAATATGATTGCCCTTTTATTGGCCCATTGGGATCACCTGACTGTAGCTGGGAAGGGTGGGAGCTACAACATGGAGCTGGCCACTGCTCCTGTATAGACTATAGCAAAAAAGGGGAAAGTTGTGCTCAACCACTACATTTTAAACCATAAGCCGGGGGTGCAATGAGGTTGTGACCACAAAATAGGAGTTATGGGTGAAGCTGGGGAACAGGGCCTCATTAACAAGGTATTAGATAGTGGCAGGTGTGCACTTGCTCAATGCAGCTAGAACATTGATTCCCAGAAATTGGAAGATGGTTCCTCCCTCCAACACATAAGGAGTGGTGCCATCTAGTGGAAGAGATCAGAAAACATGAAAAAATTAAACACATTATACACAATGCTAGCAATATAAACTGGAAAATCTGGGAGCCATGGCTCTCATTCTTAAAGTCTACATCTCCCACATAAGGTTAAGATTGTTAGGTAAGTTCGTAGCTTAAGGAACTAGATGAAAGGTCCTACTATGTAAACACCTATATTGTGGTTTTCTTTTTTGGTTTTGTAACAGAAAATAACTTCCTTTCTTGACTTGTCAACAATTTACTTTCTAGGTTAAATACTGATATATATATATATATATATATATATATACTGATATATATACAGGCATGGAGTGACAGCACACACAGGATTTTCACACAGGAGTCGCAGGGATTCAAAATAATAATTAGAAGTTTATTACGACCAACGTTTCAGTTCCACACAGGAACTTTCGTCAGGGATATATATACTGATATATATATATATATACAAAGATACCCCCCTTCCCATCCCTTTTGCCTTCTGTACCTTCTTTTCCCGTTTAAAATCTGAAAATAAAGAATAATAAAAAAAAAGCAAAGAAGGGTGGGGTGCCACGTTTCCATTGAGTTATTGAGTTCAGGCTAAAGCTGAAAAAGAGATAGTGGCAGGTATAGCTCCCTTTATAGTTCAGTCTAGGAGTGCAAGGCAGTTAGGGTTCAGCTAGACAGAGCGGTCCTGAGCCCCAATGTAGGAGAGGCAGATTGGAGGTGCCTCTCCTAGAACACCCAGATCACCTGTAGTTTAGGGATCCCAATGGAAAGGAATCAGGATAAACAATTCCCTGGGGGAGATCTATGCCACTATGGGGTGTAGCAGAGGTGAAGTGAGATTCCTGCCAAGTTTGTTCTCAGGGGATTGTCAGCCTGGGTGAGAGAGCCCTGTGTAACCTATGTTCTACTGGTACTAGTCTGGAAAGGCAATTATTATGCCAGTAAAGAAGTTACATATTTTATATATATATATATATATATATTTATGAGTGAAAATTGTGGCGCGCGTGTTAAATACAGTATATGCTGCACGTCATTTTTTATATTTATATATATATATATATATATATATATATAGAAAGCAGAAAAAGAAAAATGCTGCACTCACAGGGATTAGTGTAGAAAAAATAGAATAGTTTATTCCAACGACAACCTAACGTTTCGGCTGAAACCTCAGCCTTTCTGCTTTCTTTTTCTGCTTTCTATACTATGTCTCTAATACTGCACCCAGGCTCCCTGTGACTACATTAGACATGAGTGCCTGTTGCCTGGACTTCTATATATATATATATATATATATATATACTGTATATATATATATGTATGTCTGTCTGTGTCCATGTGATTTTGCAGAGAGATTGCAACACTTTTAGTGGGTATTTGTGACAAAGGCCTGAGAGGTGCAGTCTGATGGCTGAAGGTTAGGTTAAGTCTGGTCTGATTTTGGTGAAAGTGAGAAAAAAATTGGGAAAAGTTTAGAAAGCCACGATGAGACTCCAGAATCAGTGGACCTTGCTCAGATGCCCCTTTTTGCCCTTTTATTAAACCAGCTCTGGCCTTGCTTTTTTGCTATGTTCATAGCCTCGTTAGTCAATGATTCCCCTGGAGTTTCATTTATTTATTAGCAGTATGGGATTTTTTATGATTTTCTGCTCTGCACAAATTAGTTATACAAGCTGTAGATAGAGGTTCTGAAATGTGTAGTGTGTGCAAATATAACCAGTTATTCAATTTCTAGTAGAATTAAGTCTAAAACAATTAGAGTTTTCTTTTCTCAAGACCTGGTCCAAACTATTGCTCACACATGGGGAAGAGTGAATATTATCAAGATGATATATCTGCCTACACTCCCTTTTATATTTCACAATATAGCATTTTTACTCAGGGGATCCTTTATTAAAAACTTAAACAAAATCAAAATTCCATTAATTTGGGCCAACAGCAGCCCTTGCATTTCCTGGGAGAGACTAACAGCAACCATTGAAATTGGGGGTTCGGCCCTGCCACGCTTCTATTTTTACTATCTAGCCTTCCAAATTTATTACATACATTGGTGCCTCTCTCCCAATCCTCACAACCCTAATACAGAACTCCAAGCATCCATTCTCTATTCAATAGAAGGCCTAGGTACCACTCTGATATGACCACTCTACTGAACACCTTGCACAAAGCATGGACCACAAAGCAACTGCCAGCTCTGCTGCCCCTTGTTACAGACCTTACAGTCCCTGCTGTTTTAGTACATTTATATCAAGTTCTTAAAGAAGTCACAGTTATTAATCCATCCAAGGCCTATGTAAGATAGTGTACTTCTCTAAAACATTAGTTTGGACTTTGCTTTCTCTTTCCGTGGCTGATTAATCTGATAGTTAATTAGAAATCTTGGTGTTAACTGGAAAGTTACATCAAAAAGAAAGGAGAGAATAGTTTAAAATGGTGTAAATAATGTAAACAGGAACCTTAATCTTGTCAACTCTGTATATGCTCATATTAATTTTCTGTAATAAAACGTTTTCATATATACATACATAGATATATCCACACAGTTGCGTTTTTGCATTTATTGTATTTTTTTTCCGAAGGAGTTAAAGCTCCTTTGAACCTGAACATGGTTTATCCCAGTGAAGCATGAAGGCTGTGTTTTACAAACACATTATATCTGTGCACAATGTGTAATTTGTGCAGATGACAGATAATGCAGTATAAGACCACCGCCGCTCCTCACTTAATTAAGAAAGTGTTTTTAGTACCTGTCGTGGGACATTTATCTTAAACCTGTACCAATATGTTTGGCATGCAGATTTTGGCTATGGTATTATGCGTTTCTGGTATTGGAGCTATCGTTGTGGCAATAACCTCAAATGAGTGGAAAGTGACCACCAGAGCCAGTTCTGTTATTACTGCTACTTGGGTTTTTCAAGGTCTTTGGATGAATTGTGCGGGGAATGCTCTGGGCTCCTATCATTGCCGACCTCATTTAACAATCTTCAGGGTAGAAGGTAAGAATATTTACATACATTTATGGAGTCTGTTATCCACAATGCTCTGGATCTGAGGTTTTATAATTACAGAGAAAAAGGAAACATTTTTAAAAATGTGAATTATTTGTTTAAAATGGGAGATGGCATTCCATAATTCAGAGCTTTCTGGATAGCAGGTTTCCAGATCCTATACTTGTATTTTATTTTTTACTTAAAAAAGTACTTGTACAAAGCTCTAACGCCAAGTGCCCTTTTATGTATTAAACTCTTGGAAAGCATACTGTAAGTGCCAATGTATAAGAGCATAAATGTACCAGTTGGTTATGATACATGCAACTTTTTGATCAAGGCTAATTTGACAGTGATCAACATGCTACTGCCTGCTCGGGAATACTTATTGCTCACACGAACAGGAAGGGCAGATTATTTCCCAGAAGCTAAGATTTGCATTCAAAACCCCATACTGGCATGTCTTTAACTGATACTTCTGTTTATTTGATCTGCATCGTTTTTATTTTCAGTGCCAAACTTGCTTTCAGATAGGTCACGCTGTAGCAGGGAGAGCTTTAGGCAATGGAATCCTGGGGTATGTAGTTAGTTCTAAATCCAGATGCACCTTGAGTGTGGTAGGGACTGTAAGAGAAGGACTTATTGGTAATACAGATATAAAAACATGCTGTAACACTGCAAGAATGTTGTTAAATATGCCTATAAAATCAGGTCAAACTTCATTCCAACCTTTTATTTATGTAACTATATATTACATTTTTATTTTTATAAGCATTATATTTAAAAGAGAAATATGAAGACTAGACTAGCTGTAATATATATATATATATATATATATATATATATATATATACAGTATATATATAGAAAATAATCATCTGTGGCCAGCACACCCTTCAATGTTTCATCAAAATTTTTTTATTGTAGATATATTGTTAAAACCAACGTTTCGGTCCTTATTAGGACCTTTCTCAAGGATCCTTGAGAAAGGTCCTAATAAGGGGCGAAACGTTGGTTTTAACAATATATCTACAATAAAAAATTTTTGATGAAACTTTGAAGGGTGTGCTGGCCACAGATGATTATTTTCTATACAGACATAATTTTGACTAGCACCCCGCAGAATATTGAGCCTTGGAGTGCGGACACCATTTGGATTGAAATACAGTATATATATACTAGAGATACAGCACTAGAACTTTTATACAGTAAAATAGTAAAGTTATCCAGACATTTATCAGTTAAACTTACAAATATTTACATATTTTACATATACTTACATATATTTAAACCAGTCAAGAACTGTACTGACCCTCTATACTTTGGGCCCATCAGCAGGGTGGGGGACTTAGGGTGTGCTGCCTTTATTGTTATGCCCCTGTGTACAAAAAATATATTATTTATATACAGCAAGGCTAAACAGGATCCACAATCAAAGGCAGCTCTCATATCTTGGTTACAGCAGACTGCATGTCTACCACAACCGTAGAACCATGGCCATAGGAGTAATAAAGCTTTATCATGTATTAGCCAATTGCCAGATTAAGTCAATAATTTCTACTCAACTTCCCATGCAAGTTGGAGAGGCAGTTTGATTTTAATTTGAAATACATTCCCCCATTCTATCCCTGCCTATAAATTCTTGAGGGGAGGACAGGCACTCTTAACGATTGTTCTTAGGTATATAAAATTACCATTTAAAGCATATTTGCTCATTTATAAGTCTTGCTGCCTTAGTTTTTTGTAAAGAATAGATTGCAGCATTCAAACAAAAAAAGTAAAAAAACTTGAATTGAATTACATTTAGGCAATGATTCAGCTCATCTAACTGATCCTTAAATACAGCAAAGAAAACCCTCTTCCCCTATAAATATAATGGGTGGAATGCTCTCTGTTATTTTGGATTGCTTACATTTACTCATTATTTAAGGGAAAACTATACTCCCAACAATGTAGGTCTCCATAAAAATATCAGCTTATATGTGAAATAATTCATAATTAAATACAAATATATTGATTGGGGAGGTTGTCCTATTGAATGCTGCTGGCAAAACTCTGTTAAAACTATTGTGCCTTTTGGACATGTTTTGCTGTTTCTTTCTATCTCAAAAATGTATAACAAATGATTGTGGTGTCTGTCTCAAAGTGTTTTAGTTGTTCCAGCCATTAATTGGTTGTCTAACTGTAATAAACCACTGACCTTACATTTTTGCTGCAGTGTCAGAGTGACAATCAATGTCTACAAACATAGAAACCCTTGAAAACAGATAAGGAAATTAGCAGGCATTTCAGTATGTATAATACAAAATATAATGTGGGGAACCATACAATGAAATGTAGTAAATGAGCCATTTAATGTATTTAGGACCTTTTATTTTCTACTACATACAAATAGCAAAACAAAGAAAAGTGCTCATGCTGTAGATATATCACAGTTTAAAATAATAATGAAGTAAATTTGAAGTCATTGATTGACCAACAGAAATACGAAAAGCTAACAACCCTGTGGAATACTGTCATGGGAAAACATGGTTCTTTTTTCAAAAAGCATCAGTTAATAGAGCTTCTCCAGCAGAATCCTGCATTGTAATCTGGTTTTTTTTTTTAAATATTTAATTTTGAGATTTCACATGGGGCTAGCCATGTTCTATATTTCCAAGGGTGCCACAGCCATGTGACTTGTGTTCTGATAAACTTCAGTCGAGAAGTAAGTTGAGTCAAGTAAGTTAAGTTGTACTAATATCGCCCCCTTCCTTTGCCCCCAACAGCCGATCAGCAGAACAATGGGAAGGTAGCTAGATAGCAGCTCCCAGTAGATATCAGAATAGCACTCAATAGTAAGAAATCCAAGTCCAGCTTGGGACTCCCCCAGTTACATGGGAGTAGGAGAAACAATAGGTTACCTGAAAGCAGCTCTAATGTGTAGCACTGGCTCCTTCTGAGATGGCGCCTACACACCAATATTACAGCTACAAAAATACATTTGTTGGTTCAAGAATAACATTTTAAATGATGAAGTGAATTATTTGCTATGTAAACAGTGTAATTTAGATAAAAAGTATTCCATAAAAATCATGACAGAATCTCCTTAATCAGCTTAGGGCTTGTATTAAGACCCTTTAATCCTCAAGGCTACCTTGTCAAGTAATTGTTTTAATTTTTTTCTTATGCTAGATCTATTATATTTATATATATATTTTTTTTTTACTCACCGTGCAACATTTCTTCCCAGAATCCCTAGTTAAATACTCACTTTGAACTGTTTACCAGAGTAAAGTCCCCTTTCTTCTAATCTAACTTGTGACCCTAATTATTAAAGAATCAAATATTAAACCCAAGTGTTTGATCCTCCACTTGTCTGGGTTAAATGTTAGATTTATTTCACATGTAAAACCTTATTGTTTGGCTCATTTTGATATTTTCCCGTGGGCCCGAAGCTAGAGAAAGCACAGAACAACATGCCAATAATACCTTATACAACAGTTCAACTAGCACTCAAGATTCACATCTTTTTCTTTTATAAACTGCTTTTCCAATTGTCAGTGGATAATGAATTATAAGATTTAAACTAATGGAACTGGAGAAAGTGCAGAGACGTACACTTGAGTTGAAGTATGAATGGAATGTCAAGGTTGGGGTTGTTGTCTCTAAAGAAAATGAGCTTGCGAGGGGACATAATTACTCTTTAAAAGTACATTATAGGCAGATAGCAGGAATCTACTTCATTTAGACTTGAGGAATAGAACTTTCAGTTGAAAAAGTGTAGGTGGTTCTTCAGGTTGAGAGCACTGGTTTTGTAGAATACCCTGCAGGGTGATGTTGTGATGGCAAATGATATTAATGCCTTTAAGAGTGGCTTGGAGGATTTATTGGACAAGCACTATATCCAAATTACTAGGGATCTTAAGATCTATATTTGGCATAGAATCTGTATCTCTATGTGTAGTTATATATGCATGTGAGTGTGTAGATAGGTTTGTGGGGTACATGGTTTTACCAAGCTACTACAGACAGGCTAGAGCAAGGTACAAAGAGGTAAAGAGATTGGTACATGAGGGGAGCAGGAAAAGGAGCTCATGGTGCACAGTGAAAACAGGAGAGGATGGCAGATAGGAAAAGAGACATGGGCAACATGGGGCAATTAATGTATGTCACATGGGAAACTGGGGGAAGAAAGAACATGAAATGGCAAAATAAGGATAGCATGGAGAGGAAGGAAAGGCTTACCAGGAAATAAGAATGGAGAAGCAAGGTCATAGTAATGAAGGAGGCAGAGAGAGACCCTAACAAGATGACAGGAACAGACAAACACACAAGAAAAGGAGAAGAAAATATGGAAGAGACTGAAGAGGTTGAAAGGTAGGTCAAAATTAAAGAAATGCTTGAAGGTGACATGTACTTTTGAGGAATGGGAGTGCATGGCTGATTTATATTGTACTTTTACATTTTCTTCTATATTTAAAGGACAATCACTTTTGCATACAAAAGAATGTCCCTAAATTATTTTGAGCCTTTTCCCCCCAAAAGTACTATACCCTCAAGATGGAACACTAACTCTTTGTCATTGACAATTTTTTAATCATGGCTTTTATGGTGCTCAAAAATGTGTCAAAAACACTATCTATTAACATGCTTGTAATCATTGCAAGACAAATATAGTCAGACACATTTACACAAGAACATTTACCTTTTTTTTACATTTTGCAGTAAAAATGTCTTGATTTGGGTTTATAGCAGAATCAGGGGTGTAACTACACAAGAAGCAGACCCTGGGGTTGCAGAGGAGCCCAGGAGTGTAAGGGGCCCTACTTATAGAACAATTACAATATATATTGGTAGAATAGGTCAGCCTTAGGGGCCCCAAACTGCTGTGGGACCCAGTAACATCTAATTACGCCACTGAGCAGAAAGTTTTACTAAAGTGGGTTCATAGCCCTTGCATAAACTCAGGTAGAATCCAAGAATAGAAACTACAGTCTCATACAGGCTAAATGCTTTTAAGCTGAGAAATGGAGACAGGATGGCAAGATGCCTCCAGACCAGAGTTGTCCTGACTGTCGGTTGGTCCCCTCTGTGTGGGGCTGAAGCAGTGGATTGCTGTACAGACTAAAGGCCAGTTTGGGTATTATTTATAGTGAATGGTAATTCTGTCAAATGACTTATTCTAAAGCTGAGAAATATGTATCTCAGATAGCAGAGTGGTCTGTCTTCCCTCAGTCAGTGTTGCCAAAGAAAACATTATTTTCAGAATACATTTATGGTCATAGCCCACCAAGCCGGATTTTTTTTAATAGAATTTAAGAGCATGTCCATAAAGTCTCCTTTTCTACCTACCAGGATTTTTGCAGGCCTGCAGAGCACTTATGATTTCTGCTGTAGTCATTGGATTTTTTGGGACTGTACTTGGATTTCTTGGCATGAAATGTACTAAGATTGGTGGAAGTGACCAGATGAAATCTAAGATGGCTTGTGCCGCCGGGATACTCTTCATATTGTCAGGTATGAGCACATATATATCTAGCATGCTATTTCAAGTTACTGGGCACCTGTTTGACAGCCCAGTGTCCACATTAAGATGCAGGCACTTTTTACACTGTCAGATATTGTATAAATGCTCCAAAGACCCTTTATAATAACGTGGGGTTCAACGTCCAAGTCCATAAAGAAACAGCAATATTTCTTGTTTTCCTCCAGAGTAGTAAAGACATAGCTGCATAGCAAGAAACATTCTATCCCATTAAGCAACCTGATCTCATCCTTAATATTACTGGTTATTCAAATAATGAGAAGAATTAAGGCTAATTGCTACTGAAGTATTTCAGCTAATAGAGAAACTTCTAGTACCTGTGCCTCCTGCCTTAATGTGAATAGCAACTGCCTGTTACAGTTCACAACACATGGTTTTCAGCCAAAGACTGCACATTCGAACATTTTTAGGCCATTAATATCCATTTATGTGATTGACAGGAGGTAGGGGTATTGGACATTTATGTGTTGGCTGAAATACGATAGATGAGAAATTCAATGTGTATCACAATTTGCCAGGATCCTAGAGCTTTCAAAAGGTTATCTTCATTATAAACATCTGACATTTTAGGACAGCTGTGCGTAGGGCAAGCTGGTTTTCCCAGAGCTCCTGTTCGGCTTGGCCGGGCACTGGCTGGATGTCAAAATACTACCAATGGTTTTAATGATTGAAGGTATATATTTAACACATCCATATTCTGGCTATAATTATATGATTCAGTAATGTTTTTATAGCTGTACAACTTTTTGTGTTTATGTTATCAGGCGCACATGTTCCCATATACGTTGGTAAGACCAATAGAATGTGTAAGACCAGATCCACTGATCATAAATCCCATATCAGAGCAACTATTGAAAGGGATAATCAAGTTAAATTTAAGGTGATGACAACCCACTGGAAATACATTGTGCAAAGGTAGGGCATAATATTTATGATCTATGGGCATTGGTTATTGCTCATGTCCTACCTATTAAAAGTGGTGGTGACTGTAAGAGTATTACAGTGTGTGCATTTTTACAGGGTGGGTTTTGAAGTTTAAAACCATTGGTAGTATTTCATCATGCAATGTTGTATACTTCGAAAAAAAGGGATACACTTCCAAAATCCAAAATGTTTGAAATAAGAGAACCTTGAAAGAAGGTCTAGTGCCCTGGAGAATCATGGTGCTACTTACTGATTTGTGACGTGTGCGTTTATACTACCAGAGAGCAGAGCATGTTGAAGTGAATAGATATGAGTGCAAGTGACAGCTTTAGATTGAAAAATGCTATATGTGCCATTTGCCCTAAGGAAGTACTGGTAAAAAGCCAGGAACTGCATACAACAGGCCTACACAACATGTCTACCAAAATATCTTACAAGGACTGTGGCGAAATGCACATTAATGCACAGCTAATAATGCCATTATAGCATTTTGTTTACATGTTTACTTATCAACTCTGCTGCCAATTTGCTTCAACATAACACCCCCAATAAGCAGTAAAGGTGCCTTGCATGGTTTTATGTGATCAAGACGGATGCTTGGGAATTCCCAGGCCTAGGGTGGCAGACTTTAAAGGGGTGACCAGCTGACCCTGTTTGAAACAATTACCATATCTGCCTGGGTTAACAGAAAGGCACTCAGACTAACAGATTGGTCTAGAGCTGCATGCATGGTAAATTTAAGCTTGTGTGTAAGTAAGAAGATTCATTTTTACAACAAAAAAACCCAAAATAAATAAATACAGTGTTTATTTCTAGATCTTTTATGTTTAACTTACCAGTCCTCTTTAGTCCCGATTACACCATGACTATTTCTTTTCTTCTTAAAAAATGCCTCAACGGAAAAACACAACAAAAGTTGGGGGCAATGCACTAGTGTATAACCCTTAGCTCTGTGATAACAGGGATATCAAAACAGCATACATATTTACAAGCTCATAAAAAATCCAGTGTTAGGCCATTTTGGAAATTAAAGGATCAGATAAACACACTAGAAGACAGGTACCCCTGCACTTGTATTTAGCCACAAAGTAATAAAAAGGCAAAGTTCATTGGAGCAGTAATGTAATCCAAGCTTAAAAAACATCTTTTTCCTGTACTAATACTTTTAGGCTGTTGGCCTGTCTGGACAAGAAATCTATTAATGCCTCCCTTTTGTGGACAGCAATCAGCATGAGCCTTTGGGCAAGTAGGGACACTGCTCCTAGTGGCCAAAAATCTGTATGTTAATTCCATGGCACCTAAGGCATTCAGGTCTTGTAAAGAATCAAATGTATTTATTCCTAATGATCACTGGAACAAACTGCTGCAGTTTTCAGGATGGCATAACATGTAAAGTACTCATCCCTGTTGTACACATATCTCTTGTCTCTCTTCTCCACTAATTCATTTATGTTATAATGATATCTTGCAGGTCTATGCACTTTATCGGGCTGCTCGCTCTACGCACATAAAACAACAACTGAATTCTTTGATCCAAGTTTTGTATCACAGAAGTGAGTTTCTTATTCTTAGCATTATGTAAGAAAGTAAAAATAATATTTATAATAAATATAAAATTATATAATAATATAATGATAGAAAATAATCCCCAGGGGATTATAATTGTTTGCCCGAGACTGTGGGTCGGTGCTCCTGTTTTCTGCACTGTGCTGAGCTCATAAACCTTTATCTGCTTTGCTGTACTTGATTGTGCACTTCGAGTCCCATGAAGTTAAATAACAAATTTTCATTTTTCCATAAACTCTCCTTTCTGTCAGTGTTGATGCAACGCACCGCATCCTAAAAAAAAGCATTAAAAACATTTTTACAAAAAAAAAATAAAATTTGAAATATATAGAACCATGTTGTCTTCTGCTCCTGTGGGAGAAGAGACTCTTGCTAGAAGAAGCCTTGAAAGTTATTTGGTCTAATGGCTACCAAAAAGTAGATCCCCTAGGCAAGGATATATAGGTTATATACAGCAACATTGGCATTACAGTGTTTCAGCCATAGCATAGGTGTCAGTGACACTTGACAGCTTCCTGACCTTTTTACAGGAGGCACTAATTAACCCATGAACGCACACTGCCCATACAAATGACAAGAAATATAAACTTCATCCACTCATGGTTCTAAAGCAGCTGCCCTGCCCTTGAATCAGAAAATAAATTAGAAGCACTGATTGAAACTTATACTTAACAATATTAATGGGTTTTTTTTTTTTAAATTTTGTTTTTATTTTGCGTCATCGTACATATCAGTTGATATTAATGGTTTTAGTGACTAACAAGTGGAATGGCTGACTGCACTGCAGCTGCTGAACCTTTAGTAACTGCCCCTGTATCTCTTCTTGCAGGTATGAGTTAGGAACAGCATTATTTGTTGGATGGTCTGGGGCAGCTGTTTGCTTGCTTGGTGGCTGTATCTTTTGCTGCTCCTTTGCTGCTGAATGCAATCGTTCAAGGTATAATTCATTTCATATACATTTAGTATTATTTAGACAGGTTGTTCCTTATAAAGTGCAGTTTCCAGTAAAACCTTGGTCCTTCCAAGTCATGTTACTCCAAAATAGGATTGTGGTAGCACACTCAACTTCACCTTGTCCATCTCTATGCATTCACCCCCCCCTCCACCCTTTTCCATCCTCCAGCTCCTCATTTCTAGCTTTCTCATCAAAATATATTTATATACTGTTGGATGTACAGATGCAAGAACAAAACACACCATCCGACTTTACATTACAGCTGTGGAGATCAGATTTTGTAGGATCCCACAAAATCTAGTTCTGTTGCATGACAAGATCAGATAAAATCTGACCCACAAAATCTGATCAAAATCTCCTGTGGCGTTTAGCCCTTATGTAGGCAACACACACTGCAATTCATTCCAGAACAAAGTTTATGTGTTCGTGATACAACCTAATGAGTCATGAGTACTAATTTGTGTAGTGGCTGCATTACAAAGCTTTATAATCTTAAAAGCACACACTAACCTGGTTCAGTTCCTGCACAGAACATTAAAACGAATAGGAAAAAAAAATGTATTATCCATTTCATAAGAAAATTAACTAAATATGAATAACTACTGTGAAATATTTTCTTGCAGACCAGGATATTCACATGCTAAAGCGAGATCACTTATGAGTTTGCGATCAAGAGAACCTAAAGCAGAAAGAGACCCAATGGCTCAGGGATTCTCAAAGGACTTTAAGACCAATTCATATGTTTGAAGTGTTTGCATATAACAACTTCCTCTGACACTGCCATACCAAACAAACCAATAACATGATTCTAAAGCATTAGTGTATAGTATAGAGGAAACGAGTATTTTTTATTGAACTGAAAATTCTTGGACTGATGAATGCCATATGCAGGTAATTACTATCTAGATTTTTAATCATACACATGTCAAATCACTTATTCATAAATAAAACCACATATTTTGTATGTGCATACAGTTAGCATGAGCTAAATAACCAGGGCATGTACTAAAAAGGTGGTCTGCCTATTCTTTATATTAAAGATAAAGCATATGTTCTTTATTTTGTGCATTACTACTGGATGGTTTTGTTTTTACCCTTACCACTTCCCTTCTTCCTAAGGAGGATTTAGAGAGAATGTCATGTATAAACAAGACCTTTCATGACTCTAATCCCATAAATAAGTGCTACAACTTTAGTTATCCTTTAATTTTAAGATATGCACATTAATAAGAGTGAGAACATTCCAGCTAAACACCACTGTTGGCTGCAGTCCTGCCTGACACATTATGGGGAGCACCGTTATGCTATGGACTACAAAGTCATATTTCCACAAAATCCTAAACAGTCCTCATGATCACAAGGTCTGGGTCATTTAAAAGCATTTGCACTTGGCATTTTCTCTCTCAGTGCTTGTAGGCAGTATCACTACATACACAGGCTGAATTTGGGCCAAAAATCATCCCATATACTCAGTGACAGATAGATACCTCAGATGTCACTGTCTGCAGTCATGGGTCATTTTTTTTTCACTAATCATAATGCCAGATGTGACATTAGCATAAAGGAATATATTCACTATAAGTCATTCAATACTTATTCAACACCAATGGCTCATAGTGAGACTACTGCAACAAGTTCGGTAAATGCACAGTAAATACTGTAAATCATGGGAAAAATAATCTGTACTGTGCACACAGCAAGGGACTTACCAAACAGCAACCTGAGCTGACAAAGTATTTGAATATGAGGGGCACCAGCCTGGCGTAGCAGGTAAGCAACTAGAATCGCTGAGAGTATCTGTCAGGAAAACGCCACTCACAGACGCGCCTGACACCGGGACGGGGAACAAGGGGTTACACGCAGTCACCTTTCACACAGGTTAGACTAACATCAAGCACCCCCAAACAAACCACCGCCCCAAAAACAACTATTCGCTGCCACCATCTATCATTAACAGGCGATAGAAACCTAGTTACTGAAATATATCGCACACAAACTTTCTTACTGCAGTTAGGGTTAGTTCTCACTAATTTAACAGCACACTAGCAGCCACAGGGTTAAAATTACAATCAAACCTACCCCCCTGCTAGCAGCCCACTAGTTAATTAGCATCTACACAGAATCTGCCCTCTACCCAATACACATACACACACCAAACAGTTAATACACCTAGGCCTGAGCAGTCATACGAGGTACGTGGGAATAGAGCCAAAGGACTAAACTTATTAAATTTTATATTTAATATTACCAGGGTAAACAGTGCAGTTTTAAAAAGATGTTACAAAAGAGAAACATACATGCAAAAGTCAATAAAATAAACGGGGATAAAAACACAGAGAAACCCTAAGTACGTTACCGAATATCCTGTGCCCTCTGAGGCAAGAGGTTGAAAGTCCTGAGCCCAGGAACTGGTCACATGACCCCTTTTGGGCGAGTACTTGCCAGTACTCAATATTATTATGAAAGTAGGGAATTGTTTTAACCTATATTTGGGCGATCAAAATGATACCAAACATGAGGGGTGTCTCATGTCCCAGTCCCCCAGAAACTATAACTTGTAACTGGTGGGTATAGGAAGTCCCTGTTTGGTATCATTGGGAAGCCTGGGGCCTCCTCATAAATCCTATGTGTTTTATAAGTATGGGAACCCTAAAGCAGAGGAGATATGGACCCCTTTCTATAATCCATATTTTTCTGATAGCTGCACCCCCCCCCCCTGCTGTTCAAGGCCCACAACTGGCTTCTTTGATCACAGATCAAAGAAACCAGCTTCCTGCTTCCACGGGCTGGCCCCGCATTGTCTAATAAAGTTGTTTAAGTTGTCACCTTTGCGCAGCCCTGGTTGTGTCTTTAGGGGATATTTGTGGATTACCCCCTACTGGGAAGGGTTACCCTCAAATGTGGATTTCAACCAGACTTTTCCATGGGGAGCCTTACTGCTCCAACATGACAGTATCTAACAGTTTGGCACCCCTAATGATGTTTCCCTTTCTTCTGCTAATGCAAGCCTGCAAGCTCTCTGGGAATTAAAATACAGCCTGAATAAATACCTTTTAAGATTGTATTCAGTAAGAAAACATTGACTGTACATTTAAACCATTTTAAACATGTAACATTGAGGTGCATATGTAGTACTATTAGGCATTTATGTTTTCTCCAAGAACAAGTGGGAGAATATTCTGAAATGCAGATTTTCAGTACATTGTTTGGCCATTCAGCAGGAACAATGATGTATCCTTTGCAAACATGTGTTACCTTATGGAGTTACCATAACATTATGGGATACTGTAATGCATAAATATGCCCACTAGCTTTAGTCTGAAGGGGGGAAAGTGTCCACCATGAAACCACGTATGTCATATGTTGGGGTCTCTAGATGCACATCATTGAGCAATTGTGCCCAGGGCCCTTACTCTTCTGGCTTTTATGCCCAAGAGCACGTGGGAGAAAATAATTTAACTCAAATTTGGCCGATAAAGCATCTTACAAAAATATATTAATTGTGGTGTTTTTACCTTTTGTACAATTGTAATGCAAAATAAAATGCACTTACAGTATACAACATATGGGTCAGTTAGTGCTTTAAATGTGATTTTCATTGCAATTTGTGGATTTTTGTACAGCAGTGCTATAGTTTGTGAAAAGCTGCTGAAAAAAATTAATACATTTTAATGAATAAAAATGGTTTTTAATAAGTAATACTGCAGCATAATGAATTAATTGTATCGTTTTATTATTTAGTATTAAATATGTACAGTGCAATACAAAATAATTTAATGTAACAAAAAACAGGCTGGTTATTTCATCGTACATTTCCTAGTTAATAGAAATAATACTGTAAAAAGGTAATTACTCAATGGTATGGGTATACCAAAATGTCAATTTTAAAAATCTGTTAAAAAAAAACAAAAAAAACCACCTCAAGTACTCATAAAACTATACCACTGGCTACCTTTCCTCCCTCACATCAACTCAGCAATGCACAGGTATCCAGTGGAGCACCAGTACCACAAACAAGGGCCTATGGCAACTCAGAAGGCATCTTCTTTGAAGATGCAAGTTATTTTGGCAGTGAGGATTTTCTGCTCCTAAGTGATATACATCCTGCAGCCACACTTATGATACTAGGAGATCTTGCCTCCGTCTCACACGCTGTCAGCATTTTGAATGAAGCAGCAAGATCAATACTGCTATTTGGTAATGCTCAAGTAGTATTATACATGCTGTGACAGGTAAAAAGATAAGGGAGAAGGAAAAAAGCAAGCACATGGGGCAGATTTTGGTGTGGAACTGCATACTCAAGCAGTTTTGAGCCGAAATCCGCTCAGTGTACCTACACCTGGACCAAAGCAACGGCTCCGGATGCAAGCACATCAATAAGATTTTTGGAGCGTAAGAGCGGATTCTCAGGCTGCATTAATCCAAGAATCCATGTGTGGCAGGAGCCTTAGGTTGCAGATAAAGCAAAAATAAACATGTACTAGTACAAAAGTGCTTAATAGGGATATATCTTACTGTATTTTTTTTTCTTCTTAGCAGATGGATATAACTCACTTAGGTGCCCAGTCTTGCAGATGTAACCTCAATTTCTGCTCATTTCATATGAAGAACCAAAAGCTCAGCTGGCTAACAGCAGTACAGAACTGACTGAAGATGGTTAGTTTTTAGGAATATCTTTAAAACATGAATGTTCACCTCTAGAGGCTGCTGTGCCTCTGGGCTAGTACTATATAATCATATAATAAATATATAAGGTACAACATTTCTTTCATTTATTTCTTGGCCTTTAATTTTTAAATAATTGCATTTACTGTGCAAGGGAGTGTTGCATATTTTTTGCACATAAACTGTATGTACATACTATACATAAATCTGTTCCAGAAGTTAATACCTTACAATTAGATCCTTAGCTGGATGTATTTTTACAGGTTTGGTAATAGAGACACCTCTAAACCAGTGGCAGCATTAGACTCCTGGCCTTAAATATGAGAGGACTAATCAGCACTGGGATACATAAGGAGTTTCATCTGGCCTTTAAATTTTCCCATCTGTCAAAGCTCAAACCCTTGACAAGAGGTGCTACCCCATGAAGAGCAAGTGTCAAATATGTAGTGAAAAAAGCCCTAGCTGCACACACTGTATGGTTTTTATAAAGAGGGAATGAATTTTCCATTCTATTAATACATTAACAAGAAGTTGTACCTTTCTAAGAACAGTCCAAATTGTACCTTAAGACATTAAAAAGATCTCACAAAAATAAACAGAAAATAAATAACATTAAAATACATGTTTTTCTGCTTGTGGCCTTTGAGCAGCACAGTGAAGAGATAATACTGTGTAGATAAAAAAAAACAATAGCAGACACAGCTACTTGTGCCCTACTTATACAAAGGAGTGTTGTAATTTATATACTCTCTCTCGCTCTCTCTTAGGCACTTTAAGGCCTTATTTACAGTATATTTCTTCAAGCCAAAGGAATTCAGGCACAAAATATAGATTTTCAGGTGTCTGAAGAGTCACTGAAGTCACTCACAGTAACTAAACTGCTCACGAGTGTGCTTGAGGTATCCATTTCCCGGACATCTACAAAAGCAAAAAACAGTTTGAAAATAAATACAAGTATTAAGTTATAAAATAAATACACAGAGGTGTCTCAAGTTAAAACACACATGAAGGGAGTTGACCCTGTCTCTTAACAACAAAATGTGAAGTGAATAAAGTAAATAAAAAGTTATCATGCATCTACTTCTTAGTAAGTCCCAGGGGGAGAATGAAACTGAAAGCACATATAGTGGCTCATTGTAATACATTAATTGCTTATAGAAACAGGCAATTCTGATCTTTTCAACTACAATTAATGACACAGAACACAGAAAGAAATCGCCAGCGCTCGGTCTAATCCACCCTGTAGTGTTGACCAGCTGCTATGAAAGTGATTCATTAGTTTAAAGGCTACATAGCAGCTAGAAGCAAAATTTGGCTACAATTTGTACACAAAACACAGAAAGAAATCGCCAGCGCTCAGTCTAACCCACACTGTAGCGTTGACCAGCTGCTAGAAACACTCTTGTGCCAGCGCTCGGTCTAACCCACATTCTGGAGTTGACCAACTGCTAGAAACGATAAAAAGCCATTATTTATACACAAAGAGAAAGAAAGATTGCCAGCGCTTAGTTTGCCTAAAAAAAGGCTACAGCTTCTAGCTGCTATGTAGCCTTTAAACTAATGAATCACTTTCATGTGTGTGCTAATGAGCTGGGGCTTAAAAGCTCCCTGCTTTTTCACTAGAGCCTTTTGAGCTAAAGGTAGGTGCAACAGGGTCTTACTACTCAGTCACATTGTTTGCTGGGGGACTTAATTCACAGATTCAATGTCATTAGGCAGTGTAGGACTCATTTACAAAGAGGGGCCTTGACGTGGCACGTGAGCTTACATATTTTGGCCAAAGTGTGGTACGAACACCTTATTTTTTGTAAAAAATAATTTTTAAAGGCAAACTAAGTGCTGGCAATCCTTCTCTCTTTGTGTATAAATAATGGCTTTTTATTGTTTGTAGCAGCTGGTCAACTCCAGAATGTGGGTTAGACCGAGCGCTGGCGATTTCTTTCTGTGTTTTGTGTACAAATTGTAGCCAAATTTTGCTTCTAGCTGCTATGTAGCCTTTAAACTAATGAATCACTTTCATGTGTGTGCTAATGAGCTGGGGCTTAAAAGCTCCCTGCTTTTTCACTAGAGCCTTTTGAGCTAAAGGTAGGTGCACCAGGGTCATACTACTCAGTCCCATTGTTTTCTTTCTCTTTGGGGGGAATTCACAAAAGTGGTGATGGTCATTTTCCCGACATTTTTTTTATGAATTTGCCTTTAGCTGTTAATAAATGTGTCGGTGCCACAAACCCAGTCCCACAGCGACAGGAGCCTGCAGGATTTGGCATTTCATATGCCATTTGTCATTTCACTTTGGGGGCATTTCCTGAGGGGTAACTTTAGTTTGCCCAGGGAAACTATACATAATTTTTTCACGACAATTGGGCTTTCTAATGTTTTCTATATTTCTGTGTAATTCCACTTCTGTAACAAGATTTAAGGGCCTAAATACCTTCTTCTCTAGCCCCCACTCATTACTGCTCAGCAGCAATCCGGCCCACACACCAACATGCCCAGTGAATAGAGGTCCAACAGGACTGGGGCCCCCCGGGTCTTTATCCAGTGCCCTGTTGGGCCAGTCCAACCCTGTACCCCAATATCCCAGTTTGGGTGCCAGTGTGTAGGTGCTGCTTGCTGATCACCAAGATGGCAGCTGAGAACAGAAGGGACACAGCTAAAGGTGGAGGGCAATGCTATCATGCAAGCTCTGTAGTTCTGGACATGCTATGGGGGCACAAAAAAGTTGGGGCAAATGTCAGTGAAGTGATTAAAGAGGGGGCACTGCTGCTAAAACTAAAAATTTGCCTGGGAGGCTTTACTTTTGCTTTACATAAAATGTTTACAATATATTCACTCAAAATGTTATTATTGTCTCATTCATTAAGCTAAAACTAGCATAGCAATGAAAATGTGAGGTAAAAACTTTTTATATATAAGATATAAATTAAATTTGTTTAATCAGTGTTATTTGTTTTTTAAATGTTAATGAGGCTTTTTGCACCTATTAGACAGAAACTTGCCCCCTAACAATAGTCTGCTAATCCCCATTAATATGTTAAAGATCCCCCAATGGGGCCCCTATTGGAGGTGTAAAATGGAGACTGTGTGCAACAAAACAAAACAGAAGAGATTAGAATTGATCTGACAGAGTTACACTGAGCTTCACTCCATTTTGAAAATGTCGGGAAAAATGTCGTTAAAACGCCGTATAAATGTCATTTAAACGTCAAATTCAAAAAAATATCTGTAAATTGTCTTTCATTCACCAAAAACAGAAGTGGCGGTTGAGTCGGAATTTAGGCGGATTTATGTTTGTGAATCTGGAGAAAGTGTTTTCCACCAGTTTTTCCACCACTTTTACTCCAAAAAAGGTCTCTCTCCACTTTTGTGAATTCCCCCCTTTGAATTAATGACACGGGTCCTTGCAATGCAAAAATTCCTGTGAAGCAAATGATACCTTGTGACCATGATAATGAGGAGGTCAGAAAGTAGCAGTATGAAGCAACATCAGTCTGTTGCAGCTGGTCTGAACAAGGTTCCCGTCATCTGGAAATCAGATGTAACTTTCATGCAATAAGCCCAATTTTTTTTTATAGGCTCTATTTAATAAAAATCACCTAGGAACCGATTCACATGCATTTTTTGATCAGGTAAAAGTGTGCGTTAAAATGCAAGTGTATACCTTCTTTTGCTAGTCTGGAAACAAAAGTATTTCTAACAGGAGCAGCAGTATGTCCATTTTTTACTTTTTTAACCACTGGTCGACTTTTAACTAATCTTGGCACTTCAAAATGTTCCTCATCCGTGGAGGAATTGTCAAATTCATTGTCATCTATATCAGCAACCTACATAGAGAAGAAGACAGAAATAAGAATATACACCAAACCAATGTTTGAAAACCTGTCTAAATCCAAGATGATTAACCAAAAATATTTTTCTTATGATCACAGTGCTGTTTTTGCCTTCCACAGAACAGCACCTATATAAACTATATGTAGGGCCTACAAATTTTCAACTCGGATCTGGATCTTGCTGCAGCCCCTACAAGGTTTGACAACATATGTTATTAGCATTTCACACTTTGTGCATAGTCAGAGCAGTGGTGGTTGCCACACATCCTCTGCCAGGCCTAGGCTGGGGAGCTGTAAAGGGTTGGTTAGAAATTAGGAGATTTTTTTATTTTAACATGAAGCAGATTTATGTTTGGCATTTATGTTTAGACAAGAAACTGTGTAAATAAGCCCAAACTCGCTAATGCCTGATACAATATTCTTCTCCCAGAATTTACATTTATGTTCTTACCTTCAGTTCCATAACTTCATCTTTGCTGCTAGCAAATCCATAACGAACATCGACACCACCAACTGGTTTATTTTTTACAGAATGCAGCAGAGCCTCCTTTTCTATTTGTTTACTCAGCTCTTTTACCATTGTCGCTAAAAAACAAAACAAAACAAAAAACGTTTAGAGATGCCACAAATACATTTTTAAAGGGCGAATAAAGCTCAAAATAAATATTACCCACTTTTTGACATGATATATTTATTTAGGCTTTTGCAGCTAGGGTGCATAAACACTATCTGATTTTTCAGAAACAAATATTAATGTATTCAGATAGTGTTTATGTCCATTTAAAGAGAACATCTTTTTAATAAGTATTTTGAAGCTATTCTGCTTACCATGGCCACAAAAGAATAAAAGGATGTCAGTAAAAGAAGAATTGGAAGAAAAACTGTAAGGTAAATGGAGGCTGCATTTAGGAGGTGTGATAGAAATCATACAAAATGTGCACTCCTCCAATAGGCTGGAGTGTAAATATAACCAATTAAACAGTATTTAAGCATACTGGAGGAACTGGAAGAATCCCAGCACAGTATGACCAATAGTGCTCGCGGGAAGCCACAGTATAAAGGGACATTTTCCAGCATGAATTAAACCTCATGAAAAGCAGCCAGATCACAACTGGGCCCCTCTTAATGGCAATCCTCTCTAGGGAGCTCCAGAAAAATTAATTACAGAGGAGAGAAAGGCAGAGATTTTTCCTCTATAATAATCCAGAATGGAAGGGTAAGCATGACGCAACAACATATATGCAGTACAAGTGACCTAGGACAGAAAATAGTCTGGTAGAGCAGTGGAGTAGGCTTCTTTAAAGACAGCTTAAAGCTGGCCATACACGCACCGATAATATCGCACGAAACCTCATTTCGTACGATATTCGGTGCGTGTATGGCATGTCGGCGAGTCGACCAATATCGCAGGAAGCTGCTAATATCGGTCTACTCGCTGATCGGACTGGTTAAAAGATTTTGATCGGGCACCATAGAAAGCACCTGACCAAAATCTGCTGTCAGGGCTGAATTGGCAGAAGGAGGTAGAAATCCTATTGTTTCTACCTCCTTATCTGCTGTTTCAGCCCTGAACGGTGTGTGGCGGATCTGATAATGTTTTGTGCGACCGATGGTCGCACGAAAGATCGTCAGATTGCCACGTGTTTGGCCACCTTAATTCTTTCTTGTCAAGTAACCTAGAGGGTGGATATGCTACTATGGGTACCTGGTAAAAATAGATATACAGACAAAGTACAAGCACAAACACATCTAAACAAAGAAATACAGGCAGATAAGAACACTCACACATGGGCATATGGTGAGTAAGACAAATGGACATAAACACAAGTTTAAAAACACCAGTCAGCAATGTAGCTTATATATTTCATCGTGACCGTGGCATTATATTGTTAATGGCTGCATTAATCCTACCTGGAGCTGTTGTCACAGGGGCTTGTTTCTGAACATTAGGTTTGCTGACCCACTGGGGATGAAGCTCTTCAAGGAAGCTCCCTTCAGAGTCACTTTCACTTTCTACAAATCCAACACTGCCTTTTGTGTTGTGAGGAAGCTTCATTTTTAAAGAATCTGTAGTGTTGCAAGTCAGCATAGGACCACCATCTGCAGAGGACTCATCATCAGAAGTAAATGGGGGGGTCCTGAAATGAACATATAGAAAGTTAAGTATTAACAGATTATACAATAAAACAGTTAGAATTTTAACAAATCCTGGATATAAGTATATCTATAGTATGCAGTTATGCTATTGGTTAATTGTCATTACAGGTAAAAAGTACAGTAAAAATCAAATTTCCCACTAGTGCTTATATCCACGACATGGCTTTGTACTTGTCCGGCAATAAATGTCACTAAATAAAAAGTCCCTACTCTGAAAGCACATAGGGACTTACAAGTAAAGCTAATATTTAGCTACTGTTTGACTGTACAGGTAGGGGATCTATTTGGAAACTGTCAGATTGAGCCCTTTTTAACTAAATACTTATTTTGGGCTGAATTGCTTTTGTGTGTAATAAAATAGCATCTTCCTGTTATGTATATCTTTATGTTATCAGAGTATGCATATTTTTCAGGTAATAGCATACACCCATTGGTGTTTTAATACTTTAATGTTAACTGTAAATATATTAGATTTGGTGTATACTGGTATATACAGAAAATATCACAAATATAACAAATCAGAGGATATTCTGAACATGAAATACTTGGTGGACAACTATTGTATGAAAGGGATGTCCCAGAAAGCACTGTAGGTCCCATGAATATTGTCAGGCATACACTACATGCACATATTTTATTGTTACTTGACTGGTGTAGGGATATAAATGTAATATTGTGATTCCTCTCATAACTGTTTGTTTCTTTTTAATGTGGAAGGCCTCTGTAAAAGACACCAATGGAAAGAACTCTTTGTGTACGCCAATAATATGATAGTTGCATAATTGTACAGAATAATGGTAGGCCATAGTTTCATTTTTCTTGGGGTATATATAGTTTATTTGATGGTTCAGTGGAGTCTTTGAGCCTGTGGGAAACAGTTTCCTTATTAGCACCCAGGTGTAAGATCTCTACTAAATCTTATCTGGGTTTCAGACAAAAAGGGGTCTCCAAAAGGATACATAAATTAACACTTGTGGTCAAGCATAGTTGTCCAACAATGTTGTTAACCTTTATGATTCCAGTGCAATACTGCTCTGGCATGACACATCCTTCTGGACCGAAGTTTGCAGATTTCTTATTATGGACACTACGATTTAGGTAAAAGCCACACCAAAAATATGTATTCTGGAGATTGTAACGTATCTCACTAAATCCAGTCATCACCTGACATTTGTCAGGGAAATTATATTTTTAGGTCATAAATGTTAGGTTAGGATTATACCTTGCACAAAAAAAAAAAAGATAACACAAATGGACATTTTGCAAAAGATTACACTCAGGGTATATTAAAAATAATACATACGTCTGTGCTGTGGTTGTGGATTTGACCATGTACAGAACTTTAGTGCCACTTGTAATTTTATAGTGATATGTAGCTGTAACAATAGTGCAAGAGTAATAAAACATATTGGCCATGAAACTTACTTAACACACGGAGGTTTTTTCGCAGACATATCTTTTGATAAAACAACTTTAACTCTAAAAAAATAAGAAAAATAAAAAAATATTTTTATTATTAATATACTAAAACAAATTACCATAATAATATGTAAGTCTTGAGTCTTACTTTGCCTTTGTCTGTTTCAGTGATGCAAAAGATTTCTGATCAGATAGGTAACTCTCCTGGGAAGATTTTAATACTGAGGCTTCAGACTTGGGGTGCAAAAATGAGGATATGCTTCCTAATTTAATTAGCAAAAAAGACACAAATCAATTTGAAGAATGCTGATCTATTTCTTTAACAAGAAAAACAAGCGGTAATATGACATGGCATATGACACATGAGGGCTGATTCACTAAAGTGCGTTAATTTTTATCGCACGCTTTTTTTGCGTTAAAATTGACGCGAAAATTAACGCGCGATTCGCGACAGTATTACCACATGCGTTAAATTTTGTGCTACCGCATGTGTTAAAATTAATCCTTTGCGCGCCGAAATAACACTAACACATGATTCACAAACACTTAGACGCGCTAAATATCGCATTAGTCTATGCGAAAATTAACACCTACATGGGGCAGGCGGTAATTATAGAAAAGTACAGTTAATGAGCTTTTGGCAATAAAATATGGACTTTGCAGTGTGATTTATTCAAGTATGTGTTGGCCCTAGAGTGATGCAGCCTCCAGTTAGCAGGGAAATGGTCATTTTCAGTACAGTAATTTTCCAAAAGGTATGGCTAACATGGCATGCGTTTTTTCGCACGTGGTAAATATTTGTACGCGGTGCGTTGATTAGCGCTCGTTCCATCAAATACTGCATGAAAATAGTCTTTGCGATTAAAATAACGCAAGCAGCATCGCGCGTAAATTAACGCAAGTATGCTTTTAGTGAATCGTGCATTAAGACGAGAAAAATTAGACGCAATAAAAATTTTAATGCATGCTATAAACCCAAAGAAATAATTGGAAAAATGTATTTGCCTAAAATGGACTCTAGAGGAGATGTCTTTTCTGTAATTTGAAGCTTTCTGGATATTAGGTTCCAGATAAGAGATCCCCTTCCCTGCACACAGATTAAAAAAGCCTACTTAAAAAAAGCTGTAAAGTCTTGTGATAAGAATATCCAGACACACTGCAACAAAGACATTTCCAAGAGTTTTTAATACACAGTCCACCTAGTGGTAGAATGCAAAATGTTTTAAAGGTAACAGTAACACCAATAATTGAAATATAATGTACTGTGGCCCTGCACTGGTAAAACTCGTGTGTTTGCTTCAGGAACACTACTATAGTTTATATAAATAAGCTGCTGGGGCAGTCATTCAAGCTGGAAAAAAGGCACAGGTTACATAGCAGTTACAGATAAGACACCATTGTATTCTACAGGGTTTATCTGTTAGCTGCTATATAACCTGTGCCTTTCTTCTTTTGAATGGCTGCCCCCCGGGCTACACACCAGGGTTTATATAAACTCTAGTAATGTTTCTGAAGCAAACACAAAACTTTTACCAGTGCAGGGCAGCAGTACATTATAGTTTAATTTCTTTGAAATATATACATTTTTTGGTGTTACTGTTCCTTTAATAGACTTTACCACTTTTTAACACAACCCATACATTATATCCATATAATTAAATGTTATTCTTAATAGTACAAGAAAAACTGACAGCTTGTATAAAAAAGCTGCATCCCGAAATGTTTACAAGTTAAAACACAGATCAACAAACAAAGCACTGTGCTACAAGGTCATCTTACCTTTCCTTAATGCTTGAGGTGTGGAACCCAGTTTACCCACTGTTGGTGATGTACGTTCCTCAGCCTTTAAAATCAGATCACTAATGAGGTTTTGCCGTATTTGCCGATATGCTGGCATTTGCTTCTCCCTTTCTGCTCTGTAACACTTCACGGAATCCAACATTTTTTTACATTGGTCACTTGGGATACCACGTGCACCCTGTTCAATAAATGGAATATAGTATTCATATTTAAATTAGTTTGGAGACACAGCCAAAACTTGCATTGGATTATATAACTGATGCACATTTGTACAACTCCTCCCACAAACACAAAATTATAAATTGGCAACCCCCCTTATTCTCACCCCCCATTACACATATAACACCAGTCCTCAAATAAACTACAGCACCCTCCTTTGGTTTCTCCAAAAACCTTACATAGTTATCTTCAATAGAAACCCTTTCTGGCATTTTATTACCTTACCTAGGTTTATCAATAAGAAAGTTCACATACAATTCTGTTGGATTATCTATTCCTACTGTAAATCCTAAAAGAGTAATAAAATAAATTACTTGTTTCACTCCTAGTGACTCTAGTTTTTCAGCCAGTCCTTCTTCAAAAACTGGCCGGAGCTCTTTAGCTAGTGACTGGTTCTTAGTCAAAGCATGTGTTTTCTGTAAGCTTGGTACTTCTGCCTCTACATCTGAAATGAGAAATGATCACATTGCTATAATATACATCACCTACTTAGAAAATCACATAGAAAACGTTTCAAGGGATGCACTCAATGCACTTCCACTAAACCACCAAATAAACCAATATCCACTCAGTGCAGCTCCACACAGGCAGATGCCATGCCTGTCAATAGGGTAAAACTAAGTAGCAGATGACAGCAGATCTGCTTTACTTTGCCTGTATACATAATGAAGGAAGATGCGTTTCCCTTTCAATTACCAAGAACTACCACCATAATATTAACAATTACGAACAAGGTCTAAACAAATCAGCAGTTAAACTAATGTTGAAAAAGGGGGTATACTGCCAGTTTAAAGGGTTTGATTGTGTCTGATTCAGTCAAAACATTTTAACAGTAGTCAGGCTTCCCCAAGTTCTATTAATCAGCTTTTACCAACTGGCTTGCAGCATTTCTGGAGTCAGAGACAGGAGTAGTAGTGCAGAGGGAGATACTGCTTTCAATTGTAATTATATTTTAACATACCTTTAATTAATTAATGTACATTGGAAAGTTGCTGCTGAATTATGCTAGGGTTCTTATAAATCAAACCATTAAAAAAAGGATATACGGAATAAAATACCACCTAAAGAAAAATATAAGGTGCTAAATGCTTTTATAAAGGTCATAGAACTGACCTTGCCTACCACCAACATTTATTGAAAGATAATACAACTTGTTTTGATTGGCAACTTAAAAGGCTCCCTACAGCTACTCCGTTTCCCGGTCTTTTCAAATTCATCTACCTGAAGCCAATGACATACATGAAGCCCTGCTGTGTGTCAGCATATCCATGTGTGGGAATGCAAATCAGGGTCTGCCACAAGAACTTTTTAGCGAGTGCCCCAGCTTGCTAATAACATTTAAGGGATAGGGAACCCTATGTGTGAAATAGCCCATAATTTAGATGAACATGAAGATAGCAGAGAACAGCAGGGTAACTGCTCTAGGTCAGCAGCTTTGATCAGCTTTTGAAATCAGTCTGTTCACAAATTGGTTACCAGTGCCCAGCTAGATTCCCACAACAGCAATGGGGCAGAATTCTGGTGGTGGAATCATTTGGGTGCACTTAATAAACAAAGTCACATTCACTGGGGAATTGCAATATGTTCAGCACCACTCAGTGAATGTAATCAGCAGTTGTCTAAAGGCCTTGGAGCTTCCCTATGCCACTGAAAATCTTGTGATACACGACAATATATATAATACAACTGAAGCACAGCACTGTAAGTGGTCCAACATGCAACATCAACAACAGTATTACCATTTTAATAGCTGTTTTGTGCAGATTTTTGCCAGTTTGGGTTGGGATTCATAAGACATGCGTAAAGTGTTTGTTAAAGCCATTCAGCTAAAAAGAACTGGAATCATGCATATTGAGATCACACCTCTCCTTTAATGTTTGCATAGAAACAGCTGCAGGACTGTAAATTGCTGAATATCCTGATTAAAGGAAAGGTATGGACATCTCAAACAAACATTACACAAAAAAGTAAAATTCACAGGTCATGTAAATACATGCTTAGACTACACACTGTTACCTTTCTCCTCCTCTGTAAGCTCTTCAATAGGTTCCAATATATAGGCTCTGTCTAATAGTCAGCAAAATAAAGTATATAAACACAAATGTGTGCAGACTAATTATTATGTGTAACAAACAATTCTGAGTGGTGCACACAATAAGAGAAAAAGCTTTAATATCAAATACCTGTCAGTGCAGTGCTTATTGCAGTGTTCCTTTTGAAACATAGGACTGAATAAAGGTACCACACACAATTGGGCAGTTGGTTTATTTGGAGCCTTAGTGGAGCAGCATACAAATGTTTTAAGGGATGCACTTATTTGCACACCCAAGCAGGGCCTTTTCATGCCCCCTATAAGGCAGAAAAAAAGTTCAGGGCACTGTTGTGGCCTCTACATCCTGCTGTTAAATAATTGCATGTCTAAATGACATGCAAGTTAGAGGGCAGTAGGTGGGGCATGTGCAAGTGTTCCCAACTCCCCAATACAGCTCTGACTAACGCAGTCAAGACGGACTGTATTCGTCAGAGAAGCGGCAGCTCTCTGGGCTCTGTTTTGGCGATTCCTAAAAAGCAGAATGCAGTGCGCAAAATGCAAAAAAAGCTGACTGCACACTGTGTACTGTATCGTAAATGATTCCTAAAGAACGTTAAAAAAAACCCCAAAAAACACTTACCACTTAGTAACGATGCATTAGGTTTTATCTCAGAGTGATGTGACAGTGGTGTTGGAGCTTGTACAATTTCTAAATGAGCAAAATAATTTTAGTTAACAATATCCACAATTTTGCTATACATTTTAAACACACAGATGTAATAAATTAACATCATTTGTGCAGTTAAAACTGTGTAATTATAACTGAATACAAAATGTTATGGGGTTCTCATATCAATATATTGTTTTTACCTTACAAAATACATACTGATTAATTAGTAAAAATGGTATGCTGGTTCACCAATGACTAAGCTATAGGTGCCTTTATATGTCTCTATTAGTCCAGCCCTTCTTAGCTAACATTGAGGTAACATCAATATTTATAAAAGCAAAGTTATGCCAGACATTAACCCCTAACCTAACCTAAGGCTAATATCCCATGGAGGAATTAGTCGCCTGCGACAGATCTCATGCAGGCAACTTTGCACAACTTCAGAAAACTGAAGTGATACGTAAGGCCATTGGCGTGTCCCGTTGTTGCCAGTGGAAAGGCATTTCAGAGAGATTGGTGGACCGCTGTGGTAAAGATCTATCGCAGGCGACTATTCTTGGCGTGGAACATTAGCCTAACCTCACCTAATTTTGTCCCTTGATCAATGCTCTTATTTTACTGATTTAAAAAACAAACAAACACAACTACATACTGAAATTATTTATAAAATGGAAGTATGAGAGCATACTGCTGAAGTGGCCTGGAGAAGTTCCTAAGTATTAACTCCCTGCATCAAGGCACTGTAAAATGCCAAATAACAGCTGGAATTTTGTGCACACTGGCCATTACAACTAACTTGGACAGTAATTATATTTTTTAGTTACTTACCTGAATATGTAGCAACAGGAGGTGTCAGCTTTATAGACTGCTCCTTTACCTAAGATAAAAAAAAAACCCTGTAACAAGATACAGCAGAAAAAAATACCAAACAGTACAGAAGACTGTACTGTTTGTACAAATCTTCAAATATTTATAACATTTTCAGTATGCTTGAACATCTTGGTGCAGTTATAACTTCCAGTAGTAGAGAAGTGTAAAGGCAAACCCCACTTACTTTTCCTAAAGAGGCATTCTTCACAGCTAATTCTGTAACCTCTTTCTGAAGCTTATCCTTTACTTTAGCTATTTCTTCAGCATGTTTTTCTTTTTCTTCCTCTTTCCAGCTATTAAACTTTTTTAGCATCTCTTGTTCAAATGATTTCCGATGTCCTGTTTCGTGAAACTAAAAAAATTACATTTGTTAAAACACAACACAGAAAAGAAAGAGCTTAAACCCAAATCTTCATAACATATGTATGTAAATATGTATTGTTCATATAATTTCAAAGGTTAATATAATCAAAAATATAATTGAACTTTGCTGTAAATATGTTCATCATATGGCTGCTGAAAATCCCAATGATAAAGCATTAGTCACATTATACCACTTTTTTCACTGTTAGGTTAGTGCCACACAGGGCTGATCAGCCCCTACGCTGGCACCAGCCTCTTACATTACCTGCACCCGGAAGCATTGTATCTGCTTTGGTGCAGGCAGATGTGGTGGATATCGGCTGTGAAATGCGAACTCTTTTTTTTTCTGCTGATATACGCCACATCTGCCCGCACCAGGTCAAAGACAATGCTTCCGGGTGCCTTCAATTTTCTGCAGGTCGAGAATCAGCCCTATGTGGCACTAGCTTAACAGTAAAAAAAATGATCAGAAGCCAAACAGGAAGAAAAAAATGCTGAGCTCTGTAAAGAAAGTTCCCATAATGCCTCACTCCTGCACAGACACCCAGACCAAATGAACATGCTCAGTTAGTTAGACTATGAGTCAGCTTGCTGCTGATTGCCTCAGAACCACATTTCTAAGGGGGGAGAGTGAGTTTTTAGCATTCCTGAGGGAGGGGGAGCAGGAGAGAGCATAAAGCAGAGAGCTGCATGTCTCTGGCAGAGGAAAACAGACACAACTTATCTTTTGACAGAAAAATCAGTGCAGTGTTTCTGTGAGTGCTTATGGCTGTATTTACATAGACCTTTCTGATAAAGCTTACTTAGTTTTTACCTTTCCTTCTCCTTTAAACACAGCTTTTATATGTACAAAAATATTTAAAACAGTTTGAGGCGGCAATGTATATAGACAGGATACACCTGATGTATTCCAGACCCACCAGGTCCTTATTTATAGACCTATTAATACAACTACGTTACAACCTGGTACTAGTATTAACTAAACTAAGTAAGCTTTAACAGAAAGGTCTATGTAAATACAGCCATAAGCACTCACAGAAACGCTGCGTTGAGTCCTCTATCAAAAGAAACACATGATTTCTTGTCTCTTTTTTTGTAAACATGATGTTTGGGTGTCTGACTTTCTTTCTCAGAAAAATCCTTAATTCCCGTAGCCAGAGTCTGCACAGATCTCTCCTCTCTCCCTTCTCCTGCTTCCCTTTCCCATAAGAATGCTAAGAACTGTCTTTCTCCTCCCTTAGGAATGTGTGATCTGAGCTATAATGGCTAGACTGCAAACAGAAAGCTATTTAAAATGGCAGCTGCTGTCTTAAGCAAACGGAGAAAGCTTATAGGGCTCTTTACTCAGGTATGGCAATACTTTCTGCAGAATAAATATTATTGTTCTAGGTGGCACTAATGTGGCAAATCTATTGGCAGTAAAATGCCAAAATGACTTTCCTTCCCCTTTAAAGGAGAAGGAAAGGCTAAGTCACCCAAGTGACTTAGAACGCCTACCTTGTACCCCGGGCTGGTGCCCCCGTACGGAGAGAACAGCACCAGCCCGGGGCAGCTGCTGGCGCTTCCTGCTTCCTCCTTGCTTGCGCGCGCATGCACAGTAGAGTGAAAAGCCAAACTTAAACATTAAAGTCGGCTTTTCACTCTACTGCGCATGCGCCGACCCACGGATTTCGCCAGCAGCGCGCAAAGGAAGGAGGAAGCGGTGTCTACAGGTGCCCCGGGCTGGTGCTGTTTTCTCCTAACAGGGGCACCAGCCCGGGGTACAAGGTAGGTCATGTAAGTCACTTGGGGGTGCCTAACATTTTGGCACCCCCAAGTGACTTAGCCTTTCCTTCTCCTTTAAATGTAAGTTTATGAGTGCAAGAAGCTTGATTGACAAAATGGGAGAGCTGGAGATAACTGCACTGCATGAGAAATCTGTCATTGTTGAAACAGAGTCTCACAACTGGGCAGTAAAAGGAGGGACCAGACAATATAAAAAGGAGAAAAGACATGCTGTATGTTATGAAGCATTTAAAATCCAGCATAAAGAAAAAAGTCATTGTGATAAATGAAAAGACTAAAGCCTCATGAGATGAAATTTGAAGATGGCAAAGCATCAAGCAAATTAAGTATGCTACAGTTCAATTTTCTTAAAGTGATACTGACACAATATGAATGTAAATTAAAAGTTACCTAAAGGTCATGTTGATAGGGCTGCTTTTGTAAGTAATTGTTACTTGAAGTTCCTAAACCTGACTGTTCTGCCAACTTGACTGTCCCTTCTCAGCCTGTCAGTTATAGCTTCTAATGCTAACGGACTACAGCTGCACAAATATGGCCGCCCCCTCATAGAGGAACATGGGGGTACAGATACTTTTAAAGGAGAATGCAAATCAAAATTTAAAAAGCATACTGCCCAATAGTCCTCCTATTGTTTAGTGAAAACGCCACACTTTTGGCTCACCTAATCAAATATTTACTCAGTCACACTTACTTCACATCTGTTTTCTTGAACAGGCAGCCATCTCTAAAAAGGTATTCTCCCTTCCTTTCCCTCCTTGCTTCATACTGCACATGTGTTTCATTCCCCCCTCCCCCCCCTCTGGCAGATCCACTTCTGATTGGCTGGTGGGCATGTGTAGCTCAGAACAGGAGACAGGATCAAGTTACACACATGTGCATTGCTACTGAAGGCTGTCGCTGGCAGCCTACAGGAAGGGGAGAGAGATTTCAGTGATGTCACTGTAGTCTTCACACTGCTGTAGGCTGCCAGCACCATATCTCAGAGAAGCAAGCAGAGATCTGGGAATTTAGATATGCAGTAAGTACTTAAAAAGAATGCCTTTAGACACTTCTAATTTATATTAACCTTTCCTTGTCCTTTAAGGCAAAATTATAGATAGCGTGTAAAGACGATAGATCATTAAAATCTTTTATCCACTTACTCTTTCCAAAACAGCAATCTTCATTGTTAATTCATGAAGGTCTTTCTGAAACATATCCTTTACTTTAACCATTTCTTCTACATGTTTTTCTTTTTCTTCATTTTTCCAGCTGTTAAACTTTTTTAGCATCTCTTGTTCAAATGTTTTCTGCTGCTCCATTTCATGAAGCTATTCAAGAAAAAACAAAGTATGAATGAGTGAGGATTGATGTGTATAACATCTGACTGAACCAATTTATAAAAATTACTATAGATTTATTATTTATATGTATTATTTACATACACATTTAGAAAGTAACTCAAGTTACAAAAAGAAAAACAAATCAAATACAGGTACTGCAGTTTGACCAACACATCAGTGTCCTGAGTAGTACTAAGGGATACGGGAATAAAATGTTATGTTTTTGGTCATATTCTCTCCAGGAGTTTTTTAGTTTGTGGACAAGCGCCTGTGCAGCCTGCCATTTAGATGAAATCAGCCTGTCATTAAAGAATATAATAGGCTTTCTGGGCACAATCAGTTGCTACTAGTTGGTAGGCACTATGTCCTGAAGTAGTGCTGGGCGGTATACCGCCATATACCGAATACAGTTTTTTTTTTTTTTAAAAACTGATATTCATTTTTGAAATACCGGCATACCGGTGAAGATTGGGTTGCGCCCCGTGCGTACTGACGTCACGTACGCACGGGGCGCAACCCGAAGTGGCAACAGAAGCGGCTCGGGCAGCAATCCTTTCTGTCGCTTTGAACATTTGGACTAGTGGAGGGGCTGTATGCTCACTCTACTGGCGCCTCACTGGGACAAACCTCCCTTAATTGCACATTCTAAGTACAGAACTGCATGAAGCAGTGCTTCATATACCGATTTAGAACCCCTGAGGAATTGTACCAACATGAGCCTTTCCATATTTTCAACTTTGTTGTGGATTAAATACTAATTGTCTCAATAGCAATATTTAGGGGCCCTGGCCACAAATGTTAATTGGGAAAAAAAATACCGTCAAATACCGTGACACCGATCTAATTTTGAAAAATTACGTGATATAAATTTTTGGTCATACCGCCCAGCACTATCCTGAAGTCATTTAGGGTTCGGCATTTAGCTTTAGTAAGTATAGTATTCCCAAACATTTTAGGCTTTGGTGACTTAAAGAACAAAACAAAGTACCATTAAAATCTGTTTTTCACTTACTTTTTCTAAAGACGCATTCTTCATAGCTAAATCTTGAAGATCTTTCCGAAACATATCATTTACTTTAGCAATTTCTTCACAATGTTTTTCTTTTTCTTCCTCTTTCCAGCTGTTAAACTTTTTAAGCATCTCTTGTTCAAATGATTTCTGGCAATCCATTTCTTGAAACTATATTTAAAAGGAAAAAAAGACAATATTTAGTCAGTTACCTTAAAATTGGAAGCCTATGCAGTAAACTTAACAGTTCTTTCGGAAATTAGCTGTGTATGGTTTTTTTTTTGCATAATCATACTGATTCTACAAAAACCATGGTACTTGTAACAACATTTCCCTCCCATACCTTATATCCTTCTAAAGTAATGGATGTTGCTGCTTTCCAGAGTATGTGTGGACCACACATTTAGAAAGCAGAAGGACTTGAAGTCTCACAATCCATAACTTAGCTTTGGAGTGGTTGCATTACAATGAGAGCTTAATATAGTTGGGTAACTGGAATCAGCTATGCCAGTGTATATATATATATATATATATATATATATATATATATATATATATATATATATATATATATATATATATATATATATATATATATATATATATATATATATAAACTTCCAAGTAAATGCCGGCACTCACGTATAGATAAATTGCTGTTGCCTGGGTGCAGGTCCAAATAATGTTGAAGCCGCTTGAGAGAGGGTCAGCACTCACAGGACTTATACAAACAAATTATTTTATTAAAGAGGAGACTAACGTTTCGGCTAGCACGCTAGCCTTTTTAGCTAGAGTGCTAGCCGAAAAGTTAGTCTCCTCTTTAATAAAATAATTTGTTTGTATAAGTCCTGTGAGTGCTGACCCTCTCTCAAGCACCTTCAACTATATATATATCATATATATATACATATATATATATACATATATACACACACACCTTGAAAAAGGTCCCAAAAGGGACCGAAACGTTGGTTGTACATGCAATTATAATACACTAATATTTGTTTGAACCACAAGACCCTTGGTGCTGGTTGTGTTTGATTTGGTATATATATATATATATATATTTCTACTTTTTTTTTGAAGGATTTTAAATATCAGACCAAATTCTAAAAGGATTTTAAATGGGGGTGGGGGAAAGATTTGCGATCATTTGCAAATAAGGGTGCGAATGCAGTCAAATCTTTTGTGAAAGATTCAGTATTTAGCTAAATCCTAAAATAATAGATTTGGTGCATTCAGCACATTCAAAGCTTGTTAAAAAAATACAATTTAATAATAAAACTCACAAACAAAAAAGCATTGTATTATTGCACTTTGGCTGTCAGTAAATGCAGTGTTACAGTTGTCTCAAAAGCACCTACCTTTGAAAGCTTCTCTATTTGAGCACATCTTTCAGTCTCTAATTGGCATTTTGTATGCTGTAATTCATTCTTTAGCTTGCTTATTTCATTCTGTAATAGCTCATTTGCTTGTTGTTTTGTTTTTTCTTGGAAAAGAAGACAAGCAGAAATAAAAACTGAAAAGAAGGGGTCATTACAAAACATGCTGTGGTTGAACTTTTTCAACTTTCATCACTGAGCCATACTTTTTAAATTTCAAATTAAACATTTTAAAACATAAAAAGAGTATTCCCAAACGCTCTTGAAAAAAATATCTTTGCATCCCCTTTTACTTGTCTTGTGGCATACAGATAACAACTCATCCCCTATTGTACCTTTTCTGTGTGGAGTAACAAAAAAAAAATTGTAAAATACTATTCATGGTGCATATGCTGCCAATTGTGCTTTTTTTGGGTAGGAAAAATATAAAGTAGCCAATTTATCATCTATGAGTTATTTTTAAAACCTTGCTAAGGGGTTAGATTTAACAATTTAATTTTCAGAGCTGGAATAATTTGGCTTGCTTATCTCTTCACATACAACCAAACTGTATGATTTTTTGATTTTGGATCCCCTACTGGTTTGGTTAATAAAACTACCACTCATCAGCAAAACGGTGAAGACCATTCTGGTCTGCCTTGCTATGTGCACAGGGACCACTGGCCAAGATTTGAATCTCCACGTAGTGGTCCAATGGATCAGTACAGTTCAGGAATTTTTTGTGGTATGAATATTTGAGATTAATCCCATCAGAATTTTTAAGATTTTCAGTAGTTCTTACCACTTTCTGCCGATTGTGGATGCCTCCGATGGATGTGGCTTTGCAAGAAGGAATAGTTTACAAAAGCTTTGTCACAAAAGTTGCACTAGGAATAAAAAAAAAAAAACTAAAACTGTAAAACATAATAATGAAATATAACATTAAAAAAAAATGTTGATCTTATGATCATAAAAATTGTTGTACAAAAACAAAGTGATGTAAAACAATGAACAGATGTTGATTTACTGGTACAACAAAAAAAGGACCATTATTATTAATCTGACAATATTAATTTAAATGAAAATTCTATAGAAACCTGAGCTTTAACATGGTAAATGCACTATTTTTGCCCAATAATGGACATGTAAACAGGAGACTAAACGAGTTTTGATTTGGTTTGGCTGAACCCCTTAGGATTCAGTGCATCCCTATTTTTTAACATTTGATAATATTTTTACCAATTCCTTAGCATCATTTTGAGAATATAATATTAATGTACATTTGTTTAGCTTTGTTTTTCTTTATCTTTTAAGACTAAAGCTGGCCATACACCCAAAAGATCTGCTTGTTTGGCAAGATAGGCCTAATCAGCCCAAAACAGCCTAATAGTTGGATCACAACAATGGTATACAGGCTGTCGGGGAGGGACTGCATCAAAGAACCAATGTGCTCCTTGTCTCAAAAGGATTTTCAAACCAGCCCAATAGACATCTAGATCAGGGGTCCCCAAACTTTCTTCATAGTGAGCCACAGTCAAATGTAAAAAGACTTGGAGAGCAACACAAGCATCATAAAAGTTAATGGAGGTGCCAAATAAGGGCTAAGATTGGCTATTAGGTAGCCTCTATGCACACTATCAGCTTACAGGAGGCTTTATTTGGTAGTAAATCTTGTTTTTATTCAACCAAAACTTGCCACCAAGTCAGGAATTCAAAAATAACTACCTGGTTTGGGGGCACTGAGCGCAGGTGAGCAAAATGTTGCTCACAAGCCACTGGTTGGGGATCATGTAGGGTCACTTTAAATGATGTGAGCTTGTAAAACAGAACAGCAAATATACAAGTTAAGCATGTGCTGCCACCCTGTGGGAAACATATGCTATACATGGCACTACACAAACACTAGTAGGTGTTAAATGTAAGCAGCACCAGAAGTTTGTATCCTTTCTCAATGTCTAAAACAGACACACAGGGTACGATTTACAAATACAGGTGCTGAAGTTTTTAAGTCTTTGCTAATATTCAAACTTTAAGTAAACTTCAAAAAGAAATGCTGATTGGTTGTGGTTGTTTTTCAGAACTGGAAGTTAACAACTATACTAGGAAACCAGCCCCACGTGCAGTGTACACTGTAGTACAAATTAAAAAATAATTAATTAAACTCATTAGATGTTATTAGTGTACTTTTTAAATGATATCTGCTTACAAGTTTGACTCTTTTTACCTTGTGATAAGCTCCAGCACCAGCACTGATCATCATCTGCTGTGAAGCAATCATTTTCTTCCTACGCTTGCACTCGTCTTTAAGTGACTTTATATCCTCAGACTGCTTTGCCATTTTAAGTTTTATCTGCTCTGCTTCTTTGATAGCAGCCTGAGCCTCTTCTTCCATACTCCGCAGGCTAGAGGTAAGATACTCCTGGGAATGAAGCAGATACTCAATAGTGAATTGAGAAAGACGAAACAGTTTCAGTAGAATGGGATCCAGGCTGTTTTTACAGTGCGGACATTTTTCATCTTGCAGGTTACAAAAAGTGATGCTCATGACGTTTTCCTGAAGGGTTATAAAGTCCAACTCATTTGCCACCTTCTCCACATCAATGGCCCCAATTCTTCTCCAGTCCATACTTTCATGCCGTGTCCTGAATTTGAACATTGTACCTGCACCAGAAGGGAGCTTTCTTGTTGCATAAGGTGGAAGACAAGGGGAACTCAGTATGGAGGGTGAGGAGGAGGCATTGTCGGAATCAAAGGGGTAGTATACATTGTCATAGAAAGGCTGAAAAAAAAAAAAAATTCTACTGCAATGAAAAACATCAGTTCAGAGGTAGATTTACTAAAACTTATTATTGTCATCTTTTTCTTTTTAGAAAACCAGAATAAACTTATTTCCATAAATGTCTGTCAAATTTATTGATTTGTCTCACAATGACTGACTTTTTCAAACTGTACAACAAAAACCAGTGCAAAAAAACCAGAAAACCTCTAACGTTTAAAGCAAAGAAAGATCTTCCGGCAAAGGGACATCTGCCATTGACTTTTACATGATCTAATTGTCAGATTCGGAATTGTCACAGTTTTGTTGCATAGTACACCTTGAAAAAGTTACTAATTTCTTCAGCTGCGATGGAGAAGACAAACTTGAGAAATATATGAGGTAACAATTTATTTGCTCTTAGAGATATACCTGCAACCTTAGCCTGCAGGATACAATCAGGGTCAAGCTGTGAAGCTAACATGCCCAATATAACAGTGTTGCCATATTTTGGTACTATTACTTAAGTAAGCCTTGACCTATACAGTCAAGGAAACGGAAAGCTCGTCTCCCATAGAATCCATTTTAATCAAATAAATCAGAATTTTAAAAAGGATTTCCTTTTTCTCTCTAGTAATAAAACAAAACTTTGTACTTGATCCCAACTAAGATATAAATAATTCTTACTGGATGCAAAGCAATCCTATTGGGTTTAATTAATGTTTTTATTATTGAATGCAGGAGAGAACATAAGGCTAATTGCCATTTCATTGCTCTGGGTTACTGCTCCAGGGTATATAGACCACTGCTGGTAATGTTATGTATCAAAAAAAGCAATGTAAGAGTTGGAATAAATAACAGACAATAGCCAGTTTTAGGCTTATTGTACACAAGGTACTTTGACAACTGCAGTAACCTCAGGGAGTACCATTGTAGCCAAAAGAGAGATTGCTAGAAAATAAAATACAGAGTAAGAAACACCAATTGCTACAAAGAATAACTTAATATTATAGTAAATGAAATTATTTTCAAGAACCAGAGTGTATCAATAATACACAAATGCAGACAGTGATATTTCAGGTAATAATTTTACCTATGTATCATATTTCCAACAATTTCCATGTATTATAATGGGAACGAATCCATAATTGCCATCAATGTTTTTGCCATTGTGCTTAAGGCAGGAGGTATTTATATATATATTAGCTTTCACAGTGCATGAAATCTGAGCTTGTCTTGGAACTGCTGCTCAGAGAAAACTGCTAAGAAGGAGCTGAGGGGGACAACTCCAGACATGTCATTCTTTCCAACCGCCGTGCAAACATCCTGCCCGCACTAAGGACAGGGAAAGAGGTAACTAAATTAATGCATCTTAAGCTCAGAGTTCTGGCAATCAGGGCACACACAAAAACAAGACAACTTTTTAGAAGTGTATGTATCGTTGGGTAAAAGGTAGAGTTCACTATTTGATAAATAAGCTTCTAAAAATAGAAAGTGGGTGAATTCTTCTGCCCCTAAGTAACACCAGTGTATACTGCACATATTGCTGCCTCACCCTCAATTTCAAAAGTGTGACTCATAACCAGATCTCCCAGCCCTCACCGCCAGGCAACCTACTCACTGGCAAAGACCTGCCAACCCTTTCAGCGCAAGAACACCCACATTACTTTTTTTATCCAATAGCTTTATTTTTCGGTGTCTTGTATGTTATTCTGTATGTTGCATTGTGTCATTATTCTCTAAGCCACCTCATGTCCCCTACTTTCATTGTGTTCCATAGAATCTGTATGCACCCTTTCCCTTACAATCTAACCCAATGCTGCTCCTCTCATGTTTATGTCTAAGCATGCATCCTGAGCCTGGTTACTGATTTCCTTCAGTCACTTCTCTGTACTTTGCTGCTGCTGGAGTTCAGTGTCCTGCCTTCCAATACCACAGTGCAGTGACCAATGCAGGTGCCCATTCTTACATTTCTGGTGTGGAAGCAAGCTTTGGAAGCAGAGACAGTTTTACTCCATGCAAAGGCTCCTGCAGGCCAGCAGTCCTTATAGGGCTACTAAATAGCCAATCCCAGCCCTTATTTGGCACCCCCAAACAGTGTCGGACTGGGACCTCAGGGGCCCACCAGAAACCTTAGACCATGGGCCCACTCTCCAAACTATTTGTCCTGCTTTCCTTGCACAACCTCTTTATTATTAGTATTATTCTCCTAGTCTCTTATTTACATGCTAGCATCTATTCTTCCATCTATTTCTCTTCTTTGTTCCCATTTAGAAATAGGGAATGATCATGAAGCAGGCCAAATGGTGAGGAGCAGGAGGGCTCACTGACACCTGGGCCCACAGGGAGTTTTCCCGGTATCCCGGTGGCTCAGTCCGACACTGCCCCCAATGTTCATGCTTGTGTGGCTCCCCAACACTTTGTACATCCGAGTGTAGCTGCCGAGTAAAACAGGTTGGGGATCCCTGCCATAGTCTCCAAGACCGCGGTACCTTCCTATACAGCAGCGCCTTCCAACACAGCAGCAGCAGCAGCATTCCTTCGGGCTAGCGGCACATTATTCACAGTAGATGCTGCACACCCCGAGCAGCCACTCGCACGGTTATAGGACTGGGGGGGCGAGTTGGAAGTTAAACTTTGATATTTTTCCCACACCGCCTCAGTGCAACCAACGCACTGCTATTTGGTACCTTGGGAAGTACTAAATCACAAATACAGTTACACTGAGGGAAAACTGGTTCGGAGGCAGGCAAAATCCATAGCCTCCAGGCAAATTCCGAAACAAAGGTTCCCCCTCAATGCTCTCTCCTGTACCCGACCCCTTACTGCTCTCTCCTGTACCCGACCCCTCACTGCTCTCTCCTGTACCCGACCCTACTCAATCCCCATGACTCTCACCATTCTCCTTCCTCCCGCTCACTCGCCAGAGCAGCCTCTCCTCCTCCTCCAGAGCTTCCTCTGCATCCGGGCACTATCAACAACGTACAAACCAGTAAGCAGGGGGGAGTCCGGGTGGTCTTCTCCGTCGCCATGACAACCAAGAAACGCTCCACCCACAAACCCTTAGCCAGAATTCTTTCGTTTTCAAAGCACGCCAAGACACGCCCACTATTACCTCACGTGGCGGAATCCCTTGGCGCAGCTGCGCAGTACGGGCTGGGATGAGCAGCGAGACATGGGACGTTCACAGGCGTAGCACATCCCTTCTCTCAGGCCGACGTTCCACGTTGGCCAATGGGAAGAAGGAGGCGGGCAACTCAGTATTCAGGCCAATTGCAGCTCACCACGACCAGGGCTCAACTTACTGGGAACTAGTAGAAGTGCTGCTGAGCGCTCAGTTACTTGAGTCCAGAGGGATATGTTGGGTTTATAGACTGTACAGACGCGTAGTTAATTGGTGTTGGAGGAATTGGCATTGCTTGGTACGAACCCGCTGAGCTACCAGCCAGCTGGTATTCCCTTGTGCATACAGGCAAGGCACTGGTTCTCTTTCCAGCATGGTGTCCCTCAGCGCCAGTGCCCAGAAGCTCCTGTCATTTTTCCCGTTCTTGCTGGTCCTGTTTGATCTACAGTATGAAGGTAAGAAGAGACAGCTGTCCCCCGTATGAAGTGGACTGTAGGGCTCTGAGTATTCCAGAATATGATTAGGCCAGGTACTTCCAGGATAAGACTGCAGGCATGTGTCATGCATATAGTTACAGTTTCCTGACATACAGGCATATGCTAGTGATAAGGCATAACTCTCTCTTACCTGTACCACTAACTCTCTCTACTGAAGCTTCAGTCAGTGGTGACCAGAGAAGCTGTGCCAGTGGCTAGCGTAGTGGGCTTAACTAAAACTGGCAAATACACGTACCAATAACATTTTATAATACCTAGTTTCATACAATTTTCAGACCGTGTGGGCTCAGAATTAAAATACACATAATTTTCGTACAAGGGCGATTGGTAGTTTAGCTGATCATCCAGGTTAGAAAATTTTGGTCACGTAATGATAAAATCTGTGCCTGTATTGTGTACCTGATGATATCCTTGGGGACCTACAATGGAAGTCACTTTCGTACAATTGGTGTCTGCCAGAACATCCTCCAATATTTATTTTTAGGGCTTTATCCCACAATTTTAGTCTGAAAGTTAGTTTCAGATCATTGCATTTAAATGTATGATGATATCTGATATCTGAACATTGGAAGAAGATTAATATCTGAACATGTGTGGCTACCTTTAGCCTGTTGCATTGTAGGGGATCACTTTGTCAGGTGAGGTACTACCCCCCCCCCCCCCAGTAACTATTTTTCCATTCTCTTTTGGCCGGCACTTAGTTTCAGTGTAAAAAGTAATTTAGTGTAGCTAACTTATTGTATTACCGTTGGGTTGAGTTACCGCCCCCCCCGCCCTTAACATCTTCCCAATTCTAAGTGGGCTTAATATTGCCTGTTGCATTGTAGGGTATCACCCGGTTGGGTGATGTACCCCCCCCCCCCCCAGTAGCAATATTTTCCCCATTCTTTTTGGGCAGACGGTGGGTTACAGTGTGAAAAGAAGGTCTTATATATGGTGGGTTTTCCAGCCAGTTCTTCACTGTGGACTTGGTTGTGTAGTTCAACACCATGAGGGTGTTATCTGTGCCCATACACCTTCAGATCCGCTCGCTTGGCGATGTCGCCAAGCGAGCAGATCTTCTCCCGATAGCCCTCAGGGCCAAATGATCATATTATAACGACGGGTATAGGCAAAGTCAGTCCGGGGACCGCATCAACGAGCCGATGCGGCCCCCGATCCGACTAGATTTTTTAACCTGCCCATCGTTATCTGTCCGATTTCAGGCCAGATATCGGTCGGGCAGGCTCGTCGGTAGTGGCCATACACAGGCCGATTAGCTGCCGAATTGGTCTAAGGGGCCGATATCGGCAGCTAGAATCGGCCCATGAATGGGGACCTTTACTTTCAGATTTAAGATTTTGTTTTTCTCTGGAAACCGTGCCTCATCATTTTACTTAGGCTCAAAAAGTGCCCTGTTTACATGGAATGAGATTAATGTAGATCAATAAACATTACTTGATTGCTGCATTTTAGCTGTAAGAGTACACAGGGTGTATTTTTGAGCAATGGCTAAGTGGCAATCTGCAAAGTTAGTTGCAGTCTCATGGAGATCCCCACTCAGCAGTCAGGAGAGGGGTGGGAGCATTCTGGGAATGATTACATTACATTAACATTTATTTATAAAGCGCCAACATATTCCGCAGCGCTGTACAATAAGTGGGTTACATACATTGGACATACAGAGTAACATATAAAGCAATCAGTTACCGATACACAGTTGCACGGGCACCTGTGGATAAGCCCACAGGCTCATCAGTCAGGTAAGAGGAGCAGTACAATGTCCTGGATCATCCCTTAACACAACAAAGAGTATGTATTCTGTTAAGATGGAAAAATGAAACCTTTTTGCACATATTGTACAATTGGGCACAATCCATTCTTTTAGCAAGTAGAGAAATTTGTTTATAGTCATTTCTGTTTTTAAAAAAGGCCTGGTGCATGCCACACACAGGCCAATCTGTATGTTTGATCTGCTACTTGAAGAGCTAGATCTATAGTCAGTCAGGAAAAACAACTGATAAGTCAAATTTGCCAAAAAAGTAAGAACAACTGGTTTGTTTCAGAAATCCTGCATGCTGTAAAAGCTGTAACACTGGGCTTTTTTTGTGGTTGAGGTATAGGTTTGAGTGCACCTAAACACATTAGGGAACTGATGTTCATAATACAATAAAATAGAGATATATGTGTTAAAGTCACAAACATGCACGTATTTACATCTAAAAAACACATACTGTATTAGTGCAGCATATGCATTTTGGGGTACTCAACATTCATTTTTAGTATAGAGGCACCAAATCCACTTTTCCTTTATTTGGCTGAATACTGAATCCTACATGAAGGATCAAATCTGAGCCCCAATTTGCATGTACATTGAGTGAAATTCCTGAAACAAACTAAGCACATTAAAAAAAATCAGCATTTTTCATTTTCATGTAGCCTAAAATTGCAGGAGTTTAAGGGTTCAAGGATTTGGTGCATCCTTAATCTTTAGCTGTACAAAACTGGACTGGTATGTTAAGTTTATGTGCATTGTCACACAAAATGTTTTGCAATTTGAGTCTGTAGGAATCAGATGTATTGGTGCAATACTCTGCTGAACTTATCCTTCTGCAGTTTCAACATGCTACAGACTTGGTCCTAATTTAGGCAGTTAGATTGACAGTGACAACCATGACTGTGGAGATACATAAAGGTCTGATGTGATCTTAGTCCCACAGACACTTAGGGGCTGATTTACTAACCCACGAATCCGACCCGAATTGGAAAAGTTCCGACTTGAAAACGAACATTTTGCGACTTTTTCGTATGTTTTGCGATTTTTTCGGATTCTGTACGAATTTTTCGTTACCAATACGATTTTTGCGTAAAAACGCGAGTTTTTCGTATCCATTACGAAAGTTGCGTAAAAAGTTGCGCATTTTGCGTAGCGTTAAAACTTACGCGAAAGTTGCGCATTTTTCGCGTAAGTTTTAACGCTACGCAAAATGCGCAACTTTTTACGCAACTTTCGTAATGGATAGGAAAACTCGCGTTTTTACGCAAAAATCGTATTGGATCCGAAAAATTCGTAAAGAATCCGAAAAAATCGCAAAACATACGAAAAAATCGCAAAGTACCGATCATTACGAAAAAAACGCAATCGGACTCCATTCGACCCGTTCGTGGGTAAGTAAATCAGCCCCTTACACTGTCTTGCTATGCAAAGGCCTGCTGAGATCTGCCAGAATAATAACATCACAAGTTTTATCTGATTATTAATTGTCAAATGAGACACACACAGCAGGAGAGAAGGCAGCCTGTGTGAAGAATTACAGTGTACCTCTTTTTGTGTAATTTGGACTATATTATATATGAAGTAGTATTATTGGTATTAGGCTCCCAGATTTGTATCATTTGTGTTTTTGTTTTCAGAAATTAAAAAATCCAAACCTGTTATTGAAGTTTAAAGTTACAATTTTTCCTCTTGTGATTATTATAAATCTCTGTGTTTAAGCATCTGTGTTTTTAATCATTACCAGTTGTAGCAGTCTTTAAAACCCTCAGTATTCCTGCTGCTATTTACCTACAGTAAATAAATCCTATCTTATTCTTACAGAGGATGCTGGGAATATACAGCAGCTTTCGCATACCAAGTTTATTATTCACAAAGGGCGTGAACACTGTACTGCTGAAAAGCAACTTTCTCTGTGTCTGTTTACCTGTATTGATGTGGGAACAGTTTCAGTTGCTTGTGTTTACAAACTGATACCAGCAATTAGACTAATGCTGGCATGATTACACGCTAAAAGCTTCAACAGTGTTTATTACAGGGACTCTAAGCAGCAAGGTAAATGGGCACAGGTGCTTTTAAATATAGATCTATTGAACTCCCACATCATCTGTCTCCTTTAGCAGATTAGTGCAACAGAAATATATTATTATCCCATATTACAGGCATGAAATCCCTTATCTAAAAATTGACTGTGGTGAATTCTTGGCTATTGGGGCAAAGCTGCAGTCAGGTGCATCTGGAGTCACGGCACATGGGATCAGCTACTTTAAGAATAGTATTTTTAGATAAGAGTTTTGTTGCCTGTTAAGAAAGCCATGTCTGGAATATTTGCCGTTTTGAAGAGAATCAGCAGATAAGTAGCATGTTTGGGGCTCGGGATGGAGCACACAAGAATCACATCAGTACATACAAACTCCTTGGCAAATAGTGTCTTTAATTTAATGAACCATAGCAGAGTAATGATTTATGTTAGTAATCATGTAAGTTTGTGTGTGCCTACTGATATTGCAACATATTTTCCTGGTCAACAACTTATATAAGAACAGGGCGAGGAACAGATGTTAACTAGTTTGTATATTCACTATTCTGGGAATATCTGTGTCTAGTTGATTGTTTCAATTTGTGAACAATATTAGGCAAGTGTGAAAGAGAAAGAGATTAGAATTTTAGGGGTAGTTTAGATGCTTGGTCTATCAATGTTTACATTAAATTTTAAAATAATAAAGGATTTAATAGAAAAGGAAATGATGTAGCCATGAAGAAATGTTATCAGGAAGTCTGTAAATAATTTCTACACAGAGGGAAAAGTGGTGAGAAATTAGGTACATTGGCAATATTTTAACTGGCAAGTAGTAGTATAAAAGTAATCTAGGTGTAGTTAGATTTTGTTACTATGCTTACCAATAAAAACAGAACTATTTATCTAAAATGAAAAAACAGGTAGACCATGCTCATTGTGCATCTTCAATGGTTCCTGCAAAACTGAATTGATAATTGTGTTATTTGTCAGTATAATAATTTCTTCATTTACCACATGAAAAATCAATTTATGGGGCAACTGAACCGATGGCAAATGGCTTACGTAATGTGTTTTTTTTCCTTGTAGGTGTGGAGTGTGGAATAAATGCTGATGTTGACAAACATCTTGAAATGGGGAAAAAATTATTAGCAGCTGGACAACTGGCAGACGCTTTATCTCATTTTCATTCTGCTATTGGTGTGTATTTTTTACATCAATATATTTTTCTTTCACTGGTTTCTTAACACTGATGTTATTTAAGGTAATTGTATATTATGTAAAAGTGCCTGTCATGCTAGTGTATTGGTGAATGGGGTATACATATAGATAAAGGAAAATGGATGCAAAATGTTTAATTTTATTATTTTATTGCCCCCTCCCTAAGAGCCAGGTGTCGGGGCTAAGTGAATCCCCCCCCCAGACTTAAATGTCAGTTGAAAGCATTGCATTTCTGGCTAACCCCAGGCACTAGCACAGGACAGTTACTCAGCTGTATATTCAATATATTTAATGCACAGGATAAAAAATAAATATAAGAGACTGGATGAAAGAAATCATGTATGACTTGATTTGTTGACTTGATATATATTGTGCCACTTTAATATAGTGAGCCAATTTAGGGAAAAAAAATCTTCTTTATAAGTGGATATAGGGGTGGGTATTCAATCAAAGGCTTAAATACTGTGTAAAACCCACAAATACATCATTTCTGCATGTCTGATGGTTTTTTTTTTTTTCATTTTGTTTTTTCTTTTTTTTAGATGGAGACCCAGATAACTATGTCGCCTATTACAGAAGAGCAACAGTATACCTGGCGATGGGCAAATCTAAAGCTGCCATTCCAGATTTAAGCAAAGTGATTGAGCTAAAGCCAGACTTCACTTCAGTATGTAATATTTCTTAACCTTTGGCTTAAAGTATTTTCAAGATTCCTTAATACCATTATTCATTATACAGAGTATCAATTACATTTCTCCAGGCCCCATGGTGCATTTCCATAAGAATAAAACAATAACATCTACATAGCCCAACATCTGAGCTTGAGATTAAAGAGGACAGAATCTGCTTTATAGCTCTAAGCAAATAGTTCTAGCTATAACGACTGGGTGGCTTTGTCCTAACATAATTTTTTGTGTGTTTTCTATTTTTAAAACATTACCTGTTGTGCTGTGCTTCTTTGTAATCAATGTATTGTACATTTTGCAGGCAAGAGTACAGAGAGGACACTTACTATTAAAGCAGGGGAAACTTGATGAGGCAGAAGAGGATTTTAAGAAGGTGGTAAGTTACAGTTTAAACATGGGTAAATGTTATGCAACACTTGACAGAATCCTGATTTCCTACATATTCAGAATAAGAAAAGTCAACAGACAATTCTTTAAAGAAATGCTCTTTTTTGTTTAAAACTAAACTGTCATTACAGTTCATTAAAATAATACTCATACAAGAAAATAATGTAAAAGGATGGTAAAATTAAAGAAACCACCCTAATCTTATGCCCTTTTAATTACTGTATTTGATTCTGTAGTGATAGATTTTTCTTTGGGGCAGAATCATCAAAGTACGAGTTCAAATCCCGAAATGGGATTAAATACAATAATTTCTGATGATCCGAAATGCTTACGAAAAAATCGTAATAGTCACGATAATATCGTAATGGCATTCTGAAAGTCACAGAATTTTTGTATCCGAACAATCGTAAACGGTGGAAAAACCTTTCTGACTTTGATCCTTTCGTACTCATTGTGACAAATACGATTTTGTTGTGCAAATTGTCGCAAAGTGTGAAAAAGTCACAAAAAATACACACAGTACGAAAACTTAAAAAAATACAATTTTTTTGTATTCGGAAACAATCGTACTTTTATAAATGTGCCTCTTTGTATATTGGATAGCTGTACTGGTATTTTTATATACCATTGTAACCTATTAGTGTGCATAATAAATCATCCCCTGTATTTTGCACCATGCATTCTTTCTATTTTAACAAGGCCCAGTCTTTTGTGCTATATAAAAAACAGCCCCACAACTTAATGTTTTAACCACCATAATCTGTTTCCACGTATATTGATTTGAACTTGCCAAAAAGATATATCTTGCTTTTATCTGACTAAAACCCTTTTTCTGGTTTGCAACTGAGTTACTTTAATTAAAACTCTTTTTGTGCAGTTCTCTTATCCTGGACAGTGTTATGCAGAGTCCTTGAGAGATATGGTTTATACACACCTGCAGTGAAGTAAAGGTGGTTGGTAGCTTCATGCTGCTTTGCTTTTCAAAAGAGAGAAGTTAGCAGTAATTTAGAATATGAAATAGCAATTCCAAGAAATATTTCGGAAAGAAGATAAATACAGGAAGCTCAATAAATATGGAAGAACATTTCTGGTCTTGATAATTTACTGTTATGTTTGATGTGCCTGGGGTATTTTTTTTTTTTTTTTTGGGGAGCTACAAGTTATGTTAAGTTATGGTGTTTTTCTTTTCTCTCTAGATGTATTACATAGTTACATAGGGTTGAAAAAAGACCAGAGTCCATCAGGTTCAACCCTTCGAAGTAAACCCACCACACACAACCTACATAAACTCACATACATAAACTATTATGATAAAGTAAGCAGTGTAATTATTATGAATTACATGTATTAAGTTAAAAAAAAAAAAATCTGCTTCTCCCAGAGATAGTGTTAGGTTAGATTCTGGAGAAGCGATGGGGACCTGTGCTGGGAGCTGCATTTTTCTGCAGACCTTTCTTCTCCTTTAATAAACCTGTATTTCGACTGCAGATCAGTCAGTGCCCTTATACTTCCTGTGCCCCCCAGCAGTTGCAATGTGTGTACTTTGTCTATATTTATGCTGCTGGCTCTCACATAGGTAGGGGTTGCCAACCCTTTGGGTGTGTCAGTGGCCCCTGGATATTGATGGAAGTTAAGGCATCAATTGCTACTACACATACCCTGTCCTTCCCTTTACTCACTATTAGAATACAGTACTGGAATAACTTAAAACATGGAAATTTTCTACCTGATTCAATCTTTATATATTTGCACAGCGTTTACTCTGTTAGCCCTCCGATTATGAAATGGAAGATGCAAAGCGATATTGGTGCTGGGCTTGTTAAATGTGCATAGCTATAATACATGGAAATATGTTTTAATTTCAGGTACTAATGTTAAAAAATAATTTAAATGTTGGTGTGTACATTGGCTATATTTTTCTTTTGTAGCTAAAATTAACGATATTTTATCAAGTTCAGTAAAATATTAGCTTTGCAAACAGATGCACCTTATCTGTAAGTGTCTGGAAATCTACTGAAGGCACGCAAAGCCATTAATCATCTCCATAACTTTCCCCTTGCAAAATATTATGGACTAATCAGCATCCCTGCACTGTATTGATAAGCTCCAACACTAAAAGAACCTGTCTGCATCTCACCCAGTGTATGAATATAAGCTGTGAGTGTTTTCTATAGAAATTAAAACATTTCAGGTTTTTTTTTTTTTTAATTGGAAAAAAATCTCACATATATATTTATTATTACCTTAAAACCATTTTAACAATATATGTGAAAGTTGCTTAGACTTGCGTTTTCTTCTATTATGCAAAAAAAACGTTTTAGCGTATAGAGCCTACTGCCCTTTCTCTGTAGACAGAAAGTTAGGCATTTACCACTTGTTTCCAAATAGAGTGTATAAGATGTAATGTTGACCCACTGAGCGTGTGCAGTGAGAACATGGCATCGCTGTAAGTACTACCATAATTTTACACCTCCGTGGACTTTGCAGTTACATATCTGTGGTACACTTGAGTAGTTAAAATTATGCAAATAACTTGTGTATATTATGCAGTTTTAATAACCATGCTGATTGAAACAAGGGATGATGAAGTCTCTTTATGAGGTGGCACTGAGCCTGGAGCTCAATTGAGGGCATGTAACCTGGGTCACTTGGGAGCATTCTGTGTAGGATCTGCATTTATGCTTTAAGAATTTAGGGGGGGGGGGAGAGCCATAGCAGGTAAGAAAGGGCTTGAGGCGCAGGTAGGCAGAATAAGTCCTTTCACACCTAGGGGCACATTCATCAAAGTACGAGTTCGAATCCCAAAATGGGACAAATTCAGATTAGATACAATAAATCGCAAAATAAAAAAAATGCTTACGAAAAATCGGAATAGTCGCGATATCGTATTGCCGATCCAAAAGTCACAAAATTTTCATATTGATCGATCGTATACGGCGGGAAAACCTTTCCGACTTTGATCCTTCTGTGCATGATGTTGGAAGCCTCCCATAGGACTCAATAGCACTCTGCACACAATACCGAAGCTTTCGTACTCGGCTCTGTACAAAAAATTTGCGCAAATGTACGAAAAAGTCACAGAAAATATGCAAAGTACGACCAAATGCGATTTTTTTTATTTTGTACCTGTCATACTTTGATAAATGTGCCCCTTAGTGTGTAGTATTTCTGTATATTTTAGCAACTTAACTTAAGTTGTACTGCATCAACAGTACCAGCCTATAAAAAAGTAGGTACAAATCATGGGTAACCTGCACCCTCTCCTTACCTGTCACTGTAGGGGTCTGCGTCTCCTATAGTTGCACCTCCAGTAATCTTAACAATTTTTTTTTACATGAGGATTAGATTTTGTCTGAAATGTAAGAGCCATGTGCCCCTTGTCAAAACAATTTAGAATGTTCAAGACTGTTCTGCAGGCAGAGGGGACAGCATGCACTAATAGACATGACAGCTGTGGGTGTCTGTCCCTTACCACAAATCTATAGCATTTGTAAAGGGATGGTAGTCTAGACAGATAATTCTCCTGCTGTTGGCATGATCTTAAAGGAAAACTATACCCCCTAACAATGTAGGTCTCTATAAAAATATATTGCTTAAAAAACTCATGTAAAACCCTGCTTCATCTAAATAACCCGTTTTTATGAAAATATACTTTTTTAATAGTATGTGCCATTGTAATTTTAAGAATTAACGGCCACCTCCTAGGATTGTAAGATTCACAGTGCACACAAACAAGCCATAGCACACATCCCATAAGAACCCCCGCCCTTAGGAATGTGTGATCTGAGCTTCCAAGGGCTATAACTGCAGCAGGAAGCTACCAACACCAAGATAAAATGGCAGCTGCTATCGGAGAGAGCTTCTAGGGCTCTTTACTCAGGTATGGTAAAGCTTTCTGCTGAATAAATATTGCATTCTAGGTGGCACTAATGTGGCGAATCTATTGGCAGTAAAATGCCAAAATGACTTTCCTTCTCCTTTTAAGTATTCATTCTGGGGGTATAGTTTTCATTTAAAGGGGCTCTAAATGTTTAAAGTAAAGTGTATGATTTTACTGTAAGAAAACATCAGCTAATGTTTAGGTGACCTCCAGTAACTGTCTAAAAGAAGAATAATCACAAATATTGTTGTTCTAGTTATATCCTATTGTAGAATAAGTATAGTTATCTGTTGTAGCTAAACAGCATACTAAATACAATAAATATTTTTGATTTTAATTATCAGAATCCAAGTAGCACCATGAATAAGTAAACAGAAATCAGTCTAGTTTTCTTCCAGTAGATGGCATGAGTGTATAAGATAGGCACTGATATTTTATATTCATGCCTTAGTGATGGACTATACATAACGGTCAGAGAGACCTGCTGCAGCCCAAGAAGTCATGCATGCTAAGCTACAAGTCAGCTACATGTCACGCTACTGTCACACATCCAATTAAAAGCTGTAGAATTTTTAAAAATCAGAATGTTCATCTGTGTCTATATTATAATGATGCAAGCACCAGTAACTAAGATTCATGCATTACTTAGGGGCTGATTTACTAATCCACGAATCCGAATCCCGAATGGGAAAAAATCGGATTGGAAACGAACATTTTGCGACTTTTTCGTATTTTTGCGATTTTTTTCGTCACCGTCGCAACTTTTTCGTAGCCGTTACGACTTGCGCGAATTGTCGCAACTTTTGCATAGCCATTATGACTTTCATGAATTGTCGCGACTTTTGCATAGCCATTATGACTTTCGTGAATTGTCGCGACTTTTGCATAGCCATTACGACTTTCACGAATTGTCGCGATTTTTCTGTATTGAGCGCTCGAAAAATTTGCAACAATTTGCGAAAAAGTCGCAAAATACCGATCATTACGAAAAAAACGCATTCGGACGCTTTTCGGACGTTCATGGATTAATAAATGTGCCCCTTAGAGTGCACAGTTAGTTCTGCAACATTGTCATCTGTGGCACCTCTAGATTGTCTCAAATTATTTTTTTTACTCTACCCTATTCCTGTCATGTGGGGTCCCATTAGGGCACTAATCTCAATATACTTTTATCGGCAGAGTTTAGAATTGCTCAGTTACCAAGTGCTATCTGTATTTTGCTCCAACTACTTTTAAGACCTCATCTTGCACTGACCAATCCTTACTTAATTGGTCTTTTCCCTAGTCTAATCTGTCATGTGAGGGCTGTTTACACTTATTCCCTGCCTTTATTACACTCAGTGGAGGTCACAAGGGACACTCCCAGATAAAATCTTTTGCCTCATAGAAAAATGCTGGTCAGCCTGATCCCTACAGGACTAACCAGTTAGGGTTGACTATCATGCTACACGCTAGGTACATATTTCTCAAACTTTCAAACACTGTAATATTGATTTATACAGATTTAATACCACCAATTTTAAAGGAGAAGGAGTTAATCTCAGGCATACCTTCAATAGTGCCCTTAAGTCTCCCCATATTTCACCTGTTCAGATGATTAGAAGCCAAACAGGAGAATAAAACGCTGAGCTCTGTAAAAAAAGTTCCTATAATGCCTCACTCCTGCACCAAGAGCAAGACCAGTGTCATGCGCAGTTAGTAAGACTATGGGGCAGATTTATCAAAACACGAGTTCGAATCCCGAATGGGAAAAATTCGGATTGGAAACAAAAATTTGTGAAGATCACAAATATCCCGAAAATGCTTAAGAAAAAATCGTATTAGTCATGATAATATCGTATTGCTGATCTGAAAGTCACAATTTTCGTACCGAATGATTGTAAACAGCGGCAAAACCGATCCGATTTTTTTGCACTAAAAATACGAAAAAGTTGCGGAAAATATGATTGGACCGATCGAACGAACGCTCAGAGCGTTCGTGGATTAGTAAATCTGCCCCTATGAGTCAGCTTCCTGCTGATTGGCTCAGATCCACATTCCTAAGGGGGGGGGGTGAGTTCTTAGCATTCTTGAGGTAGGGGGAAGCAAGAGAGGGGAGAGAACAGAGAGCTGCGTGTCTCTGGCAGAGGAAAACAGACACAACAAATCTTTTGACAGGGAACTGCAGCGTTTCTGTGAGTACTTTTGGCTGAATTTAGATAGACCTTTCTGATAAAGCTTACTTAGTTTTTACCTTTCTTTCTCCTTCAATCAACATTGTGCATTGCAGTATAACATGTTGATGTGGATTATAGGCTTAGAATCAGCTTGTGTTTTGACTAACTGCAGTGCACAGGGTTGAAATGATTCAGTAGAAGAACAAGGCAATTGCTTCTAAGCTCGCAACCCTGTGTTTTTTCACTTTAGACTTAAACCAGTCATACAAAACTTTTTTTTTTTTTTATAATTTTACCAGTTTTTTTAAGATTTTCGGTAAATGTATGGTGGTCCCTACCCATATCTATATGCTTAAGGAAGTGAACAGGAGCCACAGCTGCACTTTTCTGCTGAACGGTAAAGAAGCATTCATACTATGTATGGCTCCTCCTACTGTATCCAAACATTCAGCCTTCTTCTGCTCTGCCAAACCAAGACAAAATCCATTAGACAGACGTAAAAAGGAAAACCTGTTCAGATTAATCCTGTTTCTGAGTAAGTTATCTTTCCAAGTAAAGTTGTGTTGCAAACAGCGCTTTGCTTCACACTGCTAGCCAAGCTCTAAACCAAAATTAGCACAGACGGACATTCTGTTTTTGTATGGTTAGTAATGGCTGCCCAGGAATTTTGAATTGCAAACTAATTCTAAAGACGTCTTACAGATAAGCTGAAGTAAATATACCTTTTGGTGTTTCACTGTTGTGCTTCTATGTAAGGCCTGAGTTAAGGTGCCCATACACGTGAAGATCCACTCGCTTGGCGAGGTAGCCAAGCGAGCGGGTCTCCACCCGATATCCCCACCTACGGGTGGGCGATATCGGGGAACATGTAGGCTAATTTGATAGTTTGGCCCTAGGGCCAAACGATCGAATTGTAATGGTGGCAATGGGGCAGTTGGTTCGGGGACCGCATCAACAAGCAGATGCAGTCCCCGATCCGACTAAATCTTTTAACCTGCCCGATCCATATGTGGCCAATTTCAGGCCAGATATCGGTCGGGCATGCCCCTCGTTCCTTCCCCTACACGGGCCGATAAGCTGCCGAATCGGTCCAAGGGACCGATATCGGCAGCTACAATTGGCCCGTGTATGGCCACCTTTTCAGGGTGGGTATAAACAGATTATTTTCCAAAGCATTCCATTATGTTACCCATGTACTGATTAAAGAGATGCATACAAAAGGCATACAGTAGATAACATATATTCACATAAATTATGTATGTGAGTTTTATTGGGTAGCAAAAACAGACACCTAGTAAGTAGAAAACAGTTACTCTGCATTGTGTTTTTCATAATAATGCCTTACTATAATTTTGGTCTTCAGCAATCTCATAACATCACACCATACACACTTGATCTTTCATACCCAAAGCTTACCCAAAGCTCCCTGCCTGCCACTGTTGGCTTAAGAATTTTCCACGTTTTTTCCACTTTTTTGGCTGGCAGGAAAACTGTTTTTTCATTGACAGCAACAGCATTTTGTGAGAGCAGAAATGTAACAGCAGCCACAAAGTATAACATGCTAACATAGTTTTTCCTTTACTTTTTGACCAGTCAGCTTTAAACACACTCGCAAAGTCAAAATTTGAGTAGTATACTGTGCATGCCAGATTTGAATAGTTGTCTCTGGTTTGCACTGTGACATTGTATTAATTTGCTAAAGTTCTCTACCTTTTCTGCCCTCTGTGCACATGGTTAACATCTAAAAGATAATTTCATGCTGTGACCAATCCACTGTACCTCCTGAAATGTAAATTCATAGTGTCAGTTTTCTCTTAAAGGGAAACGAAAGTCAAAGTCACTTGGGGGTGCCAAAATGTTAGGCACCCCCAAGTGACTTTAACCGCTTACCTCGTACCCCGGGCTGGTGCCCCTGTTAGGAGAAAACAGCACCAGCCCGGGGCACCTGGAGCGCAGTGCTTCCGTCTTCCTCGCTTCCTTTTCCTGAGTGCCAGCGGTGGGCGCATGCGCAGTAGAGTGAAAAGCCGACTTTAACATTTAAGTTCGGCTTTTCACTCTACTGCGCATGCGCGCGCAGCGAATCAGCAGCAAGGAAGCGCCGGCAGCTACCCCGGGCTGGTGCTGTTCCTTCCTCACAGGGGCACCAGCCCGGGGTAAAAGGTAGGCGGTCAAAGTCACTTGGGGGTGCCTAACATTTTGGCACCCCCAAGTGACTTTGACTTTATTTTTCCTTTAAGGCAATTACAGACATTCTTAAACAAAGATTCCCCCTCCCCTACAATATTTTACATCTATTATTAATATGCTTTAGAATAATTGGGCAAGTGAATGACAAAAATTGTATTTTATCTTGCATATCATGTATATTTCATTATTAGCCTGCTAGGTGGCCTAGTTAAGCATGTTTGAGCCTTGATTTGCAGTCATGAAACAACTGCCTAATAAATAGGATGTACAGGTATGGGACCTGATATCCAGAATGCTGGGGTTTTCCAGATAAGGGGCGTTTCCATAATTTGGATCTTCATACCTTGTCTACTAAATCAAGTAAACATTCAATAAACCCAATAGGATTGTTTTCACTTTATTAAGGATTCATTTTACCTTAGTTACAATCAAGTACAAGGAACCATATAATATAGAGAAAGAGGAAATCATTTTTAAAAATGAGAATTATTTGCTTAAAATGGAGTCTATGGGAGATAGACTTCCTGTCATTCAGAGCTTTTCCGTATAATGGATCCTATACCTGTACTCAGCAAAGTAAGCACTACTGTTGGAAGGTACAGCACAAAATAGTGTAGTAGATGTTAGCCTTTATGAACATTGGGACCCAAATCACCAGGAAATTAGTCATATGTGCTACAAAGAAAAATGGCATAATGGCAAAGGCAGCAATTATAGATCAACAGAGGTTTTATATTAAAAAGAATGTCTATTTATAGCTTCAGAGAAGCAATTAAAAGCAGCATTTTAAAACCATTAAAAGGAATATAAATATAGCATGTGTCGGTTAGTTATATAGCAGTGGCTTCACAATATAAGTGATTACAATTGTTACTCAGGCTGGTGGTGTTACAAGATTGTGTAGCATTGATGGTCATTAGCAAAACATACTTTTTGTCTATTTTAATTAAGAACTATCTAGGGCAGTAAAAGTGTTTTTTATTTTGCTACCTTCTAGTTCCTCAGAACAACTGTGGGTGGAGGAGGCAGTTGTTTAAATTGCCATGAGTCATTAAAGGAGCAGTTCAGTGTAAAAATGAAACTTTGTAAAATAGATAGGCTGTGCAAAATAAAACATGTTTTCAATATAGTTAGTTAGGCAAAAATGTAATCTATAAGGACTGCAGTGAGCAGATGTCTAACATAATGGCCAGAACTCTGCTTCCTGCTTTACCGCTCTCTAAGCTGTTAGCAGTCAGTAACCAATCAGTGACTAGAGGGGGGGGGGGCATATGGGACATAACTGTTCAGTTAGTTGCATTTGAATCTGACCTGTGTGCTCACAAACTAACTGAACGTTTATGTCCCATGTGCCCCCCCCTAAAGTCACTGACTAGCTGAAAACAGGAACTAAATTTCTGGCTATTATGTTAGACATCTGCTCACGCCAGCCTTTATAGATTACATTTTTACCTAGTACTCTAAGGGGTATATTTATCATGCTGTGTAAAATGTGGAGTAAAATATCACCAGTGATGTTGCTCATAGCAGCCAATCAGATACTTTGCTTTGATTTTCTAACTGTTGAAATCTAATTCCTGATTGGTTGCCCTGGGCAACATCGCCGGTAATGCTTCACTCCACTTTTTACACAGCATCATAAATATACCCCAAAGTGTCTCCCACTATTTCTGTTATTGTTGCTTTAAACCGATGTTGCCATCACATTACTTTTTTTTAAATCACCATTTAATGTTTTTCCCCAGCTTTAAGGGTTCAGATTTCAAATATTTATGTTTTTTTTAAAAGCAGGGTAGTATTTAAAGCATTCATAGACACTTCCAACAGCATTGCAGTCAATGTTAGATGTTGTGTGCCTTGTAAGACACTTGCTCTGATCCTTGGAAACCTGAAATAAACAAGGCAATTTTACCAATAGAATGAAAGTAGAGAAAGTCACAATCACACTAACAAAAAAAGTCACATTTTTTAATATGCAAAAATACATATCATACATTGTATGATTATCATTGTAAATCAGCAAGAACTAAACATTTCTTATATTGATCACAATCATTTATATGTGCACAACTGTTATATTCAGAATGTTCTAAAAACCCTCATAACCCCCTTACAGGTTTATGATACATGGAGTGAACTTAAAGGGATTTAGCCTCATGCATTCAAGTGCATGGCAAAATGCCAAAGATAGCCCTCTGCCAATGCAAATAGAGTTAAATGGCAATCCTGTTAAAGCTCTGGCCCTAGTGCTTGTCTGCAGTTTACAGGCTGAAAAAGTACATTAGATTTATATGGCACTCAGCAGACAACCATAAGCGTTGGTGCTTTCAGACATTGTCTTTTAACTCCTTGGAAGTTGTCAGATATTGAACATTTTTTACAAATAGCAATAACAGCAGGCAAAACGCCCTTAATCTACTGTGTGCCGTTGGCCTATGTGTCTTAAAGTTGTGTATTCCTAATTGTTATTGGGGCCTTAAAGAGCAAGGATTTTTGCTTTATTTGCATTGCTACATGCTGTGCTATAGCATTAATGA